>NC_090649.1:39572485-39919985 GCF_040937935.1 Hyperolius riggenbachi
TACAGCAGCAAATAAGATCAACACAGTGGTTCTGTCTGTTTAACTTAAAGAGGTCTGCATGCCAGCATTTCTACTTTATTCTAAAAAATTCCTCACAGCTTTAAAGCTACTATCCCAGAATTTTTTTTTGTTACCAGAACATCACTGAAATGGTTAACCTCTTCAGGACACCGATTTACCCCCCCCCCCCAATGACCATGCCATTTTTTTTGTAAAATAGGCACTGCAGCTTTAAGACCACGCTGCAAGGCCGCACAAAACAGCAGACAAGTGATTCCCCTCCCCCTTTTCTCTCCACCAACAGAGCTCTCTGTTGGTGTGGGTCAGATCACCCCCAGGTTTGTTTGTTTATTTTGTATCAATTTTTTTCATTTTTTTTTATTAAAATGTTCTATTTTTTTTATTATTTGAATCCCCCTCCCTCCCCCCATCTGCCTATCACAGCAATTCACTTTTGTAGGCTCCACCCACTTTTCTGAATATTAAACCCAGTCACCCAATGACCAACTGTGCAAAGTTTGAGAACCCTACCATTAACAGTGTAGAATGGCTGCAGTATACATTTTCCCAGTGAAATTTGAATTTGTCCTCCGCCCACTAATGACCTGGAACTGCCCGCCCGTGTATGTATTTGATTGGTTTTGGCTCCGCCCACTTTTTCTAACCCTAATGCCCGAACCACTCAATGACCAAGTTTGTGAGCTTTGGGGTCTTTGGCATCAATAATTCGTATATTCCCATAGAAATTAAACAAATCAGATTGGCTGTTTGTGGCTGCGCCCCTCTTCGACATTTGAATCCCAGTCACCCAATAACCAACTATAGCAGGTTTGAGGCATCTGCTATTACCGGTGTAAAAATGGCAGCGATTTAAATATTCCCCTTGAAAATCAACAGGTGAATTGTGATTGGCTATGATAGGCTCCACCCACTTCCCTGCATATTAATCTTAGTCACCCAGTGACCATCTTGGCAAAGTTTGAGATCCCTGCCATTAACAGTGAAGAAGGGCTGCAGTTTACATTTTCCCAGTGAAATTTGGTTTTGGCTCCACCCACTTTTTGTAACCTGGACACACAGTCACTCAATGACCATGTTTGTGAGCTTTGGGTCCTTGGCATCAATATTTGTATTTTCCCAGTGAAATGAAACACATCTGATTGGCTGTTTGTGGCTCTATCCCAGGCATGGGCAAACTTGGCCCTCCAGCTGTTAAGGAACTACAAATCCCACAATGCATTTGCCTTTATGAGTCATGACTGTGGCTGTCAGACTCCTGCAATGCATTGTGGGACTTGTAGTTCCTCAACAGCTGGAGGGCCAAGTTTGCCCATGCCTGCTCTAACCCCTTTTTCTGAATTTGAACCCCAGTGACCCAATGACCAACTGTATCATGTTTGAGGCTTGTGCCATTAACAGTGCAAGAATGGCAGCAATGTAAATATTCCCCTTGAAAATCAAAAGATGAATTTTGATTGGCTGCTGTACGCTCCACCCACTTTCCTGAATATTAATCCTAGTCACTCAGTGGCCAACTGTGTCAAGTTTGAGAACCCTGCCAATAACAGAATGGCTGAAATCAATGTAACAAATATGATTGGCTGTTTGTGGCTCCACCCACTTTAGTGAATTTGGTCCCCAGTCACCCAATTTCTGACTGCATCAGGTTTGAGGCCTCTGCCATTAACAGTGTAAGAATGGTAGCAATGCTTCAGGAGTGGATGAATATGAATTGGCTAAAATTTAATGCTGACAAAACGGAGGTACTTGTTATCGAGGGCCAGGGCTCAACAGCAAAGCAGCCCCAGTCTTAACCAACACCGCTAAGGATAGGGAGCTCAGACCTGAAAAACTCAGACTGTGTGTGCAGCCTGGGAGTACTGATTGATGGGAAATTAAGCTTCAGGAATCAAATCTCAGCTGTTGTGAAACATTCCTTCTTTCACCTAAGGAATATTGCAAAGATTAAACACCTAATTCCTTCAGAGGATCTTCCAACCCTAGTCCATGCCTTCGTCACATCAAGGTTAGACTACTGCAACGTCCTCTACACAGGCCTGCATAAGAAAGACTTACGCCGCCTGCAATTAGTACAGAATGCCGCCACAAGGCTGTTAACGAGCCAACCCCGCCATTGCCACATAACACCAACCCTGAGCTCACTCCACTGGCTACCAATAAAATGGAGAATTCTGTTTAAGATTGGCTTACTGACATTCAAATCCTTGCACAATCTGGGCCCTGAATACCTGAAGGACTTGTTGCAACTGCATCACCCCCCCCCCCCCCACACACACACAATCTTAGATCAAAAGGACGCAACACCATGGTCACCCCCAGAGTCCACCTCAAAACCTTTGGAGACAGAGCCTTTTGTCATGCTGCCCCTACACTTTGGAACTCCCTGCCACACCCAATCAGGACAGCTCCATCCCTGGAAGCATTTAAGTCTAAACTGAAAACCTACCTCTTTAGTCTGGCATTCATGAACATCTGACTATCTCCTCTGTAACACAACACAGCCTGCAACCCTGTATTCATCTGAGACACAACTATGCGCTTTGAGTCCTATGGGAGAAAAGCGCTTTACAAATGTTATTGTATTGTATTGTATTGTAAATATTCCCCATGAAAATCAATAGGTGAATTTTGATTGGCTGTTGTAGGCTCCACCCACATTTCTGAATAATAATCCCAGGCACCCAGTGGCCAATTGTGTCAAGTTTGGGAACCCTGCCATGTAAAAAATTTAATTTCTGGCACCGCCCACTTTTTGTAACCTTGACATATAGTCACTCAATTACCAAGTTTATCAGCTTTGGGGTCCTTGGTATCAATACTTTGTATATCTGATTGGCTGTTTGTGGCTCCGCCCCTTTCTGAATTTAAACCCCAGCCACCCAGTGACCAACTGTACCAGGGTTGAGGCATCTGCTATTAACAGTATAAGAATGGTAGCAGTTTAAATATTCCCTTTGAAAATCAAAAGTTGAATTTCGATTGGCTGTTGTAGGCTCCACCCACTTTCCAAAATCTTAATCTCATTCACCCAATGACCAACTGTGCAAAGTTTGACAACCCTGCCATTAACAGTGTAAGAATGGCTGCAGTTTATATTTTCCCAGTAAAATTTGTCACACAGTCACTCAATGACCAATTTTGTGAGCTTTCAGGTTCCTGGCATCAAAAATGTGTGAATGGAAGCAGTTTATCCAGCAAAGAAATCTAATTGGCTGTTTGTGGCCCAGCCCCATTTAGTGAATTTGGACCCCAGTCACCGAATGACTGACTGCAGCAAGTCTGAAGCCTCTGCCATAAACAGTGTAAGAATGGCAGCAGTTTAAATATTCCCCTTTAAACGCAAAAGGTGAATTTTGATTGGCTGTTTTAGTCTCCACCCACTTTCCTAAATCTTAATCTTATTCACCCAGTGACCAAGTGTGGCAAGTTGGAGAACCCTGCGATTAACAGTGTAAGAATGGCTGCAGTTTACATTTTCCCATTTAAAATGAATGGCTGAATTTTGATTGGCTGTTTTATGCTCCGCCCGCTTTTCCTGGATTTGTAACCTCGGTCACCAAGTGACCAACTGTGCCAAGTGTGGGGACTCTGGCTTGATTACTGTGAGAATGCAGCCTTTTACATTTTTTCCATTGACTTGAATGGGTGAAATCTGATTTGCTGTTTGTAGCTCCGCCCAGGTGTGCAGGGGGGCCGCGAGACCCCCAGAACATATCATCCCAGGTAGTAAGGGATCTGTGTACCAAGTTTCGTTCAAATCGGTGGTCAAGCCGTTTTCGAGTGATCGCGACACACACACACACACACACGCACGCACGCACGCACACACCACACGCACGCACGCACGCAACACACACCACACGCACGCAGGCACGCACGCACACACACACATACACACTTTTATATATATATATATATATATATATATATAGATAGATAGATATATATATATATTTATACAAATATATAAAAAAAATATACACACACATCTTAGTCTTTGCATATACATCTTTATCGTGTTTGAATTCAACCCTTTCCTTTGTTTAGCCTCAATGGTTATTTATAGACAAAATCCCCCTTTAATTCCCGTTACACAGTAAATACACTGGGCACAATGAGTTTTTAGACTTTGATTGTTGAACATGGTCTGAGAGAACAGTGTTATTATCCCGGGCAGGCATTATACTCAGAGCCATCACATACATCTCCCGTTCTGCAGAGCGCCGGTCCAGCTAGAATAGACTGGATTACGCGGATTACGGGCGACCCGTGATTAAAAATATGAGGCTGCTGCAGTGTTATTAAATGACTTTCAGAACAGATTAGAAAGAGGAAGTTTTAACCTTTTAAAAAGTAATCAGTGGCCATAAAAATGTTAGATTCTCATGGCAAAGTTAAAGGGAACCTGTAGCGAGAGGGATATGGTGGCTGCCATATTTATTTTTTTCTTTCAAACATTACCAGTCGCTAGAGATGTTGCAAACGGTTCCAGGCGAACTTTGGGGGTTCGCGTTCGCCTGCATTAGGCGAACTTTTGCGGAAGTTCGATTCGCCCCATAATGCTCTATTGAGCAAAACTTTGACCCTCCATATCACTGTCAGCAGACATTTTATTGTTAAACACACTTCTCTCACTGCTGGAGGCCCGCCCACTCTCCCTCCTCCAAGCAAGGTCCTTATACCATTTGACTCAGTTGTCTGCCTACACTAATTAGTTATGGGACAGCTGCTACACACTCTACTAGGGAGATTTTAATTGGCCTCCTTCCTCCCTTCTATCTATTCCCCCCCTCCCTCCTACTGGAGGGAGGAGGGTCTCTTCTGCCAGGGAATTATACTATTTAAAAACCAGTATACATCATACCATGGCTGGGAATCGAACCCAGATCTCACTGTGTGGTGGGCAAATCACCCTAACCACTGTACCACTACAGTAGTAAGTGACGCTGGCCTAAAATTTACCATTTATGCTCAATGCAATAGCAACAGGTTGCTTACAGGGAACCTTAACTGAGAGTGATATGGATGTTTCCTGTAAACAATACCAGTTGCCTGGCAGTCCAGCTGATCTTTGTGACTGCAATAGTGGCTGAATCACACCCTGAAACAAGCATGCAGCTAATCCAGTCTGATTCAGTCAGAGCACCTGATCTGCATGCTTGTTCAGGGGTGTGGCTAAACGTATTAGAGACACAGGATCAGCAGGCGATTCAGCAACTGGTATTATTTTAAAAGGAAAAATCCATATCCTTCTCTGTTTAGGTTCCTTTAAGGATTTGTAGCATAAAAGCCAACTCACATTGGCTGGGATTTGAACCTGGGTCTCACTGTGTGGTGGGCATGCACCCTAAGCACTGTACCAACTGAAGCTGGCCTAAAATTTACCATTTATGCTCAATACAAGAGAAAAAGTAGACAAGACAAATAACATTTATATCACACTTTTCTCCTGGCGGACCAAAGCACCAGAGCTGCAGCCACTAGGGCATGCTCTATAGGCAGTTTTTAAAATAGTATAATTCCCTGGCAGAAGAGTCCCTCCGGTAGGAGGGAGAAGGGAATAGGTAGAAGGGTAGAAGGTAGAAGGGAGGAGGAGGAGGAGGCCAATTAAAATCTCCCTAGCAGAGTGTGTAGCAGCTGTCCCATAACTAATTAGTGTAGGCAGACAACTGAGTATGGCTGAGGGGGCTCTGTATGGCTGATTTTGTGGTGAAACCCCTCCCACAGTGTCATGACCATGGTTCTGACATTACTCTGTGGAAGCCTTGTTGCATTGTGGGAAATAACAGCAGTTTACAACTGCCAAAAAAGAAAGCGGCATCACCTTTCCACTGACATCACCTGCCAACAGTAAAAATGTCACCATGTGATAGATGTCAGAATGTAAATCAGAGAGAGGAAAGATTTTACAATGAGCAAACACTGACTAAATCATCTATACATAATTATTGTAAAATAAAGCACTTTTTTAATTACATTATCTTCACTGGAGTTCCCTCTTTAACATTAACAGTTAGGCTCGCCCCCCCCCCCCTTCCTTCCCCAGTACGGAAACACAGATACAGTATTTATAGACAAATGGTAGCTTAGTGAGAATCGCTAGTATGATAGAGGAATCCTCTATGGAAAAGGTAAAGAGTGCACCACACAGAGGGCCTGCTATGTTTAGCCAAGTTTGTATAGAGGCTGGCCCCGACTCCCGCTATTATTATTCCAGTGCCCAAATTACCAGGTAGAGCCACTAATCACCGCTATTAACATGGCGGCATCCAAACTACCGAGCTTAATAATAATTTGTGAATCGGCGTGGGGGGGACTAGTTAGGGTTAGGCACCGAATGGGGGTGTGTGTTAGGCAATTATAGATAGGTCATTATCACCGCACATCACAAAGCATCGTCTGTCAAATCGCACATTCGTACTCACGATGCGAGATCGCGGAAACGATAGATTGACGCTCAAAAATCGCCTGCCGTCATTAGAATCATAGACAAAATAGCGAGGTGGGTACGAGCCTTTAAGTATCCATAGAGGAAGGGTTAAAATGAAAATAGGGACAGGTTGAGCGTCAGTAAAATATCGGTAAAAAAAAGTAATATTTTACTATCATACATCATCGAGAGTAGAATATTAACCTTCGGTCTCTCTATGGGGGGGATGGGGTTTGCGCATCACGTCATGTGTGATCCTTCCCATAGTAAAGACCGGAGCTGTGCGGGGAGGCTGCGCCCATCGCTGGATCCAGGCTGGGTAATGTATAAACGAGAGAGCGGCAGGGATCGGGGGGTGTCAGGCACTTGTACTAGCTAGCCTAGTGCTAGCTAAAGGTTTTTCAGGCATGGGATCTCATTCATTATACTGGGGGGCACAGACTGGCAAAACCTCCTGAGCGGCGTAATGCTCAGGAGGTTAATAATTTTACCATTGTTTTACTAGCGGCACCCTTTCTGCCCATTTTTACCACGGCACCCTTTCTACATTTACGCATCCTTTTACCCATTATTTCAATTAGCTTATGGTCTTTTTTTTTGGGGGGGGGGGGGGGGGGAGAGCTCCTCTGAGGACAGTCAGTGACATGACTATGTACTCTGTAAAGTGCTGCAGAAGATGTCAGTGCTATATAAATACATAATAATAATATGGTAGGACATTATACTATGGCTATGGTAGGATTAGAGTGTGAGCTCCTCTGAGGACAGTCAGTGACATGACTATGTACTCTGTAAAGTGCTGCAGAAGATGTCAGTGCTGTATAAATACATAATAATAATATGGTAGGACATTATACTATGGCTATGGTAGGATTAGAGTGTGAGCTCCTCTGAGGACAGTCAGTGACATGACTATGTACTCTGTAAAGTGCTGCAGAAGATGTCAGTGCTATATAAATACATAATCATAATATGGTAGGACATTAGACTATGACTATGGTAGGATTAGATTGTAGCTCCTCTCAGGACAGTCAGTGACATGACTATGTACTCTGTAATGTGCTGCAGGAGAGGTCGTGCTATATAAATACATAATAATAATATGGTAGGACATTAGACTATGACTATGGTAGGATTAGATTGTAAGCTCCTCTGAGGACAGTCAGTGACATGACTATGTACTCTGTAATGTGCTGCAGGAGAGGTCAGTGCTATATAAATACATAATAATAATATGGTAGGACATTAGGCTATGACTATGGTAGGATTACATTGTGAGCTCCTCTGAGGACAGTCAGTGACATGACTATGTACTCTGTAATGTGATGCAGAAGATGTCAGAGCTATATAAATACATAATAATAATATGGCAGAACATTAGGCTATGACTATGGTAGGATTAGATTGTGAGCTCCTCTGAGGACAGTCAGTGACATGACTATGTACTCTGTAAAGTGCTGCAGAAGAAATCAGCACTACAAACTACATAATAATAATAATAATAATAATAATAATAATAATAATAATAATAAATAGTAATAATAATAATAATAATAATAGTATGGTAGGGCATTAGACTATGACTAATACGTGAATATGGAGAGCCTGACTATGTCTCCCCTGCTCATGGGCCCCTAGCAGCTATTGTATCTGTAGATCCTTCATGGTTGAGAAGCATACAAATCCCACGTTTTATTTCAATCTCGTCTTGCAATGAATCTGCGCCGCCCGGGTGACATTTATGTTGCTCCGCTTATCCGTAACGACCGAACTGTAAAGTTTTATGTTTCACATAAACCGGTGGCTGAAAAACTTCACCTGCTCCTCCGAGTCAGGCGATGGCCCGGGGTGGTGACAGGTGGACAATCTCAGGGTCATAAAAGTGTCACATCGCAGTGCAAACAAACCTTACTCTTCTGTCATAAAACTTTACGTGTACCGGGGGAGACAGCACACTGAGGAATGGGGGATCATGGGAGGGGGGCTTACAGGCTGGGATAACTCTTGGGGGGGGGGGGGGGGGGAGGGGGGAGAAGACAACACACTGAGGAATGGAAGATCATGGGAGGGGGGCTTACAGGCTGGGATAACTCTTGGGGGGGGAGGGGGGAGACAGCACACTGAGGAATGGGGGATCATGGGAGGGGGGCTTACAGGCTGTGATAACTCTTGTGGGAGGAGGGAGACAGCGCACTGAGGAATGGGGGATCATGGGAGGGGGGGCTTACAGGCTGGGATAACTCTTGAGGGGGGAGGGGGGGAGACAGCACACTGAGGAATGGGGGATCATGGGAGGGGGGCTTACAGGCTGCGATAACTCTTGGGGGGGAGGGGGGAGACAGCACACTGAGGAATGGGGGATCATGGGAGGGGGGCTTACAGGCTGGGAGAACTCTTGGGGGAGGGGGGAGACAGCACACTGAGGAATGGGGGATCATGGGAGGGAGGCTTACAGGCTGGGATAACTCTTGGGGGAGGGGGGGACAGCACACTGAGGAATGGGGGATCATGGGAGGGAGGCTTACAGGCTGGGATAACTCTTGGGGGTGGGGGGGAGAGACAGCACACTGAGAAATGGGGGATCATGGAGGGGGGCTTACAGGCTGGGTAACTCTTGGGGGGGAGGGGGGAGACAGCACACTGAGGAATGGGGATCATGGGAGGGGGCTTACAGGCTGGGTAACTCTTGGCGGGGGAGGGGGGAGACAGCACACTGAGGAATGGGGGATCATGGGAGGGGGGCTTACATTATTCCACATTATTCCAGAGCAGCAGGCTTGGAGAACTCTACCAAGTCTGACTGATGTGGCTTGAAAAAGGTATTGTTTTTTGTTTGTTTTTTAAAGATCTCTAACCACAGATGAGTTCAGTATTGGTAACACTATAAAGGAGACTAATGGTGGCCACTAATGATCCAATCTTTTTCATCCAATCTTACCATTTCTTTTTTTTATTTCAAAAAGTTTTATTGGGTTCAATTAACGTGTACAACATCTCCAAAACTGTGAGGTACATCACAACATAACAAGAGTATTTAGTAACATCATAGGCTATTCACCATGACTTGAGACAGCACAATAATTATCGTGATACTTCTATGCAAAAAGTTTGTAAGTAAAGAATACCTCTACTGTGTCGGAAAAGCAGACCAACATCCCTTTTTATTCCTTCCCCTCCCCTCCCCATTTCCATGCCCTTCAGGCCCCCCTGAAAACCTCACCCACCCTCCTCTCTCTCTTCCCCCCCCCCCCCCAACTCCTCTCTTTTCCTGGCTCACACTCAACCATATTTCCTCTTTCATGACAAAGAAACCTGTATCAATGGCCTCCTAATGTTGATATTCAAACTGGTCTCCAGAGGTCTTCTATAATTTAAGTCTTCTGTCTATCCAGCTTATGACAGCATAAGTCTGCCCTCTTCTGATTCTACATAAATATGCCACATCAGCCAAGAATTAGAGTGAGAGATAGGTTTTGTATGTTTCTCCTGTACCAGCGCTTCCATTCGCTCAATGTAATCCATCTCAGCTGTCCAAGCCCTGATAGTCGGTATTTCTATAGATTTCCAATACTTGGGGACAGTTAATCTAGCAGCCGTTAGAAAGTGTCTTAGAAGAGATTTTTTAAATTTCTTTATTGGCATGGGTAACATTAGTAATAGCAGTGAAGCTGGGTCATTTTCAACTCAATATTAAGGCAGTCCTTAGCTATTTTACATACCTTCAACCAAAATGGTTGTATACGCTCACATGAATGCCATATGTGAGTCATTGACCCTTCTTCTCTACCACATCTCCAACACAAAGGTGAGTTGTCTGGATTGATTTTGTATAGTGCAACTGGTGTTCTATACCAGCGAGATATAATTTTAAAGGCGTTCTCCTTCCCCCTACCCGATATGGAGACCTTGTTAACAAAAGTAAATGCTTTATTCCATGCCTTTTCTGGGAATTTAATTTTAAGTTCATTCTGCCACTTCTCAATAAAAGATGGGATAGTATCATATACTATCTCTAGAAGAGTTTTATAATATAGTGAGAGGGCTTGTTTCTCTGGAGGGCTGATAAACATTTGCCTTTCAACGTCTGAAGGGTCTCGATCGATATATCCTTCTTTCACACATTGTCTTAGGAAGTGTACTAATTGTAAGTATGCAAATTGTGGAAATGCTATCCCCTCTCTTCTATTTATCATCTCTGCTCGTGTGAGGGGTATACCTAAGGGCAGCAGGTCTTTTAACGTGGTTTTCTCTCCCAGGAGCGCCCTACCCAGGAAAGACGGACTGCACCCCGGTTCAAATAAATAGTTATCCCAGAGTGGGGTTATAGGACTCATATATGAGGAGGTACGATGTTGGCATAAAAATCTATCCCACAAGTTCAGTGTTACTTTTGTAATTTGTGGCCACGCGACTTGTAGCTTTTTCCTATCTGTTTTGTTAATCCAAACCGCTGACCTAATACCATGCTGAACTAGTTCGTCTTCTAGTTTCGCCCATTGACGTACACCCAGCTCCCAATCTTTTATTCTATTTAAATGAGAAGCTAATCGGTACAATTTAGGCTCTGGGAGAGCCAAACCTCCATCTTCCTTAGCTCTATATAACAACCTAGCTGCTAATCTTGGGCGACGACCCCTCCAAATAAATTTTGACCACATAGATGAAATCATTTTGAAGAACTTATTTGGGATATATATAGGTAATGTTTGCATAGGATATAATAATCGTGGCATAAGATTCATCTTCAAAATGTTAATACGGCCTGTCCATGAATGAAACATGTTATCCCATCTCTTCAGATCCTCTGTAAACTTATGAAGAAGTGGTATAAAGTTTTCTTTGTATAATTTGGAGGGGTCTTTCGTCAGTCTTAAGACCAAGGTAGGTGATATGGTCTTCTTTCCAAGAGAAAGAGAACGCCCTTTTTAAGCTTGCGGCTAAACGGTCTGGGATAGATAAATTAAGTACTTCACTTTTTGACAGGTTGACTTTAAAATTGCTCATTTCCCCAAAAGTCTTAAAGATTGATAAGATATTCGGAAGTGTTATAAGAGGTTCCGTGACATAGATCAGCAAATCGTCTGCAAAGATGGATAGTTTATATTGACTGCTACCCACTTTAATACCATGCACGTTGGTGTCCTTTCTCAAAGCAATAGCTAGGTGTTCCATTGCTATAATATATAGTAAAGGTGACAATGGACACCCTTGCCTTGTGCCATTTTGGATATTAATTCTCTCAGACAGGGTGCCATTGATTTTAATTTGCGCTGATGGTTGCTGATATAGAGCACCAACACTGTCATAAAATCTCGAATTCGGAGAAAGACCCAGCTGCGACAATGAACCCCTCAAAAATTTCCAGGAAAGCCTATCAAAGGCTTTCTCGGCGTCGATGGATAATAGTAGTGCCTGTTGTTTCTTAGATTGAACATGATTGGAAAGCAGAAGCGTCTTAATGGTGTTATCTCTCGCTTCTCTGCCAGGTACGAATCCTACCTGGTCAGAGTGAATAATATATGGAATAATTTGTATCAGGCGATTTGCTAAAATTTTTGAATAAATCTTGAGATCTACATTAATTAAAGAGATCGGTCTGTAATTTGTGCTTAAAGCTGGATCCTTCCCCGGCTTCGGAATGACAGTGATATGTGCCAACTGTGCCTCTACTGGGAGAGCCGAGCCCGAGCCTAGAGAATTAAAGGCCGGTACAAATAAAGATGCCAGACTTCCTTTAAACATTTTAAAATATTCAATAGAATAACTGTCCGGACCTGCCGCTTTCCCTGCCTTCATATTGCTCACTGAGGTTAGGAACTCGTCCTCTGAGATTGGTGCATTTAAATCTTCAATTTGCTCTGGGGATAGTGATGGTAATTTGTTTTGAGATAGGAACTCATTAAGATCCTCTTTAGTAGGCTCTTTTACTGTTAGGTTATATAAACTAGAATAATATTTATGGAAAACTTTAGCAATCTCTTCAGACGAGTTCACCCTACCCCCCTGAGCATTAGTAATGTATGGGATATATGTAGATGCTCTTTTATGTCTTAAAGAGAACGCCAGCATTTTACTACATTTATTGGCATACTCATAAATATGACCCTTATATCTCATAACATTATCCACTCGTGTAGATTCCAGGATCTGTTTTAATTTAGCCCTTGATTCTTGTAATTTCCGCAGGGTTTGCTGTTCACATAGCTTTTTATGGCTTTGTTCGAGTCTATATATCTCTTCTACAAGGGTTTTAATTTGGGCAGCTTTTTCTCTTTTTCTTTTCGCCCCAAGTTGGATAAATACTCCCCGCATCACACATTTATGTGCATACCATTTGAATATTGCGGATGACTCTTCATCTCGTAAGTTATGAGTTATATATTCCTGTAAGGCTTGTGAGATCTGAGCTTTATATTCAGGATCATGCAGTAATGCATTATTTAATTTCCATGAGAATCTAGGGGAACCACCTCCCGATAGATCGAACTTCAAATATATCGGGGAATGGTCCGACCACAATTGATTCCCAATGTATGAAGTAGCATTCCACGAGAGCAATGCGTGAGAAGTTAAGAAGAGATCTATCCGACTGTAACAATTATGTGAGTGCGAATAAAACGTATAGTCTCGATCTCTCGGGTGCTCCAGCCTCCAAATATCAACTAGTTGCTGTTCAAATTGGAGCTTTTTTAAAGATTTTAGTTTTTTACGGGAGATTGAGGAAGAACCTCGTGAGGTATCAATAGCTGGGTTTAAAGTTAAGTTGATATCCCCACCTAAAATCACTCTTCCTTCGCCAAATAATTCTAACTGCGTTAATATTGAACAGAGTACGTTGACCTGATCAACATTTGGAAGATATACGTTTGCTAACGTAAATATTATATTTGAAATCTTAATTTTAGCGAAAATAAATCTGCCCTGCTCGTCTGTTTTGCTATCTAATAGCTCAAAGTTGCATGTTTTATGGAAAGCAATTGCCACCCCCCTAGATTTCCCTTCTTTATAATTACTACAGATCCAATGTGGATAATATTTATTGTGGGTCATATTAGGAGCTTTGCCCTCTTTAAAGTGCGTCTCCTGTAGCATAAGTATTTTCACCCTTTCTCTATGACAGCGATATAGTATGTGGCATCTTTTCACTGGTTCGTTGAGGCCATTCGCGTTTAAAGAGCACACCTTGATTGTCATGTCTGACCAGAAATTTCCCGGACATATCTTTCCTGTGGCGCATTCCAAGAGAGGAGACCCCCACCCTTACCCATTCCCGATATCCCTTCAGCTATCCAGCTGATATTTACCCCAACCACCCTGCCTCGGAGTCCAAAAAAATGGGCCCCGAGGCTTAAGCGAAAGTACTTCGCTGCGGCCTTTCCACCCATAACCAGACCGCCCTTTCACCTCTCGGGGTAACGTGACTGGCAACGGCTCTACAGTCTATCCCCGCCATAACAAACTTTCAAAACTAACACGGATTGCTTAGCTAAAGAAAAACATCTATTACTATTAATTTTGCGATACCATAACAGTCACACGATATGTTATACCAGCTATCTATTAGCTATTTATCTGCATATATTTACACACGGTACTGTCCTCCAAACCGACACCATGGGGAGGTTCCAGCACCCAAATCGTAGAGACGCTAGGTTCATCGTGTGGTATAACTCTTGATCTTCTATATCTCTTTTTATCCTCGTGAATCCCATCTCCACACCCAGAATTCACGTGGGAATGAGGGTCACGACAGACAGAATCCCATCGTTAGGTACTCTTTGAGCATGTGATGATCTGTTATAGAACAAAACGCAATCCAATGTTACTATTATACGTAAAACTCCCAGAAAACTCAGAAATCCTCTGTCAGTTCTGAGGAAGGCTCTTCTTAACACATCCTTTATGTATGTTTTCAAGCATCATCTTGTGTAGATCTTCCCCTGTGTCTGTTATTAGAGGGGCCTGCAGTTTGCCAAGTCTCTTTTTGCGCTGTTGGTTCAGGCTCATTAAACACCGGCCATCCCGGAAGAGCAACTGCGTCGCATTTCAAAAAGTCTTGAACTTTTTCAAGGTCTGATGGGGCTTGGAATAGGATAGATTTGCCATCTTTCTTTATAAGGAGGCGAAATGGGAATCCCCAAGTATACATCCCCCCAGCTGCTTTAATTTTTTCTAATAAAGGTTTTGTAGCCCAGCGCAGCTGTAGGGTGGTTCTAGAAAGATCTGGGAAAAATAAGAGCGTAGCTCCATCAAATTCTATTGACTGTTTTTCTCTTGCAGCTATCATGATGGCATCTTTAATAGCATATAGATTCAGTCTGCATATCACATCTCTAGTTGCATTAGCCCGTGCAGGCCCAAAGGCTCTATGTGCCCGATCTATCTCTATGTGAAAGTCATCTCCTTTTTCCAAGAGGATTCTGAAGATGCCTTGCAACGATGGTATAAGATCCTCTTGTCTGGTGGCTTCAGGCAAGCCTCTAACTCTTATGTTGTTACGACGACTACGATTTTCCAAGTCGTCCATCTTGAAAATGTGGTTTAATAAAGCTTTATCATGGGACTGTGATTTGCTTAACAACTTGTTCACTTCACCCTCCAGGCGCTCTTGCGTTTTCTCTAGGGCCTCCACTCTGTCCCCCACTTCATTCAGATCGGCTCTTACCTCCGCAATGTCCCTCTTATGGGCGGACTCAATACGGGTAGCCAGGGTCTCAAAGTCTCGCTTAGATGGGATGGATCTCAGGAGTGCCTTCAGATCCAGCTCTTCCTCTCCATCGGAGCCATCCACGGAGGACTGCGAGCAAGTAGGAGTGTGTGGAGGCGACTCTCTTTCTTGCTGCGTCATGCGGGTTTCCTGGTGAGTGTGGGCCGCGGCGCCCTGCCCTTGCTTCTCCGTCTGCCGGCTAGAGCGGTTTCCTTTGCGGCGAAAGTAAGAACCAATTGGGGCATGGTCCGCGGGTTCTTTATTCTTCTTATCCTTCCCCATCGTATTAGAGTTCGTCCGGGAGTCTCTATACTGCAGTGAATGGCGGGTACAAGACGGAGCTCAGCCTAAGTGCGGCCAGCCACGTTCATCGCCAGGCCACGCCCCCCCAATCTTACCATTTCTATGTAACATTAGAGATTGCATACATTATCCATTCATTGTATTCACTCAGTTTACCCTTATACTACATAGATTTGGCATAATTGGATGAAAAAGATTGGATCATTAGTGGCCACCTTAAAAGGCACATACATTTGCTTTAATTGAGCTCAAGTGTGTAATAAGCCTCAGACGGGAAAAAAATATCGATTTTTCAGATAGGGGGGCTCTGAACATATTTTCTAATGGCTCCGCCCACTGCCCTGACGTGTTGCATATGGGCGCTCCATTTTGTACACACGCAGGGAATCTGTGCAAGGCCTTTTGCTGTTACAGAGGGCAAATTGTACTTTTCAACATAAATGTGCTAATGCAAACCTGACGCGGAAAAAAAACCTATGATGTAATGAACTGTATGCAGAGCACAGATAACAAATAGAACATTAATAGCAAAGAAAGGAGTTTCATACTTTTGTTTTCAGTCATATATGTTGGAT
This sequence comes from Hyperolius riggenbachi, assembly GCF_040937935.1. NCBI lineage: Eukaryota > Metazoa > Chordata > Amphibia > Anura > Hyperoliidae > Hyperolius > Hyperolius riggenbachi. The sequence goes on from NC_090649.1 coordinate 39,588,522, forward strand.
ATATTTTAGGCACTAGGAGGGGATATTAGTTTTAGGCATGGTGGGGAGGGGTGGGGGGGGGGGAGGGGGGGTAGTTTTAGACAATAGTCAGCGGGATTTAGGCAATAGGTGGTGGGTGGGTAAGTTATAGGCACCTCCAGCCTGTAGGATTCCCACCTCTCATAGAGCCCTATTATGCAGTAAAGTAAATTGGATTTTCATTGGAGTTGATTTCACAGGTTTGTGGTAATAAGATATTGAGCGACCTCATAAAGTCACCGGCTCAGAAGGGCGATGGGGAGGGGATGTGTCAGGGTGTCACATTATTCCATTTAGTGATTTGTGTTTATGGATAAGTTGTCATTTAGTGGGGTAATTGTGTGTGGTCACAGGATCAGAGACACTCAGTAATTATAGAAAATGGTCAGAATTACAAAGCGGACCAATAAAGTGAAAACATAGCCATACAACCTGCTTTATCTGGAGCTTTTACTTGATGCAAGGGGTTTTCTCCTGGCGGGGGGATTTCATTACTTACCCTTGCTTTAAAGGATACCCGAAGTGACATGTGACATGATGAGATAGACATGTATGTACAGTGCCTAGCACACAAATAACTAGGCTGTGTTTCTTTTTTCTTTTTCTGCCTGAAAGAGTTAAATATCAGGTATGTAAGTGGCTGACTCAGTCCTGACTCAGACAGGAAGTGACTACAGTGTGACCCCCACTGATAAGAAATTCCCCCTTTTATCTCTTCCCTGCTCTCAGAAGCCATTTGCTGCTAGGAAAGTGTTTTATAGTTGGAATTTCTTATCGGTGAGGGTCACACTGTAGTCACTTCCTGTCTGAGTCAGGACTGAGTCAGCCACTTACATACCTGATATTTAACTCTTTCAGGCAGAAAAAGAAAAAAGAAACACAGCCTAGTTATTTGTGTGCTAGGCACTGTGCATACACATGTCTGTCTCATCAGTGGCGGACACAGCCAGCAGCGGGCCCCTGTGCAAAATTCCAATTGCGGCCCCCCCCCTCCCCGACATGCAGCTAAAAGTGGGTGTGGCCATAACTAAATTGGGTGTGGTAACACAGTGCATCTATTTACCAATACAGTCTATAGCAACCTTCCCTGAGGCCCAGAAATATTTCTTGGGGCGTGGGCGTGGTAATGACAGGTCATGGGCAGGGCCAAATGTACTTGAGCTTAGCAGTGGTGTGATTCAAAGACAGTGGTCATCACCACGGAAACATTAAAGAGGATCTGTAACCTCAAAAAATCCCCTGGGGGGTACTCACCTCGGGTGGGGGAAGCCTCCGGATCCTAATGAGGCTTCCCACGCCGTCTTCTATCCCACGGGGGTCTCGCTGCAGCCCTCCGTGCAGCCGTGACGAAATATTTACCTTCCTGGCTCCTGCGCAGGCGCTGTGGCTGCTTTCCTCTCTGAACTACACTGAAATACCCGATCACCGTCGGGTCTGCTCTACTGCGCAGGCGCAAGTTTCCGGCGCCTGCGCAGTAGAGCAGACCCGACTGAGATCGGGTATTTCCATGTAGTTCGGAGAGGAAAGCAGCCACAGCGCCCCCGCTGGAGCCAGCAAAGGTAAATATTGATTTTACAGTCGGGCCTGTCGCCGGCTGTTCAGAGGGCTGCAGCGAGACCCCCGTGGGACGCAGGACGGCGTGGGAAGCCTCATTAGGATCCGAAGGCTTCCCCCACCCGAGGTGAGTACCCCCCAGGGGATCTTTTTGTGGTTACAGAGTCTCTTTAAATGAAGCCCTTTCTCCTAATGAAAATGCATGCCCTGTTGGGCATACGTATAGCAGAGATTAGATTGTGAGCTCCTCTGAGGACAGCCCGTGACATGACTATGTACTCTGTAAAGTACTACGGAAGATGTCAGTGCTCTATACATAACAATAATAATAATATGGTAGGACATTAGACTATGACTATGGTAGGATTAGATTGTGAGCTCCTCTAAGGACAGTCAGTGATATGACTATGTACTCTTTAATGTGCTGCAGAAGATGTCAGTGCTTTATAAATACCTAATAATAATAGTAATATGGTAGGACAGACTATGGTAGGATTAGACTGTGAGCTCCTCCGAGGACAGTCTGTGACATAACTATGTACTCTGCAAAGTGCTGCAGAAGATGTCAGTGCTATATAAATACATAATGTTAATATGGGAGGACATTAGACTATGACTATGGTACTAGGATTAGATTGTGAGCTCCTCTGAGGACAGTCAGTGATATGACTATGTACTCTGTAATGTGCTTCAGAAGATATCAGTGGTATATAAATACATAATAATATGGTAAGACATAAGATTATGACTATGGTAGGATTACACTGTTAGCTCCTCTGAGGACAGTTAGTGACATGACTATGTACTCTGTAACTAGCAGGCCAAGAAATCCAAAGTACAGGTCCAATGCATCTTAAGAGACCTTAAAAGGGACACTGTAGGGGGTCAGGGGAAAATGAGTTGAACTTACCTGGGGCTTCTAATGGTCCCCCGCAGACATCCTGTGCCCGCGCAGCCACTCACCGATGCTCCAGCCCCGCCTCACTTCTGGAATTTCAGACTTTAAAGTCTGAAAACCACTGCGCCTGCGTTGCCGTGTCCTCGATCCCGCTGATGTCACCAGGAGCATACTGCGCAGGCCCAGTATGGTCTGTGTCTGCGCAGTACGCTCCTGGTGACATCAGCTGGATTGAGGACATGGCAACGCAGGCGCAGTGGTTTTTAGACTTTAAAGTCTGAAATTCCAGAAGTGAACCGGAGGCGGGGCCGGAGCATCAGTGACTGGCTGCGCGGGGACAGGATGTCTGCGGGGGACCGTTAGAAGGCCAAGGTAAGTTCAACTCATTTTCCCCCGACCCCTCGACAGTAGTCCTTTAAAAGAAACCTAAAATGACTTTAAAAAAAAAAGTATTTCACTTACTTGGGGCTTCTGCAGCCACAAGCCCTCACCATTACGGAACAATCATCCGGTTCCTGGGGCAGCTATGTTTGGTTATCGCGACTTGGAAGTCGATGGCTACTGCATCTGCAGGACGATCCCGGCACCAGGAGTGCCAACGAGGATGCACACAGCCATCGACTTCCAAGTCACGATAATGACACATAGCTATGACAGGGGACCGGAGGACTGCTCAGAGATGGCGCGGGCACAGGACGGCTGCAGGGGGCTGGCAGAAGCCCCAGGTAAGTGAAACACTTTTTTAGAGTCATTTCAGGGTTCCTTTATAGAATACAATAACATTTCTATAGTGCTTTTCTCCCATAGGACTTTGAGATACAAAATATGTGCAAAACATCGAAACTGCTCCCAAATTCACTGAAGAAAAATAAATCATACCCTCCATAGGTAATAAAATCCTTAATCCTCCTAAAATAAAAACTTAATCCCTCCAACAAACATCAATGGATTACAATTCAGTGTCAGTGACACAACCATATCTCCCTACTACTGCTTCTACCTACAGCCAAATGTCATCCTTACTGACACCTAATCTGCCACTACAGGTAAATCCTCACAGCCAGATCTAGCCCCTCTCCTAGAACTCACACCTGCCCTCCATAGCCAAATCCCCCCACATGTCCACATCTCCCCCTCCCAGACTACACATAAACATGCCAGCTCTCCCCTTCCCCCACATCCAGACACTTGCCTGCATGAGCAAGAAGTTTTACTTGCCTGCATGAGACTCTGAGAGGAGATTCAGCACGTGTGTTTTGGCTTCTCAGTCTCCTGTCAGTGGGGCACAGCAGCGTGACTTTTCACCAGTCCAGCAGGCAGCAGCGTCACTGTTGTATGCCTCAGGGGACAAGAATTGTGGCCGAAGATCCATCAATGGTAGGAGGGGGAGGTTAGTCCAAAGAGAAGCTGGGCCCTGGATCTGATTTGCAGTCTCCTGTCTACTCGGGCTCCTCGTCAAGATCTGATCTACTGCCAGCTCTCTCCTCTCCTCAGCTGTTTCCCGCCGAGCCACTTACTGGCTTACGCAGAGACGTCAGATCACCATGCGCATGTCTGATACTGACGTCTCTCTCAGTACCACCAGCCAGAGGGGAGGAGAGGGTAGGAGGGGTGTGGCCAAATAGCGTTCCTCGGCTCCTACATCCTGCAGCTGACAGACTGACTGTAAAAAAATTTAAAATTATCAGCGGTACTGAATGGGCCCCTCTAGAAACGGAACCTGAGGGGCCCTTGTGCCTCTGCACGGCCTGCACGGCCGTATGTCCGCCCCTGTGTCTCATCATGTCACATGTCACCTCGGGTATCCTTTAACTACCTAACGACAGCCCCACGCCAATGGGTGTGGCCGCGGTGGCAGCCCCAGGACCAACTAACGCCAATTGTCAAGTCCTGGGGCCGGCTACTGCAGGAGGTCGCATGAAGGTTGCGCGCGCATCTCCTGCTTGCAGGTCTCCGAGCGGGGATCCCGCCGTCTTTTCAGTTAGTACAGCGCTGCGATCAGCAGCAGCGCTGTACTGGGGACAGCCGTGGGACTGGCACACTAGAGAGCAATCGGCTCTCATAGGCAGAAGTCTATGACAGCCGATCGCCATGATTGGCTGGCTGGGGGGAGGGAGGGGTTTGGGTAAATAAATAAATGGTTAAAAAATTACAAAAATAAAGAGATACATATTTATTTTAACACAAATAAACACTAGGGGGGGGGGGGGTGATCAGACCCCACCAACAGAGAGCTCTGTTGGTGGGGGGAAAAGGGGGGGGGGAATCACTAGTGTGCTGTGTTGTGCGGCCCTGCAGCTTGGCCTTAAGCTGCATTGGCCTATTAAGAAAAAACTGGCCTGATCTTTAAGGGGTTTAGCACTGTAGTCCTCAAGTGGTTAAAGAGGAACTTTAACCCAGAATTGAACTTCATTCTGGTCAGCAGCTGATACCCCCTTTCCCACAAGAAATCTTTAACTTTTCTCTGATAGGTCATCAGGGACCTCTGTATGGCTGAAATTCTGGTGAAACCCCTCCTACAGTGTGATGTCATGACCATGGTCCTGACAGCTTCCTGTCTGTAAGCCTTGTTGCTTTGTGGTAAAAAAACAGCTGTTTCCAACCGCCAAGCAAGCAGTACCTCTCTCTGTGCATAGGACTCTCAGTAAGGAACATTCCATACAGATCACCTGGCAGAACTAAAGATTTGGCCACCAGGGATACATTTCAGAATGTAAATCAGGGAGAGGAAAGATTTTACAATGGCCAAACACTGGCTAAATAACCTATAAATGAATATTGTAAAGAAATAAGCTATTTTATTCATCATGTTACTTTCACTACAGTTTCTCCTTAAACAAGATGGAGACAGCCATGCAATATATCCGTATCATGCTATGATGTGATCCGCTTCAGAGCTGGGTAGATGATATTTATTTATATGAAAGCACAGCTGGAAGAAAGAACATGCATTATTGGCCTTTGAGGAAGCAGTCATGAACCGTGAAACGCACGTCGGCAGTTGTATTGGATTAATTGAAGCAGCTGTGATCGTACACATTTTAATTGACCATACTAATAAAAGGCATCTCTATTATGTCACAAAGTCATTGTTTCTTTTGCTAATTTTGAGTTTATCAATTACACATTCTGCAATTAAAAAGTACCAAATGAAAGGTAAACAAGTGCTGTCAAAAATTATTCTGAGTACAGCAGTGTCCCCATTATCAGGAACTCAGGCAACGGAAAGTCTCATCTAACTAGCATGCCTGAGGGCAGGGGCGTAACTAGAAGTCATCGGGCCCTCCTGCAAAAATATGGATGCCCCCCACCCTCCGGTGCCCACTTAGGGCCGATGTGGGGGGGCAAGAAGGGTTGCTGCATGAAGGTAGAGCATTGCACATCGGCAGGGAGGGGGGACAGTCCCCTCCCCTCCCTCACCTCGGGCTCTCCTCTCAGCGCTCCCCTTCCTGCATCTATCACTGGCAGAAGCGACGGCAGGCAGGACACATACCTCCATCCACCACCGGAGGTTCCAATCTCCTCCAACGACGTCTTCTAGCCCTCCTGTATCTCCTAGCGGGCTACTAGCAGCTTTCCGGCATCCGTGCCCGACTCCCGGCGTGTCATGTGACCTGACGCGGGCAAGGTGACAGGCCAAGAGCAGTACACAGATGGCACTGTAAAGCCCGCTTGGATGCTTCCCATCGTTCGGTCGTTGCGTTTTGACCCCCTTCGACCTGTAGCATCCACGACAAAAAGAGAAAAAGGGAACGAGCATGGCATTTGCATGAAGGAAAAGCCAGTGACTACATTATTTAAAAACCACTGTCCATTCATTTCAATGTACAGGGTTTACCTGATGACCTCCACATTTAACTCCTGCAGCTTGAGGGGAAATGTGGCAAATTTATTAGCACAGCAAACACACAATGCGTTTCACAGGCACAACCCTGCTTCCACAGGTCCTCTCTTTCAAACTTTTTTTATTTACATTTTTATTACATTATAGGCACAGGTGGTACTACACAGAGCCAGCCCCCCGCCACAGAAGTCTGTCGGCCACCTCCCCAAACTCCATCACAGAGCATGACCATTGAGATCACCAGGAAATGGACCACCATTGCTTTTCCAGACAGGCAGCTTAGTACCTAAAGTGCTGGACAGTTCAGCAAGGTCCAGTGGCGTAGCTGAGGAGCTGTGGGCCGCAGTGCGAATTAGTTTTACATTGGGCCCCCCAAGCATTCTAAATATATCAAATGATACGGCGCACCAAAACCTGCCAAGGACAACCACGGTGTCAGAGGTGCAAGGAGGGGATGGGGAACAGCTTGTTAATGATAACTACCATTCAAAGCATCTATAGAAGTGATTATTACAAGCACAGAACCAATAAAGAGCTAATAATGTGGTTGAGGGAGGACCCTACGGGGCCCCTGTGGCCCGAGGACCCGATGCGGTCGCATCCTCTGCAACCCCTATTGCTACGCCACTGACAAGGCCACTACTGTACATGCATCGCTCTGCAATACAGCAATTTGATTGGCGGTCCCGGTGGGCTGAGGAGGGTCATGTGATTCATTTTCTGGGGTCACAAGCTTTTCATCCAATGGCATCTCACCCATCATCTGTTCACAGTACAAGTGACAGCTGTGCCAAGACGTCCTCATCTTCCTTCTACATAGGGTTAATTCTAGATACCGTCTTCCCTCATCTGTTGTATATTTTCCTTTTCCCATCACGTTTATTTGTTTTCCATAAAAATCTCATCGTGTTTTGCTTTCCCTACGACTCCTACCAATCCTCTCACAGTTTTGTGGTTATAATTTGCCCGGCACGGGTGAGTTTGTGCATTGTGAGCATTCCACAGTACCGTGGGAGATGGATGTGCGCCCTTCTCTCTGCTCGGACCGGTGCAATCTACTGATTGGCTACAAATTCTTGTGCGGGCCAAATCCCGGAGGACGTGGGAAGAGCTGAGGTTCTGAGCCTTGAGGACTTCCACGCATCTCAAGTACAACATTAATGACCTGACTTAAGAGCGGGTGACTTTTCCCAAAGCGCCCATCCAACAACAGCTGCCGCGTAGCGGGGGTTTCGCTGTGTGCCAAGGCAATTTGGGCATAGTGCCTTGTTCTGGGATGGTAAATTTGTGGAGTGTTGTTACTGAGTTCCACTTCACAGATATTACAGGAGAGTGCAGTATAGTCTTCTGGGCTAGCGATCAGAGGCGTAGAGATAATCATAGCAACAGTAGCGACTGCTATGGGGCCTGCAGCCAAGAGAGACCCGGTGGTCACTATGTAGCCCAGGCATGGGCAAACTTGGCCCTCCAGCAGTTAAGGAACTACAAGTCCCACAATGCATTGCATGAGTCTTACAGCCACAGTCATGACTCATAAAGGCAAATGCATTGTGGGACTTGTAGTTCCTTAACAGCTGGGGGGCCAAGTTTGCCCATACCTGATGTAGTCTCTATGACTACAATGCCCTCTCTCATCACATGGGTTACGTGGTGGGAGAGAGCACTGTAATCATAGACTCTGACGCTAGGAGGAAGGACGGTCGTCGGTGGAGTCACAGAATAGTATGTCCCTTCCCTCCAGCGCACCGCTCACTTACTCTGACTATGGAAACAGGAAGTAGAGTGAGCAGCCTGCTGATGAGGAGCATGGACACATCGGGATCAGGTGAGATTCACTCACAAGCCGCACCACTGCAGCCTACTCTGAGGGGGGTAGGGGGACGGGAAGAGGGGCCCCTGGAGAGGAAGGGAGGAATGATGGTAGCCCTCTCTGAGCGGGGTTCCAATAGACCACCAGGCAAGCTATATGGGGATGGGGGTTACAACCAGACCACCAGGCATGTCACATGGGGGGTACCACAACAAGACCACCAGGGACGTCACACGGCGGTACCACTAGATCACCAGTCACATGGGGTGGACCACAATCACCCACCTCTTAAAGGACTTCCGAGGCCAAATGTTTTAAAAAAACATAAAAAAAGTTATATACCTGTGTAACTTTGTAGGACCGTGCCGTTCCGCCAGGTCCCCGCCGCTCATAGCCCCCCCGGACGGCTCCCGACCCCACGGCCAGGGTCGGGCTCTCTGCCTGTATCAAGATGGCCGCCGGCCGTGGCCGCGGCTGCGCACTCCGCATTGCCGCTAGTGCGGCTGCGCAGCTCCAGGCAGGGCCGGGCCGAGGCATAGGCTGGAGAGGCTCCAGCCTCAGGGCGCAGTGTAGGAGGGGGCGCAGAATTCATTCAGCTGTCATTCCTAATTGTGTTTGAAGCAGAGAGAAATAAGAAAAAGGGATACATGGCAGTGACTGTAAGCCAGATAACTAGATATTAAGGTGTTGGGGTGGTTGTGGGCCCTGTGGCGCCTCTTAGTCTAATAGCAATCAGTGTGTGACGGCTGGGGTGGGGGGGATGGGGGGGCGTACTTTGGTGTCTCAGCCTTTGGTGCTGGAGGACCTTGTCCCGGCTCTAGCTCCAGGGCCAGCCCTCCGATCCACGCATCCTGCAACAGGGGCAGGGACCCGGCGGAACGGCACGGAGGGCGCGGACGGCGTCCTCCGTGTCCTACAAAGTTACACAGGTATATAACTTTTTTTATGTTTTTTTTTAAACATTTGGCCTCGGAAGTCCTTTAAAGAGACACTGAAGTCTCATAAAAATCATGTTTTTATTTTAAAAAATGGATCAACAGGGATATGTGAGGGAGCAGGCTGGTGTTGTACTTTATACTGGTTGAACTCAATGGACATATCTCTTTTTTCAACCCAAATAACTATGTAACTATGTTTTTATTTAAAAAAATGTGTTTATCATCATAGCCCTACCTAAACCGCCGCATCCCCGCCGCTGTAATGTCACTAAATCCCCCCTAACTCCCCCCTCCCTCTCCCCCGCAAAATCCACAAATTCCTTGGTTGTGAATTTTGCTGCTAGAGGAGGCAGAGCTTTCAGCCGCAGCTCTGCCTCCTCACACGTCTATCAGCGGCGTATCTCTGCACCTCCTCCGCCCCTCTCAGTGAAGGAAGACTGAGGTGGGGGAGAGGCGGCGATCTGGGCTGACGGACAGGCTGAGAGGCAGAGCTGCGGCTCCAGGGGCAAACCCAGGATTTTCAAGGGGGGGATTCCTGAAGGGTCTCCCTCAGCCACGCACAATACAGTATAATAATATGGTAGGACATCATCATGCTGGGTACACATAATGCAATGTCCCACCCGACTGACAGGATCTGACGATTATTTCCTAAATGTCCGATCTGCTCTCAATCGACAACGGGGTCGATCAGGAGCAGTTTGGATACAGATAATAATGAGGACAGCTGACATTGGTAATGAAGGGGAAAATGAAGCATTCACACAGCAGAGCACAGGGCTGTGCTCATACCTGACTCTGTTAAGTTCCCCAGAGCTGCTCCATGCTCTGTACACACACTGCTGCTCCATGCTCTGTACACACGCTGCTGCTCCATGCTGTGTACACACACTGCTGCTCCATGCTCTGTACACACGCTGCTGCTCCATGCTCTGTACACACACTGCTGCTCCATGCTCTGTACACACACTGCTGCTCCATGCTCTGTACACATCCTGTGGCTCCAAGCTCTGTACACACACTGCTGCTCCATGCTCTGTACACATGCTGCTGCTGCATCCAAAGTCAGCTGTATCATGGAAAGAAAAGGGGCAATGCTGTGAGCTGCAGGATGCCTGCAGATATTCTGGTGTCTCAACTTGCGTTTGTCCCCAGACACTTCACCGGCCCTGGTCTGAGGGAAGATTCTGGGCAGCTGTAATCCCCCCTGCGTTTGCCAATAGCTCTGCCTCTCACGGAAGCGCTGCCCGGATTGCCCCCCGAGGAGTTAGGGGGGATTTAGTTAGATTACAGCCATGGGGATGCGGCGGTTTAGGCAAGGCAATAATGTTAAACACATTTTTGAAATAAAAACATAATTTTTACGAGACTTCAGAGTCTCTTTAAAGCCCCCCTCATACACACTCACAAAGTACAGAAAGTTTCTATAAAAGTGGCTTGAGCTTATATATGTTAGTTTACATTAATCTTTAAGTCAGGATTGTCAGCCACAAAATCAAATTCCATTTTCCCACTGCACTGTGTTTATTATGTAGTCTGCATGGAGTCTGCATTGCAAGCTGTGATGATTTGCTCAGCTGCCTGTGCAGGCAGGCAGCTTTTTGACCATTGTTTGGGTTTGCATTCTGCAGGACTCTGCAAAGAAGAGCTTCTGTCAGTTTTGCAGCTTGTGCTTGCAGAGGAATTTGCATACGTTGTCATGCAAATTGCCTGGCCACGTTCATTGGAGGCGTGTACTATAAGTACTATGTCTTTCCCACAATGCTTTGCTGGTCATAAGGATTTCGTCCTATGTAACACTCCTGGTGGGGTGTCAGCCTTACTCTCTGTTTGAAGATCAGCTTAGAGTAATTCCTGGAAACTGTGCTAGGCAGATTTCCCTAGTGCAGTTAGGATTGTTTATCTGTTTTGTTTGTCTGTTGCCATTGTCCTGTCCCAACGGTGGTCGACAGGAAATGGTTCTGATCTCTGTTCTTGGAGTATAGCTGGTGCAGCGGTTGCTACCAGCTATCTCTTCTGTTCTGCCTCTCTGGATCGCGCTAGCCACTTTTCGCTAGCGCTGTGGATCCTTCTGTTCTGTCTCCTGGGATCGCGCTAGCCACTTTTCGCTAGCGCTGTGGATCCTTCTGTTCTGTCTCCTTGGATCGCGCTAGCCACTTTTCGCTAGCGCTGTGGATCCTTCTGTTCTGTCTCCTGGGATCGCGCTAGCCACTTTCCGCTAGTGCTGTGGATCCTTCTGTTCTGCTACTCTGTACCTGGATCGCGCTAGCCACTTTCGCTAGTGCTGTGGATCCTATCTCTCGCTTGTCCCTGTTTTCGTGTGTCTGTCTTGTCTGCTACGCTTGCTGGAGGCTCGGTGAGGTAACCGTTAAGCAAGCGCTCGCGTCCTCTGTTTCATGTTTGTCTGTTAATGGTTAGTTAGGCGTGCTTGTCTCTATTGTGCTTATCACGTGGAGACCGCGCATAACCGCGTGCACTGTTGCGAATGAGTGCGGTGTTCGCGGTTAGCTAGCGTTTGTTATTCACCGTATGTCCTCATTGTATTATTTGCTGTGCCTTTGCTAACCTCGTATTCTGTTCTGATCTGCCTTGTGTCACGTCTGGCGATCGCACCTCTCGCGATCGCGTTCCTGTTTCATATCTGCTGTTGTGTGTGCACTGTCGCGGGGTGGCGACTAGGTTGGCGCACACACATACAACCTGTCCCTTTGCTCGTTCTCATTCGCAATTGCCTCTCTTGCGATTGCATTCTGCGCTTCGTACAATTCCTGTCTGGCATTTGTGGAGGTACAGAGGATTGGTTCCTCTGCACTCCCCAGCGCCATCTGCCGACAGGAATTTTCCCTCTATGGGTGCGTAGCACCTTTTGCTGGGTGCCTGCAAATATACGCTTGTGGAGGATTTCCGCCGTGTCAGCGCACGCGGAGAAAGTTCCGCAATCGTTACAGTATGACCAGCCCAACCCAAAACCCCAGTGTAGACGGAAATTCTGATTTGTACGATTTTGTTGAGTTTGGGTCCTGTGTCTTTAAGAGCTTTAAAAGGCTTAATTCAGAGACCAAGGCGGAATTTCTTTCTGAATGTGTGAGGTTTTGTCTGAATCCCACCTTTCAGATTTCTGATCCGTCCACGTCGGCTCTTCTGTTTGCCTATGTGCTCTTAAAAAACGATTTGTTCACCTGGGCATATGATGTGCTAAAAACCAATTCTTGGAATGATAATCTGTATCAGTTTCTTGCAGTGATATTTTCTCACTGGTTTAAACTGCCTGGCTTACCACCTGCTCTGATTGATTGTGTAGCTGCTGATAAGTCAGCTGATCTTTCCCTTCCATGCAAATCCTTTCAGTATGACAATCAGTTCAATGTGTCAGTTGCCACTTCAGGTTTTAAAAAGCAGCCATCCAAAACCTCTAAGTCTAAACGTAAAAGATCTAGGAAGGCTTCCCAGCGGAAAGATCCGTTGCCCATAGCAACCACAAATAAAGAGGTTATTTCTGTCAAGTCTGAAATGTGCAAAACCATTCAGTATAACAATGATGTTGATCTGTCTCCTGTTTTTTTGTCTCAATCCAGAGCTTATGTGGATCCTGCTATAGGTAGGATCGCACACTATATTAAAGCAGTTAAAAAATCTGTTCTTGTTCCTGAACTCCACCCCTATGGAGATTATCTGGATACTGGCCTGTTTGAACCCCCATTTGCTTCCTGGGATGTTGGGGCCTTGCTGGAGGAATTCGATTTTTATTGGAAAGCCTTTTGCGATTTTTACATCGCAAAAAGCGAAGATGTCTTGAATGCTTGTCTCAATTCTATGTACCTTCTGATTGATTCCGATGAATGTGACGAGGGTGATGTGGATCTGGTGATCTATGTATGGCAAACGATTTTGGATGAGTTGCACACACACCAACCAATTGATTCCAATAAAGAGACATCGTTGTTGGATGATTGTTTCTGCCTTTCTGGGGTAAAGCATGAGAGTCTTGACTTTGTGCAATCTGAAATGAATGAGTGTGCCGCTGTGGTTGATTCCTGTGCGAATCCTGAAGGATTCTCTCCTGACAGTGTGCAGTCTGAATCTGTGCGATCTGATGCCTGTTTCTCGGATGTTCCTGCAGATTGTGATCGGCATGAGTCTGCCGGTTTCCTCAAGGATGTGTGGGATCCTTTGTCATTTAGAAACAGATCTTTGAGATCTTCCGTCTGTGACCCTGCTATGGGGAAAGTTTCTCGACTGTGCAGCGTCAAAAGTAAAATTAATGTGCCTAATAAAGTTTATCCTGTTGATGTCGCTATTTCTTCTGCAAATGAGTCTCTGTCTCACCCTGTTCACACCTGTGAGGGCCCGTTGCCTGGTGACAGTTGCTCCAGTGTTTCGGTCCTAGATGCCTTGCAGTCTGCTCCGCAGATCGCGGAGGTTTGCGCTATGGAAGCGTCAGTTTCACAACCTAAAGTGAATTTTGATTCGCAGGTTTTGCGTTCTGGTTCCTAGGATTCGACATTGTTAGCCGAATCTAAGAGTAAGACAGCGCTTCGGTTTTGCGAATCTGATGCTGAACCTTCTTTGCCTTATTCAGAGACGCTTTCTCTGAACCTGCCCTGTACCATGAATGAAAACATGTTTTCTTTTCACACTGACGTTTGTGAGCCCCTTTCTTGCTCTGAGGGAAGTGCTGATTCTGCACCCTGTACTCTGGATGAGTCAATGTGGCCTTGCTTAGAGTCTCCTGCAGTGTCCCTAGAGGCGCGTCTAGGTATTGCCACTATACTCACCTGTTTTTCTGCAGTTTTGGAGTTAAAAAGCTAGTTTGACTGCCACACAGAATTCTGGGTACAGTGAGAATGAAGTTAGGGAGTCAGTGTGTGTCCCAGTAAATATTCCTGTACATCCCGCTAATTATGATGAAGTTCAGTCTCAGGTTATGGTGGAACCATTCCTGGGACATCTGCCCTGTTCACAAAATAAAGTTCCAGTTTTGCCCTGTAACATGGATAGTTCAGAATCCTGCTTAGAAAACCTGGAAAATGATGTTCCTGAGGTCTTGTTTGATGTTCTGGAGGTCTCCGAGTTCCTCCCAAAGGGTGCAGAACTTGTGGGAGATGTCTCCTGCCCCCCACGTCCTTCTGAGGTGTTACCCTCTTCCGTGGGCATTGCTGCCTTGCTGGCTACCTTTTCAGCTCTGGTGGAGCTTCAGTCATGGGTAGTCAATGATGAATTTCTGTCAGATACCATTACAGTCATTGAGATCCCTAAGCCTGAGATCGAGTCTTCTTTTGAAAGTCCAGTACCTGTGACCTCTACTCGTGATGATTTTCTGCCCGGTCCTGGTTTTGGTCTGGTCGTGCCGGACTCTGAGGTTGGCAGTTCCCCGACATGTCCTGAGTTTTCTCCTGTGCTGGTGTACCCCAGTGTGCTCTGTGACCCAGAAAGCCCAAGTGTGCCTCGGTTACCAGCGTACTCAGATACTTCCTTGGTGGAGACATGTTCTGATGTAGCCTGCCTGCTTGCATGCCCAGAAGTGGTCCCTGAAAGTCTTGATCTTGATGGGTGTCCTCGTAATTCTGAATCCGGAATTGTCATTGGTTCCATGGGGGTTCTTGGTAATTCTCCATGTGAGCCTGGTGACTGTTCTGCCCTCTTGGGATCTCTGTGGAGCTTCAAAAGTTTCTTGGAGATTCCGGGAGAAATTTAGCTTGGTACCCTGGATAAGATCAACGGTGGCTTTTGTGTTGTAAGGGACACTTCGAACAGGTATTGTGGCAAGTTTGGTATTTTCGGACACTCCTTGGAAGGTGGTGGGTATTGTCTGGAGGGTGTCGGTGGCTTCTTCTCTGGTATCCACAGTCCTGATGGGTTTTACGCTGAGACTTGTAGTGCTGATGGGCATGTTTCGGTGGCTTCTGTTTCTGATGAGGTCGGTTTCGGGTGGACTGACTCTGGAATTGGACCTTGTCGGGCTGTCCCGACCTTCATGAGTCTTCAGTTTAAGTCTGTTGGTAATAGCAATTTTGAGGGTCGTCTGGAATTCGACCCTGGAGAGGGGGGGGGGGGGGGTACTGTGATGATTTGCTCAGCTGCCTGTGCAGGCAGGCAGCTTTTTGACCATTGCGTAGGTTTGCATGCTGCAGGACTCTGGAAAGAAGAGCTTCTGTCAGTTTTGCAGCTTGTGCTTGCAGAGGAATTTGCATACGTTGTCATGCAAATTGCCTGGCCACATTCATTGAAGGCATGTACTATAAGTACTATGTCTTTCCCACAATGCTTTGCTGGTCATAAGGATTTCGTCCTATGTAACACTCCTGGTGGGGTGTCAGCCTTACTCTCTGTTTGAAGATCAGCTTAGAGTAATTCCTGAATCTGCGCTAGGCAGGTTTTCCCTAGTGCAGTTAGGATTGTTTATCTGTTTGTTACAATACAATAACATTTCTATAGCGCTTTTCTCCCATAGGACTCAAAGCCCTTAGGCTCTCTCAGATTCAGTAATTAGTAGGATGAAGTATTCACACAACAAAAGTTATATTTCTGCAAATGCCAGACTGAACAGGTGGGTTTTCAGTCTGGATTTAAACACGTCCAGGGATGGGGCTGTCCTGATCTGTTGAGGTAAGGAGTTCCAAAACGTAGGGGCAGCATGACAGAAGGTTCTGGGACCAAAAGTTTCCAAGTGGACTCTGGGTATGACTAGATTATTAGAACCTGTGGATCTGAGAATGCGGGGATTGCTACGCAGCTGTAACATATCTTTCATGTATCCAGGGCCTAGATTATTCAGGGATTTAAATGTCAGTAGGCCGATATTGAATAGGACCCTCCATTCTATAGGTAGCCAGTGAAGGGAATGCAGGACTGGCATTATGTGGCAGTGACGGGGTTGGTTGGTTAGCAGTCTGGCAGCAGTATTCTGTATCAGCTGTAGGCGGTACAAGACCTTTTTTGGAAGGCCAGTGTAGAGAGCATTGCAGTAGTCCAGTCGGGATGTGATGAAGGCGTGGACTAAGGTTGGCAGATCTTCTGGGGGTATGAGGTGCTTAATTTTTGCAATGTTCTTCAGGTGAAAATAGGATGATTTCACCACAGCAGAGATTTGAGTTCTGAAGTTTAAATCCCCATCAATTAGAACTCCCAGGCTACGCACATGATCAGAGCTGCGTAGATCCGTGCCTCCTATTCCCAGTGGTGAAGACTGCAAGTTAAGTTGTTTTGTTATCATGCTCTGCCCTCCAATCAGAAGGACTTCAGTTTTGTCTGCATTTAGTTTCAGCCAGTTGTCATTCATCCATTGCTGTAGTTCACGTAAGCAGGCGTTTATAGTTAGAGTTGGGTCTGTCACACCAGGCTTGAAGGAAAGATATAGTTGGGTGTCGTCTGCATAGCAGTGGTATGTCAGGCCATGTTTTTGGATTAGTTTTCCCAACGGTAGCATGTAAATCGTGAAAAGCAGGGGAGAGAGGATTGAGCCCTGGGGCACCCCATACTTAAGTGTTACAGGGGTGGACAGGAAGGGCCCCATAGACACTTTGTGGGTTCTGCCACTCAAGAAGGATTGGAACCACTGAAGTACTATGCCATCAATGCCGCAGTATTCCTGTTGCCTGTTTATCAAGATGTCATGGTCAACTGTGTCAAAGGCTGCAGAAAGGTCTAGCAGTTTGTTCTGTTGCCATTGTCCTGTCCCAACGGTGGTCGACAGGAAATGGTTCTGATCTCTGTTCTTGGAGTATAGCTGGTGCAGCGGTTGCTACCAGCTATCTCTTCTGATCTGTCTCTTTGGATCGCGCTAGCCACTTTTCGCTAGCGCTGTGGATACTTCTGTTCTGTCTCCTGGGATCGCGCTAGCCACTTTTCGCTAGCGCTGTGGCTCCTTCTGTTCTGTCTCCTGGGATCGCGCTAGCCACTTTCTGCTAGTGCTGTGGATCCTTCTGTTCTGCTACTCTGTACCTGGATCGCGCTAGCCACTTTTGCTAGTGCTGTGGATCCTATCTCTCGCTTGTCCCTGTTTTCGTGTGTCTGTCTTGTCTGCTACGCTTGCTGGAGGCTCGGTGAGGTAACCGTTAAGCAAGCGCTCGCGTCCTCTGTTTCATGTTTGTCTGTTAATGGTTAGTTAGGCGTGCTTGTCTCTATTGTGCTTATCACGTGGAGACCGCGCATAACTGCGTGCACTGTTGCGAATGAGTGCGGTGTTCGCGGTTAGCTAGCGTTTGTTATTCTCCGTATCTCCTCATTGTATTATTTGCTGTGCCTTTGCTAACCTCGTATTCTGTTCTGATCTGCCTTGTGTCACGTCTGGCGATCGCACCTCTCGCGATCGCGTTTCTGTTTCATATCTGCTGTTGTGTGTGCACTGTCGCGGGGTGGCGATTAGGTTGGCGCACACACATACAACCTGTCCCTTTGCTCGTTTTCATTCGCAATCGCCTCTCTTGCGATTGCGTTCTGCGCTTCGTACAATTCCTGTCTGGCATTTGTGGAGGTACAGAGGATTGGTTCCTCTGCACTCCCCAGCGCCATCTGCCGACAGGAATTTTCCCTCTACGGGTGCGTAGCACCTTTTGCTGGGTGCCTGCAAATATACGCTTGTGGAGGATTTCCGCCGTGTCAGCGCACGCGTTGTGCGCTGATCACTGAGAAAGTTCCGCAATCGTTACACAAGCATTTCGATATAATCATAAATGTGCTGCAATGAATCTTATCTCAGTCAGCCTGGCTCTCTTCTGGTACATTGCTGGGGAGAGGGAAGCTTGTTATCTCACCTCCCACATTTGTGCTCCTCACTGATTGGCTGAGGGCAGTTCAGTGTGACACAAGGCTGAGAAGGGAAATACACCACCCCTCTGCAGAAACTGCTGAAATATGACCTATGCTGTGCTCACATGTGTTTACAAAGCTAGCTAGATATGACAGTGCAGTTTCTAGGAGAAAAAAAGAGTAAGGGAGGAAACAACATCAGGATTGGCTTCAGTCGGAGGCAGGAAAGATGGAAAATGCCAGGAGCAGTTTTCTCTTTATTTACTATATAACATTCACTGAAATAAAAACGTGGACAGTACAAAAAATAAATTATGTAAGTAGAACAACTGTCTATCTTTGTACCAGTATATGTGTTTTTTTTACCCTGCTGCTTTAAATACATGATTTAGCACAGTGGGCTCCCGTATTTCTTTAATTAGTATATGAATGCTCGGCTTGTGTTGGGTGGGTGAATGGAGATCAGGTCGGAGCCTTGACACGGCCTCCGAGTCCCCTGCTCGCATTGCCCAGTGAAGTGATCACTAGGCCCCAGGCTCGCAGTCCCAGCTCCTTCCACACTCATCCTCATCCATCTGATTCGGAGTGGCTTATAAGTGGCGACGTCTCCTAGACGATGATGACACGTAAGCCGGGCCTCTGATCTGCACGTGTGGGAGGAGCCAGCCTGGACGGTGACATGTGTGACATTCCAGTCCTGTGATAGCTGTCCAGGGGGAGAGCAGTTCTAGGACAGTGAAGAAGCGAAACATGACAGGCGGAAAATGATGTTTCATTCCCTGCTCCCATAAGGGATGTGTGATCCGCCAGCACAAGGACACAGCCAGTTCTGCTGCTGCATGGAATCTTATGGCCAATCCTCAGGCCCGGCTCTGCCTGACAGCTTAGTAATATGTGTGTGTGTACGCAGGGATGGGTTTATCCTCTTTACTGCCCAAGGCCACTGACAGCAGCTGCCCCCCTTCAGTATAGGTAGCCAGATGACCCTTCCCCCTCCCTCCAGTATAGATAGCCAGATGACCCTTACCCCCCAGTATAGGTAGCCAGATGACCCTTCCCCCTCCCTCCAGTATAGGTAGCCTGATGACCCTTCCCCCTCCCTCCAGTATAGGTAGCCTGATGACCCTTCCCCCTCCCTCCAGTATAGATAGCCAGATGACCCTTCCTCCCCCCCCCAGTATAGGTAGCCAGATGACCCTTCCCCCTCCCTCCAGTATAGATAGCCAGATGACCCTTACCCCCCAGTATAGGTAGCCAGATGACCCTTCCCCCTCCCTCCAGTATAGGTAGCCTGATGACCCTTCCCCCTCCCTCCAGTATAGGTAGCCTGATGACCCTTCCTCCCTCCAGTATAGGTAGCCAGATGACCCTTCCTCCCTCCAGTATAGGTAGCCAGATGACCCTTTCCCCTCCCTCCAGTATAGGTAGCCTGATGACCCTTCCCCCTCCCTCCAGTATAGGTAGCCAGATGACCCTTCCCCCTCCCTCCAGTATAGGTAGCCCGATGACCCTTTCTCCTCCCTCCAGTATAGGTAGCCAGATGACCCTTCCTCCCCCCTCCAGTATAGGTAGCCAGATGACCCTTCCTCCTCCCTCCAGTATAGGTAGCCAGATGACAATTCCCCCTCCCTCCTTTCAGTATAGGTAGCCAGATGACCCTTCATCCCCCTCCAGTATAAGTAGCCAGATGATCTTTCCCCCTCCCTCCAGTATAGGTAGCCAGATGACCCTTCCCCTCCCTCCCTCCAGTATAGGTGGCCAGATGACCCTTCCCCTCCCTCCATTATAGGTAGCCAGATGACCCTTTCTCCCCCCTCCAGTATAGGTAGCCAAATGACCCTTCCCCCTCCCTCCAGTATAGGTAGCCAGATGACCCTTTCTCCCCCCTCCAGTATAGGTAGCCAGATCACCCTTCCCCCTCCCTCCAGTATAGGTAGCCAGATCACCCTTCCCCCTGCCTCCATTATAGGTAGCCAGATGACCCCTCCT
The DNA here is from genome assembly GCF_040937935.1 of Hyperolius riggenbachi. Lineage (NCBI taxonomy): Eukaryota > Metazoa > Chordata > Amphibia > Anura > Hyperoliidae > Hyperolius > Hyperolius riggenbachi. The sequence goes on from NC_090649.1 coordinate 39,608,321, forward strand.
CCCCCCTCCAGTATAGGTAGCCTGATGACCCTTCCTCCCCCTCCATCATAGGTAGCCAGATGACCCTTCCCCCTCCCTCCAGTATAGGTAGCCGGATGACCCTTTCTCCCCCCTTCCAGTATAAGTAGCCAGATCACTCTTCCCCCTCCCTCCAGTATAGGTAGCCAGATCACCCTTCTACCTCCCTCCATTATAGGTACCCAGATGACCCTTCCTTCCCCTCCAGTATAGGTAGCCAGATGACCTCCCCCCTCCAGTATAGGTAGCCAGATGACCCTTCCCCCTCCCTCCAGTATAGGTAGCCTGATGACCCTTCCTCCCCCTCCATCATAGGTAGCCAGATGACCCTTCCCCCTCCCTCCAGTATAGGTAGCCGGATGACCCTTTCTCCCCCCTTCCAGTATAAGTAGCCAGATCACTCTTCCCCCTCCCTCCAGTATAGGTAGCCAGATCACCCTTCTACCTCCCTCCATTATAGGTACCCAGATGACCCTTCCTTCCCCTCCAGTATAGGTAGCCAGATGACCTCCCCCCTCCAGTATAGGTAGCCAGATGACCCCCCCCCAGTATAGGTAGCCAGATGACCCTTCCTCCCCCTTCAGTATAGGTAGCCAGATGACCCCTCCCTCCCTCCAATATAGGTAGCCAGATGACCCTTCCTCCCCCTCCAGTATACGTAGCCAGATGACCCTTCCTCCCCCCTCCAGTATTAGAAGCCAGATGACCCTTCCCCCTCCCTCCAGTATAGGTAGCCAGATGACCCTTCCTCCCCCTCCAGTATAGGTAGCAAGATGACTCTTCCTCCCCCTCCAGTATAGGTAGCAAGATGACCCTTCCTCCCCCTCCAGTATACGTAGCCAGATGACCCTTCCTCCCCCCTCCAGTATTAGTAGCCAGATGACCCTTCCCCATCCCTCCAGTATAGGTAGCCAGATCACCCTTCCCCCTCCCTCCATTATAGGTAGCCAGATGACCCTTCTTCCCCCTCCAGTATAGGTAGCCAGATGACCCTTCCCCTTCCCTCCAGTATAGGTAGCTAGATGACCCTTCCTCCACCTCCTGTATAGGTAGCCAGATGACCACCCCCTCCAGTATAGGTAGCTAGATGACCCTTACCCCCTCCCTCCAGTATAAGTAGCCAGATGACCCCTCCTTCCCTCCAGTATAGGTAGCCAGATGACCCTTCCCCCTCCCTCCAGTATAGGTAGCACATTAACCCTTCTATCCAGTATAGGTAGGTGGATGACCATACCCACCCCCTCCAGTTCAGCCTTATGACCTCTCCTTCCCTCCAGTACAGGTATCCTGATGACCCCTCTGCCCCTTCCTTCCAGTATAAGAAGCCAGATGACCCTCCCCCCTTCCATATAGATAGCCTGATGACCCCCGCTCCCTCCAGTATAGGTAGACAGGTGACTCTTCCCTTTCCCCTAGTATAGCCTGCTGCCCACCCGCCCTTGATCCTGTGGTGCCCTAGGCCATGACCTATGTGATCTTGTCTTAAATCCGACCCTGTGTGTACCTGTGTGTGTACTTTTGTGTATGTGTGTAGTATATGTGTGTATATGCACTGTGTCCTCCTCTCTCCCTCTCACCTCTCCTCTCTCTACCCCTCACCACATTCTTACATCTCTCCCCTTAAAGTGTACCTGAGATGAGGCCAAAGAAAAAATGTATACCTTCCTGGGGCTTACTTCAGCCTGATCGCTCCCACGCCATCCTCAGTCGCTGCCTATATCCTCCGCAAATTTCCCCGTAAACAGTGTCAGACTGAGAGCTGGGGAAGCTGAGGAATTCCACTTGCTGGCCAAGCAGGAGTAATCAGCTGTTGCCGCGCACAGTGAAGACTTGCTGCAGGTTTCTACTGGGAGTGATAACACAGGGTTACTGCTGCTTGGCCAGCAGGTGGGTTTCCTCAGTTTTTCCACCTCCCAGTCCCACACTGTCTGTAAAGTCCTCTGGTCCGAGGCATATTGATCATCGGGGCCTGGCTGCATTTGTGCCCCCGTCGTTCTGCCGCTGACGGGAGCGTTCTGCGCCTGCATAGTACTACTGCAGGTGCAGAACGCTATCGGCCATGGGAGTGCGATGGGGCAGTGCGCAGCGGGACTGTGCCTGGGCCGACTGACCCAGACTGGACGACTTACCGGGGCCAGTTGTGAAAACCAGCCAGCAACTGAGGACAATGAGGGAGCAATTAGGCTGGAAGGGGCTGGAGGAAACCCCAGGAATGTATACATTTTTATTTGGCCTCATTTCAGATATACTTTAGAGGACAACTAATCTGAGAACGATATGGAGGCTGCCATATTTATTTCCCGATAAACAATACCAGTTGCCTGGCAGCCCTGCAGGTGTATTTGGCTGCAGTAATGTCTGAATAACACCAGGAACAAGCATGCAGCTAATCGTGTCAGATCTGACAATAATGTCAGAAACACCTGATCTGCTGCATGCTTGTATTATTTTAAAAGGAAAAATCCATATCCTTCTCAGTTTAGGTTCCCTTTAAAAGGAAATAAACATGGCAGCGTCCATATCCCTCTCACATCAGTTGTCTTTTAACCCATTCTCTTCTTTTTCACCCCATTTTATTCTCTTCTCACCACCTCCCCCCCCATTCTCTCTCCTCTCTCTCCCATCATCCCCTCTCTTTGCTCTGTCCTCCCTCTTATAAGAACATGAGCTGTCTGACTTCTCCTGGTGGCGATGTAATGCAGCAGTGCTGGGATGGCTGCCAGTTCTGAATGTCACGACTCTCTGACTGGTCATTATTCATTGTCACAGCAGATCAGTGTGAGATTGAATTATAAAAACTCCCCGTTGCAGTTTATTAAGTACTAATAAAGTCCCGTGTTTGCAGGCATGCTGCGGATTTCTGGAAGCCAAACACAACATTCTTAAAGTGGAGCTGAACTCTTGCGCAGGACAGAAGGAAAACAGCGACAAATGCATCCTGTATGTATGTAGAGAGTTTAGCTTGTCTGATTCACCCTCATCTGTGACTAATCACAAGTGTAATTGGATCTCTCAGCTGTGTCAGCTGGCTGCCTCGGCAGAGCAGCTAATTTATAAAAACAGGATGTTAACAATATGTCTGCTTCCATGAAAGCAGGAAGTAGACACACTGCAGATTTATTGCAGGATTTGTATCAGCTGTAACAAAGAAATGTTTTTCTTTAATGGTTATTATGCTGTTGCATATCTGTTAAAGCAGAGAGGAAGTTCTGGGTTCAGGTCCGCTGTAACTTCTCACAAGGTTCCCGCTGAGAGTAAGCTCATCTATTCTTCCAGGGAAAATCCGTGTTTGATATAAGACCACCATAACCGCAGATCGGGGTCTACTTGTGATTTGTGTGTTTTATAAAAGGTCCATCTCAAATAACAGCCAGCGGTAATTTCCAACACTGACAGCAAACTTCAATGACACTGCTTTGTAACTGTGGCTAGGTGATCTTTACTATACCAAGAGTGCTTATACTGTATATCTTACAGGAATCATCAGGCAAAAATAAAAAAATCAGCCTTAAAGGATACCCGAACTGACATGTGACATGATGAGATAGACGTGTATGTACAGTGCCTAGCACACAAATAACTATGCTGTGTTCCTTTTTTTTCTTTCTCTGCCTGAAAGAGTTAAATATCAGGTATGTAAGTGGTTGACTCAGTCCTGACTCAGACAGGAAGTGACTACAGTGTGACCCTCACTGATAAGAAATTCCCCTTTTTACCTCTTTCTTGTTCCCAGAAGCCATTTTCTGCTAGGAAAGTGTTTTATAGTTGGAATTTCTTATCAGTAAGGGTCACACTGTAGTCACTTCCTGTCTGAGTCAGGACTGAGTCAGCCACTTACATACCTGATATTTAACTCTTTCAGGCAGAGAAAGAAAAAAAAGGAACACAGCATAGTTATTTGAGTGCTAGGCACTGTACATACACATGTCTATCTCATCATGTCACATGTCAGTTCAGGTATCCTTTAAGCAGGCCATACACTCATTAGGTTAGCAGCAGATAGATCATCAGATAGATCTCTGATCTATCTGATGTGTTTAGGAACATTTTTTACTAGGAACAGATTTCCAATAGATTTCAGTATGACATCTATTGACAATCGATCTGATGGCATTTGTTTGCCATCAGATTTCCATAAGGTCCAATACAAAATGATAAGCCATCTCCAGAGATCGACCTAGATTTTCCAGCATGTCAGATCAATTGAAATCGGCTGCAAATCGATCGATTGGTCAATCGATTTGTGATCGATAAGCCGATAATCGGCTCATTGTATGGGCACCATAGCTCACTTAACGCTTTCTCCAGCCCCTTGCAACCGACTGTCCCACACCAACCGATCTGTGCACCGCGAACCACGTGGTCATGATTTACAGAGGCGTTTCTCGCAGTCGCAGTAAGGACGACCCCGAGGTCGGCCTGAACAGCGTGCGGGGAGCCCGGGACAGCGGCGGAGAGTGGAGCTGTCAGCGTGGGACTGTCGGCTGCAAGGGGCTGGAGAAAGCCCCAGGTGAGTAAAGCTGATTTTTTTTTTATTTTTGCCTGATGATTCCTTTAATATAAAATGCAGCATTTTTACTATTTGGCAGTGGCACCAGGGCCGGTTCTCTCATGAAGCAAGGTGAAAGATTTGCATAAGCGCAGAGATTTCAGGGGCAATATCTTTGTACTGTGTGTACCTTCCTGAGGAGGAATAGAGTGGCTGAGGGGTGAGCAGCTTTTGTCACAGACTCACAGCCAGCCAGTGTGCTATTGTGTTGAGCTGCAGCATGTCATGTGAGGACACTAACTGAAGCAGAGTAAATTGTCAGGTGCTGTGCAATCAAGTTTGCCACAGGCAACAAAAAGTCTAGAACCGCCCGTTTGGCATCTTTTTGAATTTCCACTGAGCCGTCAGGGGCCGCGTAACTATAAACCAAGCAAAATTTTGATGGGGCCCCCCAATGTTTACATCCTTTGACTTGCCAATGCCAACCCTAGAAATTGGGGCCTCCAAAATCTCTCCCCCCCTGCAGTCGCAGGAACTGCTCACCTCTAGTTACGCACCTGTGAGTCCTACAGGCTGCTATATTCAACAGGAGAGGTAAGCAAACCACAACCATTCCCTCTCATTTTTAATCATTGTATTACGTTTGGGTGCCCTTCTCAGCCTTGGGGCCCATCTCACAACGCTCAAGTGTGGCCCTCCTGATCCCTTCACCAGTGTAGCCACAAAAACACCAGATTTGAAGTACAGCCTGTCCTGGATTTGTACTTTTTACCGCTCAAGGCAGATATCGCAATCCACCCCCGACAAACCGCAACCCCCTCCCTCCACCCACATACACACGCTTTTATTGGTCCCAGTAATCAATGTATTTAAAAATGTTTATTAATGCTGCCATTTTACTAAATGATCAATCTTCTGATTGATTAGATTGGACAGTGTTCATGGTGCCAATCAACTACAAACGACCAATTTGTCAATTGCTTTATCAATCTGTTTTGAGGATCGATTACATCTGAAATGATCACAATGGTTAGCATTTTTATTCCATTTATGGGCCAAATCTATGCTTCCTGCTCTGATAGGTTGGAGGGCGGAGTTGGACCTGAACAGTGTCCGACAGTGATGATGAGTGACAGCTCAGGTCACAGTCAGACAATAAGCTGCCCACGTGTGCTGCCCCTGAGTCTCCTGTGTCTCAGACATTTGCCAGACTGCTGCAGTTCACATGTTTGGCAGCTTGACTGCATGAGTGTGTCAGCCCACTGCCCGCCCCTTGCTTCCTGGTGCCCTAGGCAATGGCCTATGTGGCCTTGCTCAAATCCAGCCATGAGTATAGTCTCCTGTATCGGAAGAAGGAAAGATTGGGGCCCCCTACAGCTCAGGGCTCCCCTGCTCCCCTCCAGTTACCCTCCTGCTTGCATGCACAGCTTTCTAGTGCTTCCTTTATACTGCAATCAAACATGGGCCCTCACCAAGGCATTCTTAACACTTGGTTTCAGACAGAGATCTAAATATACCCTCTGATAGCTCAGTAAACCGACAGCACAAATGTTACTTTTAGCTTAATCCTGGCACTTTATCCAGTTTAAGACAATAGACTCTCCAGGCCAGGGGCGTAGCAATAAGGGTTGCAGCGGTAGCCACCGCATCGGGGCCCTTGGGCCAGAGGGGCCCCCGAAGGGCCCTCCCTCAACTACAGTATTAGCTCTATATTGGTCCTTTTCTCATAATAATCACTTCTATAGATACTTTGGATAGTGGTAATCATTAACAAGCTGTTCCCCATCCCCTTCTTGCACCTCTGACACTGTAGTTGCCATTGGCAGGTTTTGGTGCGCCGTATCCATTGTTATGTATAGAGTGCTTGGGGGCCCCATTAGAAAACTTGCATCAGGGCCCACAGCTCCGCCACTGCTCCAGGCCATCTGTCTGCTGAAAGCAAATCCCACAAGTTTGCCTCAGGCGGCGCAAAGTCTAGAACCGGCCCTGAGTGGGAGGGATCTCAGAGTGAAATACTTACCTGATCCAACGTCATCGGGTCACAGGTGGCGTTCCGCCCCCCTCCTTGGAAACACAATCACGGTCATGTTTCTAGAGACTTCCAAAGCTCTTTGGAAACCTACGCTTGCATAGCTGGGGGCTTTCCACAGCAACACAGATGGCAATGGCCAGAGCCCCGGCGGCAATTTTGAGGAAAAAAATGACCATGGCCGCATCTTTGGGGTTTGGGGGGGGGGTGGATGTTAGGGGAGGGAGGATTGGGGGGGTTGGGTATTGGCAATCACCTGCTTGTAGGGATGATGCTGGAATAGGTAAGTATTTAACCCTAACAGCCCCTACCCCAATCCTCCATCATTAAGGGCTCATTCACACTATGTGCTGCGCTGTCAGTTTTGACGCAACGCACATAGTGTACGATCCACATGGCAACATGAAAGTCCATAGACTTTCATGTTACCATTCACACTACATGTGTGCGTTTCCATGCGTTACGATGTAACGCTTCTGGGGACATAAAATCGCACGACGCACACTTTTCCCGACTGGTACGGCTGCCGGCGTCTGCGCTCTAGCGCTCCCCGACGTGCATTCCGTGCGTTGACCTTGCGATGGCAGCGCAAGCACGAAATCGTGTTCGTGCTTGCGTTGTGTAGTGTGAATGAGCCCTAAGGCAATTAGAACTCAACAGTGGTTTTAAAAAAACAAACAAACAAACAACAAAACAAACAAAGTTGAATTCCTCATTGTTTGTGAATCCCATCCCTTCTCTGTATTAATGCAAAAAGCGGCAATAACAGCAGAAGCGCCTCTCTGCCTCATTAGTGAGCCTGTCCCCCTGATATTAGTGTTGTGGCAGCGTATCTGTATTTTAGTATTTTATCCCAGTTACCTTAATTGGTATTGTGCGCTGAGCCGTCCCTGCACAGAGTTCCCACACCTCTCCCTCATGTACTCTGCTCAGCTGATTTACATGGTAATCTCGCCATGAACCTGCTTTATGCTCTGTTTAGGCTATATTGAAGGGGAATAATCAATAAAAGGTGATTTAATGGGCTGCTAGGACTGGATCCGCTGAATTAAGCAGAGCCTACTTATTCTAATGTAAGCACGGTGCACTGAGTTCAGCCTGGAGATGGATTTATGAGGGGACAGGCTGTACACAGAGCCCAGAAAGGGTTTAATAGGGACTGCCAGTGTTCACCTGCAGCTGAAACTACCACAGCCTGAAGTCCTGGATGTTTGTGTGACAGAAAATGGCTGATGAAGGAGGTCCTGGAGAGGTCGTTAACCGTGGAGTCTCTGCGTGAATAAAAATGAGCTCTGCCACCTGGTATCTAGCAGGAACTGCAAGGTATTGAGCCAGGGCCCTGTAACCAGCATGCACCCTGTGGCGTTCCTGTCGTGTGCTCCTCTAGTCTAAACTTGGCTGGGTGCATCATCTTTTCTGCATAGGGCTCGATTCAGTAAACCGTGCTGACCCAGTTAGCACGCCTAAAGGCTTTGGGCATGCTAACTAGGGTGCTAAGTAATTAGCACATACAAACTACTTAGTACCGTAGTTAGCACATGCAAACTTAGCACCGTAGTTAGCACATGCAAACTACTTAGCACCATAGTTAGCACATGCAAACTTAGCACCATAGTTAGCACATGCAAACTACTTAGCACCGTAGTTAGGACATGCAAACTACTACTTAGCACCGTGCTAACTAGGGTGCTAAGCTCCATGGTTAGATACCCCTGGTCTTGCTAATTATGATCTTGTAAAAGATAGAATATTTGGAAATTTAAATTCAATCTAAGCTCTATATATTATGTGACGATCATTATATTTTTGTTAACAATACCTCTCATCTTCCACAGTGATAATTGATGCTGAAGCTACTGTTGGAAAAGTTAGGGGGCGCACCGCTACACTGCATATTCTGTCATATGTTCCTTTTCTTTGTTGAATAAACACAGATTTTTTTTTTTTTAAAAACTGGGGTGCTAAGTAGTTTACATGTGCTAACTACGGTGCTAAGTTGTTTACATGTGCTAACTACGGTGCTAAGTAGTTTGCATGTGCTAACTATTAGCACGTGCAAAGCATGTTGGCACATGCAAAGTGGCTTTTCACTGGCGTGCTAACACTTAGCACCCTTTTCTGAATCAAGCCCATTGTGTTTACTGTCTGTGAATAATGTTTTTCCTCGAACCGCAAGGTATTGAGCTAGGGCCCTGTAACCTGAATGCACCCCATGACCTTCCTGATGTTTGTCCCTCTAGTCCAACCTCGGCTGGGTGCATCATCTTTTCTGCATTGTGTTTACTGTCTGTGAATAATGCTTTTCCTTGAACCAGAAGGAGCTAGGGCCCTGTAACAAGCATGCACCCCGTGACCTTCCTGTTGTGTGTCCTTCTAGTCTAACCTCAATTGGGTGTGTCATCTTTTCTGCATTGTTTTCTGTATGAATAATGCTGTTCCTCGAACCGCTAGGTATTGAGCCAGGGCCCTGTAAACAGCGTGCATTCCTTGACCTTTGTGTTGTGTGCTCCTCTCGTCTAACCTTGGCTGGGTGCATCATCGTTTCTGCATTGTGTTTACTGTCTATGAATTATGCTTTTCCTAGAACCTCAAGGTATTGAGCTAGGGCCCTGTAACCAGTGTGCACCTCGTGACCTTCCTGTTGTGTGCTTCTAATCTAACCTCGGCTGGTGTGTCGTTTTTTCTGTATTGTGTTTTCTGTCTGAATAATGCTTTTCCTAGAACCTCAAGGTATTGAGCTAGGGTCCTGTAACCAGTGTGCACCTCGTGACCTTCCTGTTGTGTGCTCCTCTAATCTAACCTTGGCTGGGTGTGTCTTTTTTTCTGTATTGTATTTTCTGTCTGAATAATGCTTTTCCTTGAACCACAAGGTATTGAGCCAGGGCCCTGTAACTATCATGCACCCCATGAAATTCCTGTTGTGTGTTCCGCTAGTAGTCTAACCTCCTTAGGTTGCGTCATTGTTTCTGCATTGTGTTTACTGTCTGTGAATAATGCTTTTCTTAGATCTGCAAGGTATTAAGCTAGGGCCCTGTAACTATCATGCACCCCATGAACTTCCTGTTGTGTGTCCCGCTAGTAGTCTAACCTCCTTTGGTTGTGTCATCGTTTCTGCATTATGTGTACTGTCTGTGAATAATGCTTTTCTTAGATCCGCAAGCAGGGGCGCCTCTAGCCTTCTTGTCACTCCAGGCAAGAAATCCTATGGCGCCCCCCCCCCCCATAAAAAATAAAACAAAAATCATATACATTATAGAACACTTCACACATGATATAAGCCATCAGAGAGGGATAACTATGAAATGGGGCCCTAGGCAAGATAACACTTTGCCCTCCATTGATGGTCACCTGGCTTATTTAGTTAGATTTGGTGGGGGCTAGCTAGAGATGAGCGTAATGACCTAATTACGAATTTCCGAAATTTCGCGAAATTACTACAATTACGATTTTAGCAGTAATCGAAATTTCGTAATTTTCGCAAATTACGCAAATTTTCGTAATTACGATTACGAAATTTAGTATTTTAAAGTTTGCAAAGGTTTCTATCCCTCTAGATACCTAAAATGAATAACCAACCAACTCCTCCTCCTCCTCCTCCCTCTCTCCCTCTCTCTCTCTCCAGAGATCTGTAGTATTTCAAAACCATACTCACATTCATGACATGTCCAGGGATCAAACCCAGGCCAACCACATGGAAGACAGCTATGCTCACCACCATACCACCAAACACACACTAAATAGACTGCTAACCTAAATCTTACTTGTAGACAGTCATATGAGACACATGCTGGGTGCAGGGCTTTGTGATTGGACCATGCGATAGAGTGAGGTGCAAAAATGAAATCATGCCTAGCAGAGGATGGTTTCACAGTGCTAAATGCTAGGCTGGCTGTGGTGCAATTGGTTAGTGTGTCTGGCTGGTAACAGCAAGGTTACAGGTTCAATTCCATCCAGGCATGTCTTTTCCTTTTGCGTTCAACAGTTGTCCAAACAGAGCCAACAGAGCCCCAGATAGCCATGTAGAGTTAGGTCACAGCTAGCCTGGCTGTGGTGCAATTGGTTAGTGTGTCTGGCTGGTAACAGCAAGGTTACAGGTTCGATTCCATCCAGGCATGTCTTTTCCTTTTGCGTTCAACAGTTGTCCAAACAGAGCCAACAGAGCCCCAGATAGCCATGTAGAGTTAGGTCACAGCTAGCCTGGCTGTGGTGCAATTGGTTAGTGTGTCTGGCTGGTAACAGCAAGGTTACAGGTTCGATTCCATCCAGGCATGTCTTTTCCTTTTGCGTGCGCGCGCTGCGCCATTGAACCCCATGGGGTATTTTGCGTGCGTAAAACTTTACGCATGCAAAACTTTGTGCTCGGTGTTTGGACAACTGTTGAACTCAAAAGGAAAAGACATGCCTGGATGGAATCGAACCTGTAACCTTGCTGTTACCAGCCAGACACACTAACCAATTGCACCACAGCCAGGCTAGCTGTGACCTAACTCTACATGGCTATCTGGGGCTCTGTTGGCTCTGTTTGGACAACTGTTGAACGCAAAAGGAAAAGACATGCCTGGATGGAATCGAACCTGTAACCTTGCTGTTACCAGCCAGACACACTAACCAATTGCACCACAGCCAGCCTAGCATTTAGCATTGTGAAACCATCCTCTGCTAGGCATGATTTCATTTTTGCACCTCACTCTATCGCATGGTCCATGGTCCAATCACAAAGCCCTGCACCCAGCATGTGTCTCATATGACTGTCTACAAGTAAGATTTAGGTTAGCAGTCTATTTAGTGTGTGTTTGGTGGTATGGTGGTGAGCATAGCTGTCTTCCATGTGGTTGGCCTGGGTTTGATCCCTGGACATGTCATGAATGTGAGTATGGTTTTGAAATACTACAGATCTCTGGAGAGAGAGAGAGAGAGAGAGAGAGAGAGAGAGAGAGAGAGAGAGAGAGAGAGAGAGAGAGAGAGAGAGAGAGAGAGAGAGAGGGGGAGGGGGAGGAAGGGAGGAGGAGCTGCTGGCTGTGCTATTCATTTTAGGCATCTAGAGGGATAGAAACCCTTACAAACCTGAAAAAGTAAAATTTCGGTTGGAGACACGAAATTCGTCATTACGGGAGTGAAATTTCGATTACGAAATTGTAAATTACGATTTGAAAATTAATTACGAAATTACGAATTTGGGTCGTAATGTTAAATTTCGCATTCGTAATAAAAGCAGTTCAAAATTTCGAAAATTTCGGCTCATCTCTAGGGCTAGCAACCACCAGGCCCCTAAACTCTCTCTAGACCCTAGGCAGCTGCCTAAGTTTGCCTTGTGGATGATCAGCATTGTATGCCATACAGCACATGCTGCCAGTATGCACCTCAAATAAATACAGCATCCACACTACAAGTTCCAATGTCAGTCACATTGCAAGATTGGATTATCAAGCAAGACATTCTTACTTTCAAAATAATTTTTCACAAACATTATGAGATATGCAGATATGTTACCACCTGTTGGGGTAGGACTGGAGTGGGTATATCATGACATTGAAGGGCTGATATGGTAAGGTAGTTTAAGGCCCAGTGCACACCGAGCGGTTTTAGCAGCGATCCGCCAACCGCATCTGTCTGTGAAAACGCTTGGCTAATGTATTTCCATGGGATGGTGCACACCAGCGGTTTGAGGTTTTTAGCAAACCGCAAACGTGCCTCCTGCTGCACATTTGCGGTTTGCAGAAGCGATTCTGCCTCAATGTAAAGTATAGGAAAAATGCAAACCGCTCTGAAAACCGCTAGATCACAGCAGTTTTCCAGGCGTATTTGTTACAGAAGCTGTTCAGTAACAGCTTTTACTGTAACAATATTTGTAATCTGCTTCACAAAAACGCTCGGCATGTTTAGAAAATGTCTCTAAACATGCCTAGAATCGCTCTGAAATCTGCTCCAAAACCGCTAGCGTTTTGAGGATCTGCTAGCGGTTTTGGTGTGCACTGGGCCTAACAGTTTGATTCATAATCCATTCTGGAGATAAGCACAGTGTGTTTGTAGTGTAAGTGATACAAGAGAAGAGAAGTAGAATGGAGGGAGGAAGGGTAGTAGAGGGTCAGAATTGATGACATGGATGAGCAGATATCTATGAGTAGAATAGAGGCTCAGTGGGTACCACTACTGCATTTTAGTGCTGAGTCCTAAGCTTGAACATTGGCCAGGGCAAAATCTGCATGGAGTTTCTGTCTTCAGACACTTCAGACATTTCCTGCATCCTAAAAAACATACTAATAAGTCAACTGGTTTACCCCAAAACAATCCTATATTGAAAATATTAGACTATAACTGTGGTAGGGATTAGACTGTGAGCTCCTCTGAGGACAGTCAGTGACATGACTATGTACTCTGTAAAGTGCTTCAGGAGATGTCAGTGCTATATAAATAAATAATAATAATATGGTAGGACATTAGACTATGACTATGGTAGGGTTAGATTGTGAGCTCCTCTGAGGACAGTCAGTGACATCACTATGTACTCTCTACAGTGCTGCAGAAGATGTCAGTGCTATATAAATACATAATAATAATATGGTAGGACATTAGACTATGACTATGGTAGGATTAGATTGTGAGCTCCTCTGGGGACAGTCAGTGACATGACTATGTACTCTGTAAAGTGCTGCAGAAGATGTCAGTGCTATATAATCAGAATCAGAATCAGAATCAGAATCAGAATCAATTTATTTTCGCCAAGTAAGTTTGCACCTACAAGGAATTTGTCTTGGCAGTTGCTTAACAAACACAAACAAAAAACAATACAAGGACAGACAGTGTGAATATTACAAGTTAAGGACATTATAAGTATAGTGGCAGTAAGCAATGTGAGAATTGTTCATGTTTAGTTCTGTGCTGATTACTTTCAGTCCTAGCAGCTCTAACGTGGCTCAGCATTAAGTATGGCTACCGCTTGAGGAAAAAAACTGTTCCTGTGTCTGGAGGTTTTGGTAGCGATTGACCGGAATCTTACTCCTGAAGGCATGCGCTGGAAGATGGAGTGAGCTGGGTGAGAGGGGTCAGAGGCAATTTTGGTCGCTCTCTTTCTGCACCTGCTAGTGTAAAGATCCTGCAGGGAAGGTAAGCTACAGCCAATTATCCTTTCCGCTGATCGGATGATGCGCTGCAGCCTCCCCTTTTCTAATGCTGAGCAGGAGCTGAACCATACAGTCATGGATGATGTTATGGTGGATTCGATGATTGCAGTGTAGAACTGCACCATTAGCTTTTGAGGTAGGGCAAACTTTTTCAGCTGCCGCAGATGGTACATTCTCTGTTGTGCTTTCTTGACAATAGTGGCAGTGTTGTTGTCCCATTTTAAGTCGTTTGAGATTGTGGACCCAAGAAACTTGAATGACTCTACTTGGGTTATTGTGGATCCATTTATGGTTAATGGGAGGTGCTGGGGGGGAGATCTCCTAAAGTCTATTATCATCTCCATGGTTTTGAGAGCATTTAGTTCTAAGTTGTTGCTGCTAAATACATAATAATAATATGGTAGGACATTAGACTATGACTATGGTTGGATTAGATTGTGAGCTCCTCTGAGGACAGTCAGTGACATGACGATGTACTCTGTAAAGTACTGCAGAAGATGTCAGTGCTATATAAAGTACTGCAGAAGATGTCAGTGCTATATAAAGTACTGCAGAAGATGTCAGTGCTATATAAATACATGATAATAATATGGTCGGACATTACAGTTTGACTATGGTAGGGATGAAATTGTAAGCTCCAGTGAGCAGTCAGTGACATGACTATGTACTCTGTAAAGTGCTGAAGATGTCAGTGCTACATAAATACACAATAATAGTTCCAAATGCTACTGGCTCCCCTGAAGAGTGCTCAGACTAGTGTACATAGTTGTGCACATTGTTCCCCAAGTAGCAGTTGTTTGGTCAGAGAGACAGTGGGAGAAGGAGCATGAGCAGAGGCTGAGGGCGAGCAAAGTTAAGCTCCACACTCACAACAGTGACTGCAACAACACAGGAAGATGGATCCAGCGAGGTGTCCCCTCATGACAAGCGTCCAGCGATTCATCTTCCTGCCAGCGGGTATGCGAGATGTCACGTGACATTACAGGACGGGCGCAAACGAGAAGTCAAGCGACCTCAGTACTTTACTTGATCCTCAGTGACGGTCACTTTTCACCACACAACGCTAAGCGATGTCACAACATCGTGTAAATGACTACTTGTCGCTCAAAAAAAAAAATTGATGAACATCGGGAAAATCGTTGGAAAAATCGTGAGGTGGTACATAGCATTAGAGAGAGGGCAAACAGACAGCATTAATGGAAATACATTATTATGCCATCTTCAATTATAAGTAGTGATGGATGTAATTACAAACATTGCTTACATGTCCATTATCATTGTTTGAGTTTTAGATGCTGCCCTCCTATTCACTCACGCACAATGAAAGACAAAACCTGCAACCCCCACTGTGTCCATTACACACTTCAAACACTGTCCTGTTGAATTCAGGGAGAAGTGCAGGCTGTGTAGGGGAGAGGATCAGATGATCCATAGCTAGTCATGGCGATCCTCCTGACATCTAGACATGCAGACATTCTAGCAGAGCACACAGCTGTCTGCAGAGTTTACTGTTTGTTTGTTTGTTTGTTTGTTTGTTTGTCTCACTCCCTCTGCAGACTCAGTAACATTTGGGGGTAGGGCGCTGTCGCTGTCTCCTCTGTGGAGGGGCAGAGAGCAGATATAAGCCAGAGACACCTTCTTAGGGAGTATCTATAATTCTGAACTCTGAATGATTCTTTAGTGACTTAGCAGAAGGCTATTTGTGAAAAGAGCAGAGTAACCAAGCAGCTCAGGGTGACCCAAGCTACTAGGAATGTATAGGGGGATAAAAGGAACCAAATGCCCTCCTACTAAAAAAGCAAAGCTTGGTGTAATTTGCCTTCTTAAAACAGAAGGAAATCTTTTTCTCTCCAGTCCCTTACAACGGTCTTTCAGGACAGGAATTTTTATTTCCCCTTGGACTGACAGTAATTTATTGCGCCTTCCCCATCAAAGCCGCTCCAAGCCGCTGCCTGGGTGGTCAGTAGGTAAAGGCGCCCCTGTCCGCAAGGTATTAAGCTAGGGCCCTGTGACCATCATGCACCCCATGAACTTCCTGTTGTGTGTTCCACTAGTAGTCTAATCTCCTTTGGTTGCGTCATCTTTTCTGCATTGTGTTTACTGTCTGTGAATAATGCTTTTCTTAGATCCGCAAGGTATTAAGCTAGGGCCCTGTAACTATCATGCAGCTCGTGAACTTCCTGTTGTTTGTTTCTGCTAGTAGTCTAACCTCTTTTGGTTGCATCATCTTTTCTGCATTGTTTTTACTGTCTGTGAATAATGCTTTTCCTCAAAGCACTTGTCGCTGTGCTGGCTGATTATCTCATAAATGTAAATGGATTGGCTTCTTGCGTGGTTTTAATACACTGGCTATTTACTGGAACTGCAGGACAATTTCGGTAATACCAGGAAATTCACCTTGTTCTTTCCTTATGTTTGCTGATAAATGGTCTTTATTGCTGGCTGAGGCTCACGTCACCGGGCTGAGGATTGCAATTGTCCGGGAAGTGTTAGATGGATGGCAGGTTACATTTAAAGTGACATTCATCAGGCTGATCCAATTGGTTAAAGTGGACCTGAACTCTTGCACAGGACAGAAGTAAAACATAAAGAAACGCACCCTGTATGTATGTAGAGAGTTTAGCCTGTCTAATCTCAGTCGTGACTAATCACAAGTTGTAATTTGATCTCTACCCTATGTCAGCTTAGGAATCTACTCTGCCAAGGCAGAGCTGCTAATTTGTAATCACAGGATGTTAACCCCATGTCTGCCTCCATGAAAGCAGGATGTAGACTGCCTGCAGATTTATTGCAGGATTTGTAGCAGCTGTAAAGAACTGTTTTTCTGTAAAGGTTATTATGCTGTTGCTCATTTTTTAGAGCAGAGAGGAAGTTCTGAGTTCAGGTCGGTTTTAAGTTCCTTCCTAGGCATGATATGTTTCTGATCCAAGTTTCAAAAGCTTGCAATAAGCCATATAGAGTTAGGCTTGGTTCACTCATATCTCTGCACATTTCTGGTCTAGTCCAATCCTGTCAGTTTTGCATCCGTTTTCTATGAATTTTACCTGACAGGATTGGAATCCCTCCACTGGCTTCCTATCCAGTCCAGAATCAGATTCAAGATACTGTGTCTGACATACAAATCTGTGCACAAAACCTGTCCAACCTACATTTCCGATCTTACTCAGAGGTACACACCTAGCCGCTCACTCCGCTCTTCCAATGAACTTCGCCTAACCGCCCCCCGCATCACCCAGTCCCATGCACGCCTCCAGGACTTCTCAAGAGCTGTTCCAACACTATGGAACTCCCTACCTCCACCCATTAGGGCAGCCCCCTCCTTCAACATCTTCAAGAAAGCCCTCAAAACTCACCTTTTCACTCTGGCCTACTACTCCTCACAAGTGCTCTAAACCTACAGCTGAACTCTGGTCTCCTACCTCTCGTGTCCCTACCTCTCCCTTTAGATTGTAAGCCTTTGGGCAGGGTCCTTCTTCTTTTGTGTCCAACCTGATCATGCACCTCCATTACTGTGAACCCATGCTAGGCATCTGAGTGAACCTAACTTGCCTAATCTCCATGCTCCATCCAGTGACTGACTAAGCATTACCTTGTACTCATACTGTGCTGCATGATCTGATCTTTCTTGTATTCAGGTATTGTCATTTTGCTGTATGTCACCCCTAAATATTGTATGTATCCCTATTTATTGTCCAGCGCTGCGTAATATGTTGGCGCTTTATAAATACAATAAATAAATAAAATAAATAAATTGGAACTGTAGACCTTACATGTGTGAACCAAGTCATAGAAAACTGATACAAAACTGACATGACAGGACTGGACCGCAACTGTACAGATTTATGTGTGAACACAGCCATAGAAACATATACAGAACTGATGCCAACTGTCAGAAACTGACAGAGCAGGACTGAACATCTTTTATGTGTGAGCGCTAAAAAAAATGGTCTGTTCCTGGATCGGAAGGGAACGGATTGGAACTGATGCAAGTGGATCCAGTGTTAACCTATGGATCTGTTCACATTTGCTGAACGGACCGCAAGTTTTCTGCTGCACCAGTTTTTCCCCACCGATGAGCCCAGCGGTGCGGAAACGGAAACTGAAGTACTGCATTGGGGCAATGAGAAAACAGAACGTTTCTTTCACACTAGTGAAGAAACGGACTGTTCTAATCAGCAAAATCCTCTTTGCTGATGGGGTTGGGGGGGGGGGGGGGGGGCTAAAACGGAATTGGGGCAGCTGAATGGGAAAGGAATGAAAATGGATCCGGTCGACGGGTAATCAGATCCGTTTTCACGGTTCAGTTTGCCACTTAATAGCCAGTGTGTACCGGCCCTAGCCTTTAATGACCGGAATCAGTTGGTTTTTGATGTCAGCATGACCTTAGCTGGTGAGAATGACCTTCTCTGAGAGGCCTCCTCCCCTCACTCTGCTGAGTCTTGTGTTTTCCTCAGTAAGTCAGGCCGTGATGACTTTACTGGAGAAGACACAGGGATGCTGCACGTTCTATTCTGTGTTTTATTGGATCCTGGATTTCATCACTGCTGAAAACGTTTTTATAGCCTCTCGAGAGAAGCTCTGCCTTTGGCCAATTTAGTATGATGCAATTGTGATACGATTTTACCTGATGGCAAACCTCAGTCCTGCCGCATTGCACGCCATTGCGCTATGACACACGATGGACCTCGCCATAACCGTGTGTGTTGGTTGCACTTGGAGCCCGAGTCCTAGTGGATTAGGGATGGCCGCAAAAATGCTAATAATTTTGAATTGATGTAAAAAAATGATTACATACCTCCCAACTTTTTGAAATAAGAAAGAGGGACACTTAAGCCACACCCCTGCCACACCCCTGCCACATCTCTAGTCACGCATGCCATTAAGATTTCATAGGAAAAATATGTTGTTTTATAACTCAAACCACACTGGTCCTTTCTATCCTGGTTCATTTTACTTCATATTAACATTTGAAAATAAGAAATATATTAATTTAAAGGATGGGAATAAAGTTTAAGAGTCAACTAAACACATTTTTTTCAATAGAAACATACACCTAGTTACACAGATCTGTACATCAGTCCTGAAAGAGGGACACATGAGTAATAAGATGGACAGGATTCCCAAAGAGAGACTCCAAAAGAGGGACATTTGGGAAGTATAATATTATGCTAATCTAGTAGTGGTTGCATTTGATTGGTCCATTCTCAAGCTGCACAGATCTGCATAAAATTTGCATCAACTCAGAATTACTAACATCTGTTTAACCATCCCTAGCAACCGTCACAGAACTGATACTGACCCTGAATCAAAAAGCGTAGCCACACCCCCTCCGATGAAAGCAGGAGGGTCATTGGGCACTGCTATGACGGGGTACCCACTGTCAAGTTAGGGAGAGGGGGTTAGACAGCCAGGTTTCCTCCTGCACTGCATAGCCACACCCCCATCGTAACATCAGGAGGGTCATTGGGAACTACCATGATGCAGCAACCACCATCCAATAAGGAGGGGAGCTGGGAGGTCAGCTGGTATGAGTAAAAATATTTGGGCAATTTCTTGCTCTACTATTTATTTGCCAGTCTGGGGATGACGAGGGCAGACTTACCATGATGCAGCCTGAAGCTCCTGCTTCAGACGGCAGATTACCTGGGGGGTGGCAGCGGCACAATGATATTGTGAGGGGGGCTGCAGGTTTGTAAGGTGAGACACCTGCCCGGCGGAAGTGGGGAGGGGGACTGACATCATGCCTTTCTCCCTCTCCATGGGCTCCCCTCCTGTGTCCCCTTGCAGAGAAGGTGCAGCAGTGCGTTTTTGTAAATCTCTTACCAGTCCATGGCCTGTGACCCGTCCATGCTTATCCGCAGACTGCTCCTCTCTACTTCCTGTTACCCTACACGTCATGCGAGGAAACAGGAAGTAGAGAAGAGATGCTGGACCCCATGCATGGCCTTCTCTTCAAGGGCACACTGGAGCCATTGACTGGGTCCCCTGGAGAGGTTGGAATGATGCTGGCCCCCCTCCCCACTTCTGCCATCGGGCGGGTGTCACCTCTTCCAAACCCTCCGGGGAAGGGAGGCGCAGCAAAAAGAAATTGGCTTCAGGCGGCTGTAATGGATTGCGGAGATGCCGCCGCGCGGTCTGGCGGCGGGGCGGCTGTCTCCGCGTTCAGACCGGCGGTTTCCGCACAGCGGCATGCGTTTGGTTTGCCTGGGCCTTCTAGTGCACACAGATGGAGAGCTACGCACGCGCTGGGAGGCAGGACCTTTATGCCAGTAGGAGAGGGATCAGCTGATCAGGTCGATCAGCTGATCCCAGCGCAGTTATTGATTGGCTGAGTGGCGCTGGGCGGCGCTGAGGAGCGCTGCAGTATATATAGATCTTGCTGGTCAGTCTCAGGTTGTCTGCCATTGCAAATACATACGTGTGAGCACTCAGACCGCAGTCAGATCCCACAGTGTGTTAGAACCAGGTGGACCTGGCAATTCAAATTTAGCCAGATTACGCTTGTGTTATACTTTAGACCAGTTCCGGGGTGTTGAAACCAAGGACCTCACACCCAAGCTTAGGATTACTGTGTCATTGCTGTGTTATACTTTAGACCAGTTCCGGGGGGGCGGGGGGGGGGCGGGGGGTTGAGACCAAGGACCTCACACCCAAGTTTAGGATTACTGTGTCATTGCTGTGTTATTCTTTAGACCAGTTCCGGGGTGTTGAGACCAAGGACCTCACACCCAAGCTTAGGATTACTGTGTCATTGCTGTGTTATACTTTAGATCAGTTCCGGGGTGTTGAGACCAAGGACCTCACACCCAGGCTTAGGGTTACTGTGTCATTACTGAGTTATTCTCTAGACTAGTTCCTGGGTGTTGAGACCAAGGACCTCACACCCCAGTCTAAGACTTTACCTTATTCTGTTATGACTATTTGCTCTGTAGACCTCTCTATTGCTTTCTGATTCTGTACCTCTGCATATCTGCCCACCTGTTGCCAAACCCTGCCTGTACCCGGTTACCGAATCAGCCTTCTGTCTCTGTACCTTATCTGCCCGTGTGTTGCCGACTTGGCCTGCCCGACCTTCCAGGCTGCCACTCACCCCTTGTGTGCTCAGTCTATCTGTACTACCCGTGACACTATTCCACCAAGTGTCAGTTAGCTGCAAGGACCTCCTGCTCCTCAGAGAGTCCTTCCTGCAGTACAGCCAGGGACCTCTATCCCATTGGAGTCCTCTGGCTGCAGTACAGTCTGATTCCCAGTTTACCAGGGAATCACTGGCTTCCAGATTGTCCCTATCTCCTCTCGTAGGAGATAGTTCCTGCACAGCCAAGGGCCACCTGCTCCTCAGGTGGTCTCTGGTCGAAGTTATCTGTGTCTCCCGCCTCACGGGAGATAGCCTACAGTTACACCAAACACTTACACTCTATTAGGTGTCCAGAGGTTAGTCATACTTGTATTATTGGTGATTCTGCAGATCATCTATAATCAAGTATACATCTGTATTGTTGGTGATACTGCAGATCACCAATAATCAGATTCTCTCTGTGTGCTGACACCAATCGTTACAGCGGCAAATGCAGAACCGGCCCTGGGGGATGGCCCAGCATATTGAGAATGGCCTAGATATCTTGCTTGTATAAATCACTGAAGAAAAAAAATATTAAAACGAGCATAATAACAATTTACAGTTTTATCAAATAATAAATATTCCACAAGTGTATCTTTGTTTGAAGCTCACAAAGGATTGTTTAGAAAGCCTATATACACAATTACAAGGGAATGATGTACAGTACACATGTCAGCCTGAGATTGGGGGACCCACCCCAGAGAGCACTTGGCCTAAACTAAAAAAATGTGCAGGAACTCCAGTCCTGCTGCACAGAACAGACACTTATTAGCATCTGGACTCGCTGTCCTAGATTCATTTAGTGCCTAATGATGCATTTAAATTAACACATATGCTTAAAACGTATATGAATTATGTATATGGTGTTACTGAATAATTAATGACAGCTTTTCAGCCGTGTCTCATCTGTGCCATAAAGGGAACCTTAACTGGGAGGGATATGGATGTTTCCTTTTAAACAATACCAGTTGCCTGTCAGTCCTGCTGATCTCTTTGGCCGCAGCAGTGGTTGAATCACACACCTGAAACAAGCATGCAGCTAATCCAGTCTGACTTCAGTCAGAGCACCTGATCTGCATGCTTGTTCTGGGGCTGTGGCTAAAAGTATTAGAGACACAGGAAATCCCAGGTATGTATAAAACTTTTTACTTACTCCCGCTCGCTCCAGCGCCTGTTCTCCACCGATCGATAGAGAGAAGACCAATGAAAGGGAACACCGTTCCCATTTATTAATCTAAGTCCCTATGTCAATGATCGCCAGTATCAATGAGATGCCCGCGGCCATTGAAATACCGAAAGTAACACGTCCACACATTACTTCCTGTTAGCATACTAATAGTGCGCTCAGGAAGATGAGTGAGGACATCTTGTGGCCAAATAGTAAAATTACAGCTACATATACTTTTTTCAAAACAAAGACCTACACATACATTAAAAATTAACACCTTACTTCCCGCAATCTCCCATAGCTACCCAAATAAAACTTTTGCATTAAATAAAAAAATGACAATCAAAAAAAATACATACCTAGTTATCTTAGGGACTGAACAACTTTTTTTTAACCACTTCTATACCATGAAATTTTGTGCTGATCTGTGCTGCGTGGGCTCTCCAGCCCGCAGCACAGATCAGCTAGCAGCCAGGCCGATCAGACTTCCCCCCCTTTTTTCCCTACTAGGGGGATGTCCTGCTGGGGGGGTCTGATCGCCGCCGGCTGCTTGCGCTTGCGGGGGGGCTCTTCAAAGCCCCCCTCCGCAGCGCTTCCTGGCCTCCTTCCCCTTCCCTCCCTCTCCCTCCCCCTGTGAGCGGTGCAGGACGGATTTCCGTCCTGCGCCTGATGGGATAGGCTTTAGCCTATCAGATGCCGGTGATCCCCGGCCAATCAGAGGCCAAAGATCACCGATCTCCTCTACGGCGCTGCTGCGCAGCAGCGCCGTATACATGTAAACACCGGGGAAGGTCTTCCCCGTGTGTTTACATTTACCCTGCGAGCCGCCGATCGGCTCGCAGGGTGTTCACGGAGACACCCTCCGTGAACTGACATGGAACCCATGGAATACACTTCAGGATTCAGGGGCGTATATATGCGTACGCAGAATCCTGAAGTGGTTAAATATGTATGTCACAAGGCTATATTGCTGTTATTACTTTGCAAATAAGGCCTTGTAATTAGTGATGGACACAAAACTGAAAAAATGCACCTTTATTTCCACATAAAATATTGCCAACATACATTGTACTAAGGAATTATTTTAAATATTGTAATAACCGCCCAAAATGGGCAAATAAAATGTGGGGGTTTTATCCACAGTAGAAGGTTTAATTTTAAGGCTTCTTGCACACAGAGACGTTACAGGCGCAGGTTAGTGCAGCCTGTAACGCTCCCCCAACGCACAGCAATGTAACACAAGTGGGCTGTTCACACTGCCCACGTTGCGTTACATTGTAACGCAGCAAGTGCTGCATGCTGTGCGTTCTCTGCGACTAAGCCGCGTTAGACTGTTTGCACATGCTCAGTAACGTTGGGGAGGAGCGGAGAGCGGCCGGGCACATGGCTAATTAATATTCACTGCACTCAGTGACGTGCAGTGTTTACTTCTTGGAGCGGCCGCTCTGTGCGGCGATTGGCCGGGCAGAACCACGTGATGCCGCATGCATCCAAGAGTACGCATCACGGCATCACGGACGCCAGAGTGAGCTGCACAACGTGGCTCACTCCGACGTCCACACCAGATTGCATCAGGCGTTGCGTTAGGGGCACGTTATGTGCCCTATAACGTCCTGGTGTGTAACTATCCTAAAACTATAAAGTTCGAAAACAGACATAATGATGCTTTTCCATTTTTTTCTTATTATTCCTATTAAAATGAAGTTAGAATAAAATAATTCTTAGCAAAAGGCACCAGCCAAAGAAAGTCTCCTTTGTGGCAAAAACAAAACAAAACAATGTATAGATCATTTCAGTGTAATAAGTACTGATAAAGTTATTGGCACATGAATGGGAGGAGCTCTGACAGGTGAAAATTGCTCTTGTGTTTAAAGAGACACTGAAGCGAAAAAAAAAAAATGATATAATGAATTGGTTGTGTAGTATGGATAATTACTAGAAGATTAGTAGCAAAGAAAATATTCTCATATTTTTATTTTCAGTTATATAGTGTGTTTTATAACATTGCATCATTCTTTAATATTTGCAATTTACACCCTACTCAGCCTTCTAAATGATTTTACAGAGCAGGCAGTGAACTATTGACCTCTCCTCTGACAGAGAAAAAGAAAATTCTTCACTAACAGTTGAGATAATAAGCTTCAGAAGACAGACCTCTCTGTGATTTTGAAAGTCGTGGAGCTCACTTTTTTTTTGCATAGAGATAACAACTGGAGTATCTTAACTCTTCCTGTACTGGAAACAATTAGACTTATGTCTCTGCTCCTAATGTTTTATTTCTTAGCTGTACTACACATACAAATCATTATATCATCATTTTTTTTTCGCTTCAGTGTCTCTTTAAAGAGGAACTTCAGCCTAAACAAACATACTGTCATTAAGTTACATTAGTTATGTTAATTAAAATAGATAGGTAATATAATCTCTTACCCACCCTGTTTTAAAAGAACAGGCAAATGTTTGATTTCATGATGGCAGCCATCTTTTTGGTTGAAAGGAGGTGACAGGGAGCATGAGACACAGTTCTAACTGTCCTGTGTTCTGAGAACCTCTCCCAGTTGCTAGGCAACGTGAACAACAACATAGGAAATCCCATCATGCTCTGCACAGCATCAGGGAAAAAAAGCCCTGGGTTTTTTTCTTTGATAGTGCGATGATTTGCTCAGCTGCCTGTGCAGGCAGGCAGCCTTTTGACCATTGTGTAGGTTTGCATGCTGCAGGACTCTGGAAAAAAGAGCTTCTGTCAGTTTTGCAGCTTGTGCTTGCAGAGGAATTTGCATACGTTGTCATGCAAATTGCCTGGCCACATTAATTGGAGGCGTGTACTATAAGTACTAAGTCTTTCCCCCAATCCTTCGCTGGTCATAAGGATTGCGTCCTATGTAACACTCCTGGTGGGGTGTCAGCCTTACTCTCTGTTTGAAGATCAGCTTAGAGTAATTCCTGGAAACTGTGCTAGGCAGATTTCCCTAGTGCAGTTAGGATTGTTTATCTGTTTTGTTTGTCTGTTGCGATTGTCCTGTCCCAGCGGTGGTCGATAGGAAGTCGTTCTGATCTCTGTTCTTGGAGCATAGCTGGTGCAGCGGTTGCTACCAGCTATCTCTTCTGTTCTGCCTCTCTGGATCGCGCTAGCCACTTTTTCGCTAGCGCTGTGGATCCTTCTGTTCTGTCTCCTGGGATCGCGCTAGCCACTTTTCGCTAGCGCTGTGGATCCTTCTGTTCTGTCTCCTGGGATCGCGCTAGCCACTTTTCGCTAGCGCTGTGGATCCTTCTGTTCTGTCTCCTGGGATCGCGCTAGCCACTTTTTGCTAGTGCTGTGGATCCTTCTGTTCTGCTACTCTGTACCTGGATCGCGCTAGCCACTTTTCGCTAGTGCTGTGGATCCTATCTCTCGCTTGTCCCTGTTTTCGTGTGTCTGTCTTGTCTGCTACGACCGCTTGCTGGAGGCTCGGTGAAGTAACCGTTAAGCAAGCGTTCGCGTCCTCTGTTTCATGTTTGTCTGTCGATGTTTAGTTAGGCGTGCTTGTCTCTATTGTGCTTATCACGTGGAGACCGCGCATAACCGCGTGCACTGTTGCGAATGAGTGCGGTGTTCGCGGTTAGCTAGCGTTTGTTGTTTTCCGCATCTTCTCATTGTATTATTTGCTGTGCCTTTGCTACCCTCGTATTCTATTCTGATCTGCCTTGTGTCACATCTGGCGATCGCACCTCTTGTGATTGCGTTCCTATTTCATATCTGCTGTTGTGTGTGCGCGGTCGCGGGGTGGCGGCTGGATTGCCGCACACACATACAGCCTGTTCCTTTGCTCGTTCTCATTCGCAATCGCCTCTCTTGTGATTGCGTTCCGCGCTTCGTACAAATTCCTGTCTGGCATTTGTGGAGGTACAGAGGATTGGTTTCTCTGCACTCCTCAGCGCCATCTGCTGACAGGAATTTCCCTCTACAGGTGCGTAGCACCTGTTGCTGGGTGCCTGCAATTACACGCGTGTGGAGGATTTCCGCCATGTCAGCGCACGCGTTGTGCGCTGATTACGGAGAAAGTTCCACAATCGTTACAGTATGAACAGCCCAACCCAAAACCCCAGTGTAGACGGAATTTCCAATTTGTACGATTTTGTCAAATATGGCTCTTGTACCTTTAAGAGATTTAAAAAACTTGAACCTGAATCAGCAGACGAATTTTTGTCTGAGTGTACGAAACTGTTAGCGAACCCTGAATTCCAATGCACCCCAGTGTCTACCTGGGCCCCCCAAATGGTCTACATTCTGTTGGGGGGCGAAATGTCAATGTGGGGTTATGATGTGTTAGATCATACCACCCTGAGTCAAAGACCCCTGGAATTCTTGGCCTTTTTAATTCACAATTGGCTGAGATTACCTCAATTACCATACCCCCTTAATGAGTTGTTGTCAGCAGCTCAATCAGCTGTTCCATCTACTCTTTCATCCATAAAGCAGCCATCCAAAGCTTCTAAGTCTAAACGTAAAAGATCTAGGAAGGCTTCCCAGCGGAAAGATCCGTTGCCCCTAGCAACCACAAATAAAGAGGTTATTTCTGTCAAGTCTGAAATGGGCAAAACCATGCAGTATGATAATGATGTTTATAATGCATCTGCTGATCAGTTTCCAGGTTTTTTGCCCCAATCCAAAGCTTATGTGGATCCTGCTATAGGTAGGATCGCACATTACATTAAAGCAGTTAAAAAATCTGTTCTTGTTCCTGAGCTCCACCCCTATTGAGATTATCTGGATACTGGCCTGTTTGAACCCCCATTTGTTTCCTGGGATGTTGGGGCCTTGCTGGAGGAATTCGATTTTGATTGGAAAGCCTTTTGCGATTTTTACATTGCAAAAAGCGAAGATGTCTTGAATGCTTGTCTTGATTCTATGTACCTTCTGATTGATTCCGATGAATGTGACAAGGATGATGTGGATCTGGTGATCTATGTATGGCAAACGATTTTGGATGAGTTGCACACACACCAACCAATTGACTCCAATAAAGAGACATCGTTGTCGGATGATTGTTCCTGTCTTTCTGGGGTAAAGCATGAGAGTCTTGACTTTGTGCAATCTGAAATGAATGAGTATGGCGCTGTGGTTGATTCCTGTGCGAATCCTGAAGGATTCTCTCCTGACAGTGTGCAGTTTGAATCTGTACGATCTGATGCCTGTTTCTCGGATGTTCCTGCAGATTGTGATCGGCATGAGTCTGCCGGTTTCCTCAAGGATGTGTGGGATCCTTTTTCATTTAGAAACAGATCTTTGAGATCTTCCGTCTGTGACCCTGCTATGGGGAAAAGTTCTCGACTATGCAGCGTCAAAAGTAAATTTAATATGCCTAATAAAGTTTGTCCTGTTGATGTCGCTATTTCTTCTGCAAATAAGTCTCTGTCTCACCCTGTTCACACCTGTAAGGGCCCGTTGCCTGGAGACAGTTGCTCCAGTGTTTCGGTCCTAGATGCCTTGCAGTCTGCTCCGCAGATCGCGGAGGTTTGCGCTATGGAAGCATCAGTTTCACAACTTAAAGTGAATTTTGATTCGCAGGTTTTGCGTTCTGGTTCCTCGGATTCGACATTGTTAGCCGAATCTAAGAGTGAGACAGCGCTTCGGTTTTGCGAATCTGGTGCTGAACCTTCTTTGCCTTATTCAGAGACGCTTTCTCTGAGCCTGCCCTGTACCATGAATAACAAAACGATGTCCAATCACACTGACATTTGGGAGTCCCTTTCTTGCTTTGAAGAAAGTTCTGACTCTCCACCCTGTACTCTGGATGAGTCAATATTGCCTTGTACAATATCTCCTGCCCTGCCCCTAGAGGCTCGTCTAGCTATTGCTGCTATTTTTACCTGTCTTTCTGCAGTTTTGGAGTTGCAAGCTAGTTTGACTGCTACGCAGAATTCTGGGTGCAGCGAGATTAAAGTTAGGGAGTCAGTGTGTGGTCCAGTGAATATTCCTGTACGTTCCACTCATGATGATGAAATTCAGTCTCAGTTTATGGTGGAACCTTCCCTGGGACATCTGCCCTGTTCTCAAAATAAAGTTCCAGTTTTGCCCTGTAACATGGATAGTACAGAATCCTTCTTAGAAAACTTGAAAAATGATGTTCCTGAGGTCTTGTTTGATGTTCTGGAGGTCTCCGAGTTCCTCCCAAAGGGTGCAGAACTTGTAGGAGATGTCTCCTGCCCCCCAAGTCCTTCTGAGGTGTTACCCTCTTCCGTAGGCATTGCTGCCTTGCTGGCTACCTTTTCAGCTCTGATGGAGCTTCACTCATATGTAGTCAATGATGATATTATTGTCACAGAAACTTCTGAATTTGTATCCGAGTCTTCTTTTGAAAGTCCAGTGCCTGTGACCACCACTCATGATGATTCTCTGTCCGGTACTGGTTTTGGTCTTGTCGTGCCGGACTCTGAGGTTGGCAGTTCCCCGACATGTCCTGAGGTTTCTCCTGTGCTGGTGTACCCCAGTGTGCTCTGTGACCCAGAAAGCCCAAGTGTGCCTCGGTTACCAGCGTACTCAGATGCTTCCTCGGTGGAGACATGCTCTGATATGGCCTGCCTGCTTGCATGCCCAGAAGTGGTCCCTGAAAGTCTTGATCTTGATGGGTGTCCTCGTAATTCTGAATCCGGAATTGTCATTGGTTCCATGGGGGTTCTTGGTAATTCTCCATGTGAGCCTGGTGATTGTTCTGCCCTCTTGGGATCTCTGTGGAGCTTCAAAAGGTTCTGGGAGATTCCGGGAGAAATTTTGCTTGGTACCCTGGATAAGATCAATGGTGGCTTTTGTGTTGTAAGGGACACTTCGAACAGGTATTGTGGCAGGTTTGGTATTTTCGGACGCTCCTTGGAAGGTGGTGGGTATTGTCTGGAGGGTGTCGATGGCTTCTTCTCTGGCGTTCACAGTCCTGATGGGTGTTATACTGAGACTGGTAGTACTGATGGGCATGTTTCGGTGGCTTCTGTTTCCGATGAGGTCGGTTTCGGGTGGACTGACTCTGGAATTGGACCTTGTCGGGCTGCCCCGACCTTCATGAGTCTTCAGTTTGAGTCTGTTGCTAATAGCAGTTTTGAGGGTCGTCTGGAATTCGACCCTGGAGGGGGGGGGGGGGGGGGTACTGTGATGATTTGCTCAGCTGCCTGTGCAGGCAGGCAGCCTTTTGACCATTGTGTAGGTTTGCATGCTGCAGGACTCTGGAAAAAAGAGCTTCTGTCAGTTTTGCAGCTTGTGCTTGCAGAGGAATTTGCATACGTTGTCATGCAAATTGCCTGGCCACATTCATTGGAGGCGTGTACTATAAGTACTATGTCTTTCCCACAATGCTTCGCTGGTCATAAGGATTGCGTCCTATGTAACACTCCTGGTGGGGTGTCAGCCTTACTCTCTGTTTGAAGATCAGCTTAGAGTAATTCCTGGAAACTGTGCTAGGCAGATTTCCCTAGTGCAGTTAGGATTGTTTATCTGTTTTGTTTGTCTGTTGCGATTGTTCTGTCCCAGCGGTGGTCGATAGGAAGTCGTTCTGATCTCTGTTCTTGGAGCATAGCTGGTGCAGCGGTTGCTACCAGCTATCTCTTCTGTTCTGCCTCTCTGGATCGCGCTAGCCACTTTTTGCTAGCGCTGTGGATCCTTCTGTTCTGTCTCCTGGGATCGCGCTAGCCACTTTTCGCTAGCACTGTGGATCCTTCTGTTCTGTCTCCTGGGATTGCGCTAGCCACTTTTCGCTAGTGCTGTGGATCCTTCTGTTCTGCTACTCTGTACCTGGATCGCGCTAGCCACTTTTTGCTAGTGCTGTGGATCCTATCTCTCGCTTGTCCCTGTTTTCGTGTGTCTGTCTTGTCTGCTACGACCGCTTGCTGGAGGCTCGGTGAGGTAACCGTTAAGCAAGCGTTCGCGTCCTCTGTTTTATGTTTGTCTGTCGATGGCTAGTTAGGCGTGCTTGTCTCTATTGTGCTTATCACGTGGAGACCGCGCATAACCGCGTGCACTGTTGCGAATGAGTGCGGTGTTCGCGGTTAGCTAGCGTTTGTTGTTTTCCGCATCTTCTCATTGTATTATTTGCTGTGCCTTTGCTACCCTCGTATTCTATTCTGATCTGCCTTGTGTCACATCTGGCGATCGCACCTCTCGCGATCGCGTTCCTATTTAATATCTGCTGTTGTGTGTGCGCGGTCGCGGGGTGGCGGCTGGATTGGCGCACACACATAAAGCCTGTCCCTTTGATTGTTCTCATTCGCAATCGCCTCTCTTGCGATTGCGTTCTGCACTTCGTACAAATTCCTGTTTGGCATTTGTGGAGGTACAGAGGATTGGTTCCTCTGCACTCCCCAGCGCCATCTGCCAACAGGAATTTCCCTCTACAGGTGCGTAGCACCTTTTGCTGGGTGCCTGCAATTACACGCTTGTGGAGGCTTTCCGCCGTGTCAGCGCACGCGTTGTGCGCTGATCACAGAGAAAGT
Source organism: Hyperolius riggenbachi (assembly GCF_040937935.1). NCBI lineage: Eukaryota > Metazoa > Chordata > Amphibia > Anura > Hyperoliidae > Hyperolius > Hyperolius riggenbachi. The sequence continues at coordinate 39,638,720 of NC_090649.1, forward strand.
TCCACAATTGTTACAGATAGGTGGAGCGTAGATAAAAATGCAGCTAAAAATGATGCTTTGGTAAGAAAAAGTTCTGATGCTGTGAACCTGTTAAAGAAACACCAAACCTTTTCAGTTCTGCTGAGTAGATTTTTAGTCCGGAGGTTCACTTTAAGGGGAAAAAGCCTTAGTGGTGAAGTAGTTAAAGGACACCTAAAGCGAGAGGGATAGGCTGCCATATTTATTTCCAGTTGCCTTGCTGTCCATTCATGTCATTTGTTCTTTAAAAATGTTTTTTGGGTTTGGGGGTTTTACTGCTGTCTGTGCTTCCACTGAGATAAGCACAGTAAAAAAAAAAAAAAAGACTATATGTAGTCTCAAATCAAAAAGCCAGGAGAAATTAGTGAACTATCAACATTCAGAGAAAAGAATCCTATTACACTAGATCAGGGGTCTCAAACTCAATTTACCTGGGGGCCGCAGGAGGCAAAATCAGGATGAGGCTGGGCCGCATAAGGAATTTCACAATCGCGGCACATCGCCACCTCTGCCCGCCCCTCTCACTCTTCCTTCACAGAGAGGGGGGGGGGAGAGGCAGCGATTCGTGCGGTGATTGACCTCAGGAGGGGCAGAGCTGAAGCTGAAAGCTCTGCCCCTTCCAGGAAATGCCGGCGGATTGCCCCCCGGGCGATTTGGGGGTTCTGCAGCCCTCGTTTAGCGGCAGGGATGCGGCGGATTACTTGGGAGCACTGAAGCAAACTACAAGGAAGCTTTTGCTGGCGAGGGCCACAAAATATTGTATCGAGGGCCACAAATGGCCCGCGGGCCGCGAGTTTGAGACCCCTGCACTAGATCAAATACTGTATGTACCGGTAATCCAATGTTTTTATTATTTCACTAAAAAGCACGCTCAATGACCATTTGCTTGGAAAATTATGAAATACTTGAAGCTAATGAGTAACTGGCAGCCAACAATGTTTATTATAGATTGAACAAACAAATCCAAGTTTATTTTAGCGTTTTTACGAAACTGAACATTTTAAATAACAACACAATTACAAATAAAGGATGAAGCCTAAAAATGCTGGAACCATCAACTTATCATTTTTTTTAAAACGTTTATTGAGCGAACCATTGTAACGACACATTGAAACACAAAGCAATTATATGAAAAGCCTTATCTGATAAACATGGTCTCATATGTACAGTATGGATCACTGTGACAGACAGTCTTGGTTAAACTTGTAGTACAATGCAAGGACTGGTGGCGGCATCCAGAGGGACTATCAAAGGACTGGTCCTAGAAAAGGTTGTGTGAACTGGTGGTGGCAATTCATGTGGAACATTAGGACTGGTAATGGCAGAACTTAAAGGATACCGGAGATGACATGGTGAGATAGATATGTGTATGTACAGTGCCTAGCACACAAATAACTATGCTGTGTTCCTTTTTTTTGGAACTCTGAAAGAGTTAAATATCAGGTATGCAGGGGCATTGCTAGGGTCATACAACCGTGGCCCGTGCCCTGGATATGCCTTTGGGTTGCCCCTGATACTGTCTCTGGGGTGCCCAGCTGGAGTGCCCCAAATATTTTGGCCAGCACGGCCTCCGTTCGCTCGACACGGCGGCCGCCATGTTGTGGGCGGAGCTTGCTGCTCGTAATCAGTGGTCAGCGGTGCACTCACAGGCTCCACGCTGTCCAATCTGGACTCTACAAGCATGTGTGGGATTGAAAGGCAGGAGGCTGAAGTGAGCGTGTCAGCATGAGTAACTCCGCTGATCGCAGCGCTGTACGCAGGTTTTCGCCATCTAACAGTCTCCTGAGTGGCAATAGCCGCTCGGAGACTGAAGTCGGGGCGGAGCTCCGCCCCTCAAGCAGCAAATCCCAGCCCCAGGACTTGACGCCAATTGGCGTTAGGCGGTCCTGGGGCTGCCGCCACGACCACCCCCATTGGCGTGGGACGGTCGTTAAGTAGTTAAAAAGTCATTTTTAGGAGAAGGAAGATAGATACAATCGTTTATTTCATTCGTCTATTTTCGCCTCGGGTGTGTTTTAAAGAGGAACTGTAACCAAGGTTAGAACTTCATCCCAACCAGTAGCTGATAGCCCTTTCCTACGAGAAATCGTATCCTTTTCTCCAATACATCATCATGGTGGTCTGTATCGCTGATATTGTGGTGAATCCCCTCCCACAGTGTGATGTCAGGACCTAGGTCCTGACGGTTTCCTGTCTGTGAACATCGTTGCATTTTGGGAAATAACTGCTGTTTTCAACTGCCAAGCAACCAGTATCTCCCTCTGTGCATAGAACTCTCAGTAACGAACATTCCATACAGATCAATTGGCAGAGCTAAAGATGTCACCACCAGTGATACATTTCAGCAGGGGCGTAACTAGACATTGCCGGGCCCCCCTGCGAAATCTTGGATGGGGCCCCCGCAAAACTTTGGATAGGGCCCCCCACCCCCCCTCGCTTTCTGCACAGGAAGACTGAGGACCAATGTGTTTTCCCCATGCAGATAAAAACACTTAGACTTAAAGGAAACGTCAGGCAATCTATGCTACCCCTAGATCTGCCTTCCTCCAGCCCCTTGCAGCCGCCATGTCCCTTGTCACAGCTCTGCTCCCAGTACATACTGTACATACACACACCGCCATAGTATTTTACTACATGAGAGCACATGATATATGGAGGAACAACAATGACATGCTGAACATAAGATATAGTATCAATGTAACTTTGGCAAAAAATTCCGAATGTCACTGATTGATACTGTTATTACAGGATCTTGGACTCCATGTGAGACAACAAGCTCTCAATGAGGCAGCTACAGTCAGACATCAATCTCCACTCCATTGTGTTGTAAAAGTATTTAGAGGCCATAAAGGCATTAGCCCCTGTGAAAAGAATCTAGGAATCCTTTTGCTGAATAGGGAAACCTTACAAACAAAGGAGTCACATTTTGAAAAAAAGTTGTAATCTAGTAATCAGAACTTTGCAGCAGTGAAAAACAGATGTTTTTTACGAACCCTAGGGAGCAGGGACAGTGTACAAATTTCAAAGTGTGTATGAGTCCTTATCTGTGTGCGCCACACATGCAGTCAATATAACAATGGTGCGAGAGCAGAATACGTTTTTTTTCTCCATGCCCTTAGCTGTCAGTCTCTCAAACTTTTCCTCCCACGGGCCCCCTGTGGCGTCTAGGCCCCCCTGTGGAGGCATCCCTTGCAGGGTCTATTGTTACGCCCCTGCATTTCAGAATGTAAATCAGGGAGAGGAAAGATTTTACAATAGGCAAATGCTGACTAAATCATTTAAACATGAACATTGTAAAAGATAAGCAATTTTTTTCATTATGTTATTTTCACTCCAGTTCCTCCTTAAAAAGACCCCGAGGTGGAATTTGTAAATCTTAATAGGACCCAGAGGCATGTCCTGTGCACAATGGCATGTCTCTGTGTCCTTCTATCGCTGCTGCCTGTCCCCCCCATGGCTCTAGGGCCGGCGCTACCATAGAGGCAAAGGAGGCAGCTGCCCCAGGGCCCCAGAGCTTGTAGGGGCCCCCAGTGGCTACAAGAGGAAAACATTTTTTTTCAAATCGACCTTATAGTTTTTGAGAAAATCGATTTTAAAGTTTCAAAGGAAAATAAATACACATTTAAAAACCCGCCGACTTTAATGGTTAATAGCAAATCCATCCTAAATGCTAGAAACCCTAAATTTGCAGGATATGTTAAGGAGATAATTAGAAATAAGAGGAAAAAACTATTTTTCAAAAAGACCTTATAGTTTTTGAGAAAATCGATTTTAAATTTTCGAAGGAAAAAAGTATACTTTTAAATGAGGTAAATGTCACTTTTAGTAGCAAACCTAACGGTAGTGTAATTTTACATGCATCAAAAGAAAGAGCAATATATTTCCTGACGGGGTTTCCAGGGGGTCCATACGCAGCCGCAGAGCTTTGGCCAGGGATCGCTATACAGCCGCAATATGGCTGCATGAAGATCCCTGGCATTTTTTCCTATTTTCCCTATTTATTTTTTATGTTTAGAGTGTGGGAATTTTTTTTAAAAAAAATTATGTGGGGTCCCCCCTCCTAAAACTTTTTATCCCCTTGTCCCCCATGCAGGCTGGGATAGCCAGAATGTGGAGCTCCGACCGATTGGGACTTCACACCCTGACTATACCAGCTGCAAAAAAGGTCCCCTAATGCCGATTTTTGTTCCATGGTATATGTTGGGGGGGCCTCCCAGGTTTATTTTGACCTGGGGCCCCATTGTTGCTTGAACCGGCCCTGCATGGCTCTGCTGTCCCCCCTGAACATATCGCCAGGCTAGTGACAATCTGCTTGTTGCTAGGCATCTGTGTTTACCTGAGGCTTGTCAATCAGCCTCCTCGGCATCGCCGCCTCCATTACTGGCTCCCCCTGCCACTCCCCTGCCACTCTAGTGGAACCCACTGGAGCGATTTTTTTGAGCGTTTAGGGAGCGTTTCAAACCGCTAGCGATTTCCCTAAATGCTCAGCTAATGTTAATGGATGGGCCAAATTCCACTGGAGCGATTGCGATGACTAAATCGCAAAACTCAGGACATGCAGCATTTTTTGAGCGTTAGCGATTGGCGTCAGCGTTTCTGCAATGTAAAGTATATAAACGCTGGCCTAATCGTTCGTCAAAACCTACACAGAGCGATTTTACTTTCGGTAAAAGTAATACAAATTACCTCATCATTTACCGCATGAGGTAAAACATGACTAAAACCTACCAGAACTGCTAAATGTCATTACCTCATGAGGTAAATTACCTCACATGAGATAATTTGTTCGATAACCCTAACAGAATTGAGGCCAATGAGGCTGGCAGGACAGAGGTGTCAGCTAGACAGAGAGCGGAGGACAGGAATGTTATGGTGGCCATACATGGTACTTTTCTTTTATACAATCTTACCATTTCTATGTAGTATAAGAGTAAATTAAGTGAATATACTGATAATTTAGGCAGTTCCCTTATATTACATAGAAATGGTAAGATTGTATGAAAACATTGTACCATGTATGGCCACCATAAGGGAGACTGTACTCAAATCACAGCCACCAATCTATACGCAGACATAAGTGTAAATCAATTACGGTACCTTTTTTTCCCCTTAAAATAACATTGCAGGCAGCATATGTGCGCCATCTGCTCCCGCCACGCTGCCTGGCACGCCGCACAAAATCCTCCCTGTGCTATTTCCAATTGTTGCAGATTAAACCTGCATTTCATTTTGTGCTGAAATGAACCAACCACCTGCTTTCCAAGCAGCCGCGCCCGCCAGAGAAGCTTCGCACGCAGCAGGTGGCGGGAGAACGCACGGCGTGACGGTGGACTGCTGGCGGAGAAAGAACGCTGTGACGATGTTCAGAGGGAAGCCACCAAGGAGAATGATAATAAAATGGTGCTTGCATGATGAAGGTTTTTTATAGCTGTTTATTAAAACCTGTTGATAAAACGTTTCTGGAGTGTTTCGAAAGTCCCAGAGCCTAAAAAAGAGGCACCGCAACAAAATACAGATGAATGTGGAGAATTATTCAGGACTAGCCGACCCGCGGCGTAGCATACGTAGCGGGCAGGAAGGGGGTATTGGGCACAGCGGCGGGGAGGGGGGTCGGACCCACTGTGAGGAAGTGAGGACAGTGGAACGCACGCTGGAATGCGGAAGAGGTGAGTCATCCCCGCCCACTGCCTCTTACGAATAGCAGCGGCTGCTAGAGGGGGAGCGCAGATAAGGAACACAGGTGAGGGAGGGGGGGGGGTCCGACCCCCCTCCCTGCCGCTGTGCCCAAAACCCTATTCCTGCCCGCTACCCCCTCCAGCTCGGCGGCAAGTCTAGGACCGCCACTGGGGGCAGGGAGCTACTTCTTCTTGCTTGCACCGGCCCCTTCTTCTTGCTTGGACCAGCCCTGGGGGAAGGGCCCTACTTCTTCTTTTTGCTTGGGCCGGCCCCTTCCTCTTGCTTGGACGGGCCCTGGGGGCAGGGCGCTACTTCTTCTTCTTGCTTGGACCGGCCCCTTCTTGCTTGGACCGGCCCTGGGGCAGGGCACTACTTTTTCTTCTTGCTTGGACTGGCCCCTTCTTGCTTGGACCGCCCCTGGGGGCAGGGCGCTACTTCTTCTTCTTGCTTGGACCGCGCCCTTCTTCTTGCTTGGACCAGCCCTGGGGGCAGAACGCTACTTCTTCTTTTTGCTTGGACCGGCCCCTTCTTGCTTGGACCGCCCCTGGGGGCAGGGCGCTACTTCTTCTTCTTGCTTGGACCAGCCCCTTCTTCTTGCTTGGACCGGCCCTGGGGCAGGGCGCTACTTCTTCTTGCTTGGACCCCCCCTGGGGGCAGGGCGCTACTTCTTCTTGCTTGAAGGTTGAGGCACTTACTCTATTATATATACAGTATATAGATACCCAATTTTACCTTAATGAGAACCTGAGACGAAGGGGGTAAAATAATTCATACTTACTTGGGGCTTCCTCCAGAGGGAGCAAATCGGACAGCATGCAGCAAAAATATTACTTGTGAAACCCTATAGCTGTGGGGGCAGCACAGTGGTTAGTGGTTAGCACTCTCGATTTGCAGTGCTGGGTCCCCGGTTCAAATGCCAGCCGGTGCACGGAGTTTGTTTGTTCTCCCTGTGTCTGTGTGTGTTCCCTCCGGACTCTACAGTTTCCTAAAACATACAGATAACTTAACTGGCGTTCCCCTAAAAAAAACAATGGCCCTAGACTATGATAAATACAGTACATGATGCATACATAGACATGTGACCATGGTAGGGATTAGATTGTGAGCTCCTCTGAGGGACATTTAGTGACAAGACAATTTATTCTGTGCTGCAGAGGATGTTGATGCTATTTAAAAGCGTTCTTGCATCACTGTAAGTGCCTCTTGGATGCTGCATGCTAGCACAGGGCCTGTAGGTTTTTTTTTTTGTTTTTTTTTGTTTTTTTTGGGGGGGGGGGGGGGGGGGGGGGGATTTGGATGCAAAAAAAATAAATGCACGTGGCACTGCTATGCTAATCTCTCTTCTGCATGTTGCTGGTCTGTGTGTGCGTGGCACTGCTATGCTGATCTCTCTCCTGCATGTTGCTGGCCCGTGTTTACGTGTGGCACTGCTATGCTGATCTCTCTCCTGCGTGTTGCTGGCCTGTGTGCACGTGGCACTGCTATGCTGATCTCTCTCCTGCGTGTTGCTGGCCTGTGTGCGCGTGCCACTGCTATGCTGATCTCTCTCCTGCGTGTTGCTGGCCTGTGTGCACGTGGCACTGCTATGCTGATCCCTCTCCTGCATGTTGCTGGCCCGTGTTTACGTGTGGCACTGCTATGCTGATCCCTCTCCTGCGTGTTGCTGGCCTGTGTGCACGTGGCACTGCTATGCTGATCTCTCTCCTGCGTGTTGCTGGCCTGTGTGCATGTGGCACTGCTATGCTGATCTCTCTCCTGCATGTTGCTGGCCTGTGTGCACGTGGCACTGCTATGCTGATCTCTCTCCTGCCTGTTGCTGGCCTGTGTGCATGTGCCACTGCTATGCTGATCTCTCTCCTGCCTGTTGCTGGCCTGTGTGCGCGTGGCACTGATATGCTGATCTCTCTCCTGCGTGTTGCTGGCCTGTGTGTGCGTGGCACTGCTATGCTGATCTCTCTCCTGCGTGTTGCTGGCCTGTGTGCGCGTGGCACTGCTATGCTGATCTCTCTCCTCATCCATCCAGCTGCCAGCACGTCCCCCTCCCGCTCTGCTCAGCACATCCCTGTGGAAATCACTCGCATTACCTGCGCTTGTGGGACTCTGAATGCCCAGAGCATTTCTCAGGCTGTGGAGATGTGACAGATTACCTGACAAGTCTTTCTTTTGTCATCTCCTCAGCCTGCCTTGCCTTTGTGTTTATGTTTGTGGGCACAGACAGGTCTTTATTTCCTGTTAAACGAGACTATTTTTGGAAAAGATAAAACAATGGTGTTTTATGAATAGACTGCGTTTCGTGCTGATTTTTGGACTAGCGATGATTGGGATAAATGGAGATAACTCTGCATATGTTTTAAAGAGGAACTGTAACCAAGAATTGAACTTCTTCTCAAATCAGTAGCTGATACCTCCTTTCCCATGAAAAATCTTTACCTTTTCTTGAATAGATCATCAGGGGTGTCTGTATGGCTCATAATGTGGAGAATCCCCTCCCACAGTGTGATGTCATGACCATGGTCCTGACAGTTTCCTGTCTTTGAACCTCGTTGCATTGTGGGAAATAACAGCTGTTTCCAACTGCCAAGCAACCAGTATCTCCCTCTGTGGGTGTGCATATGTAAATCTGTAAAAAACAACCTTTTAGCCTATCGCATGGTTAGGAGGTGTGGTTATAGATATTGGCAGTTAGTGCTGTTTTTTTCATGTCTGCCAGTACTAAAGATGAATACACACAGGCTGATTGGGGATCAAACAATATGAACAACTTACATGGCGAATATCAATCATTTCTTGATCTCTCATCTATTTTTTAATTTCTCACTTTGCAATGTATAGATTTATTTCCCCTCTTTGCTTAAGTTCCTCTTTAGTGAGTTCACCACCGCCAAGACAACCACCTCTTATCACCGGGATTATTTCGGTTTTACTGCGGTGACACTTTCTTTGAAGGTTTGTCTACAGTGATCAATGGAATTCTCCGTCCTCCATTTTGAAAATGGCCATTACCCCATAACAGCTTCCTGGTCAGCACACTGTTACACTGTTCTTAACCTGAATCTGTCCATAAGTCAAAACACTGTTCAACCTCTGTGCCCTGTACCTCCTACGTCCCCTGTGCCTCCCGTGTCCCCCTCTGTGTCACCTCTGTTCCCCTGTGCTTTCAGTGTCCCTCTCTGTGTCCCTCTGTACCACCCCTCTTCACCCACCCCACCCTGGTGCCCCTTATCTCCACCTTCTGTCTTAGTGATGATCACTATGTGCTAATGTCGCTTACACAGTGCAGCCGCGCTAGTTCAGGGACCGGAGCGCAGACGCAAACTTCCAGAGGGTCCTGCCTCTGGATCACAGGTTTGCTATGAAAGGTATAAAATAAGTATACAGAACTTGGAACTAGGTACTGTATGTATTAAAGTGTACCACAGCAAAATGTCTTTTTACTGAGTTAAAAATATATATTTTCTAAAAAAAAAAATACTTCAAGGTCTTTTTTTACTTTTTCCCACCGAATCAAATTAAGCATTTTCCTGCTGTTTGTATCGGCGAGTTTTTCTTAAAGGACATCCGAGGTGAAAATAAACTGATGAGAAAAACAATTGTATCTATCCTCCTTCTCCTAACAATGACATTTTCAGATTTCCCATAGTTTTATTTTCTACAAAAATCTAGTTTTTACTATTTCATTGTCTCTGCACAAAGACACCTTCATTAAAGTATGCCAGAGTTAAAAATCTATGATTGATTGACCCTTTCTATCTCTTTCCTGCTCTCAGAAGCCATCACTGACAGGAAAATATTTTATAGATGCAATTACTTATCAGTGAGGGTTATGCTATCGTCTGACCCAGTACGATCTGGTCCCGACCCAGGCAGAAACTGTCACCTAGTTACAAACCTGATGTTTAACTCTTTGAGGCAGATTAAGAAAAAAAGGAACACAGCCTAGTTATGTGTGTGATTGGCACTGTACATACACATGTCTATCTCATCATGTCACATGTCACCTTGGTTGTCCTTTAAGTCAGACTCTGTCACCTTCCGATGAAAATGCAGATTAACAGTACCAAGTTACCTGTCCTGAAACATATCACAGATTGATGAAAGTAGTTCTGTATGCGCTCAGGGACACATTGCAATCCTTCTAACAAATTTGCTAATTCTGCCTTCCGTTCTGACTGAAATGCATTGCACAGAAATTCCGCAGTTCTGCTGATTGTGCTGATTCGTAGCCGGGATGCCTGCCAGCTGTCGGGGAACTGAACAGCTGTACACGATAATTATAGGTGATCCCCATGTTCCAATCACTGATCTTTCTCTTGCGAGATTGATGAGAGTTGGCTTGTTCTCCGACTGCTGCCAAAACTTTGTTCTGGGCTTAAAGCAACTTTGTTCTTGTCATATACTGTGTTAATAGTAGGGATGGGACGAATCCACAATTTCTTCGAATCCGAATCCGGATCCGAATCTATAAAGGTTCTCGAATATCTCGAACCTTTCGAATCCCGAATCTAACAAATCCTGCACATAAAAATTGTGCGATCCATGGTATAGTTGCCCGCAGTATAGGTACCCAGGCATAGGTAGCGAGGTAAAGGTGCCTTCAGTATAGCTAGCTAGGTATGGGTGCCTTCAATATTGGTAGCTTTCAGTATAGGTAGCAGGGTATAGGGGCCTTCAGTATAGGTAGCAGGGTTTATGGGCCTTCAGTATAGGTAGCAGGGTATATGGGCCTTCAGTATAGGTAGCAGGGTATATGGGCCTTCAGTATAGGTAGCAGGGTATATGGGCCTTCAGTATAGGTAGCAGGGTATATGGGCCTTCAGTATAGGTAGCAGGGTATATGGGCCTTCAGTATAAGTGTCAGGGAATATGGGCCTTCAGTATAGGTAGCAGGGTTTATGGGCCTTCAGTATAGGTAGCAGGGTATATGGGCCTTCAGTATAGGTAGCAGGGTATATGGGCCTTCAGTATAGGTAGCAGGGTATATGGGCCTTCAGTATAGGTAGCAAGGTATATGGGCCTTCAGTATAGGTAGCAGGGTATATGGGCCTTCAGTATAGGTAGCAGGGTACATGTGCCTTCAGTATCGGTAGCAAGGTATAGGGGCCTTCAGTATAGATAGCACAGTACATGTGCTTTCAGTATTGGTAGGTAACTAGGTATAGGGGCCTTCAGTATAGGTAGCAGGGTATATGTGCCTTCAGTATAGGTAGCAGGGTATATGTGCCTTCAGTATAGGTAGGTAGCTAGGTATAGGGGCCTTCAGTATAGGTAGTAAGGTACATGTGCCTTCAGTGTAGGTAGGTAGGTAAAGGGACCTTCAGTATAGGTAGCAGGGTATAGGGCCTTAAGTATAGGTAGGTAGGTATGTAGGTAGGTAGGTATAGGGGCCTTTAGGTAGGTAGGTAGGTAAAGGGACCTTCAGTATAGGTAGCAGGGTATAGGGCCTTAAGTATAGGTAAGTATGTAGGTAGGCAGGTATAGGTGCCTTTAGGTAGGTAGGTACGTATAGGGGGCCTGTAGGTAGGTAGGTAGGTAGGTATTGAGGCCTGTAGGTAGGTATAGTGGCCTGTAGGTAGGTATAGGGGCCTTTAGGTAGGTAGGTAGGTATAGGGGCCTTTAGGTAGGTAGGTAGGTACGTATAGGGGGCCTTTAGGTAGGTATAGGGGGCCTTTAGGTAGGTGGGTATAGCGGCCTGTAGGTAGGTAGGTAGGTAGGTAGGTAGGTATAGCAGCCTGTAGGTAGGTAAGGATAGTGGCCGGTAGGTAGGTAGGTAGGTATAGTGGCCTGTAGGTAGGTAGGTAGGTATAGCAGCCTGTAGGTAGGTAGGTAGGTAGGTAGGTATAGCAGCCTGTAGGTAGGTAAGGATAGTGGCCGGTAGGTAGGTAGGTATAGTGGCCTGTAGGTAGGTATAGTTGCCTGTAGGTAGGTATAGTGTCCGGTAGGTAGGTAGGTATAGGTGCCTTTAGGTAGGTAGGTATGTATAGGGGGCCTGTAGGTAGGTGGGTAGGTAGGTAGGTATTGAGGCCTGTAGGTAGGTATAGTGGCCTGTAGGTAGGTAGGTATAGGGGCCATTAGGTAGGTAGGTAGGTAGGTAGGTATAGGGGCCTTTAGGTAGGTAGGTATAGGGGCCTTTAGGTAGGTATAGGGGCCTTTAGGTAGGCAGGTAGGTGCGTATAGGGGGCCTTTAGGTAGGTATAGGGGCCTGTAGGTAGGTAGGTATAGCGGCCTGTAGGTAGGTAGGGATAGTGGTAGGTAGGTAGATAGAACCCCCCTCCCCCGCCAACCCCCCCACGGCCCCCTCCGTCCCCCGTGCCTCCTCCGCTCACCCCTGCATAATCTACTCACCTTTCCCGTGGAGCGCAGAGCGGCAGACCTCTTCGTTACTTCCCTGTTCCCTCTAGTGGCCGGACCGGCTCTTACTAATGACGTCATTGTAAGAGCCGGTCACTAGGGGGAACCAGGAAGTCGGCGAGAGGTCTGCCGCTCTGCGCTCCGCTATGGATAGGTGAGTGGATGCGGGCAGGGGGGGCGAGCGGAGGAGGCGCGGGGGGGGGGGGGGTCGGAGGAGGACGAGTGCGAGCGGCGGATGCGCGCCGATGCGGCGTCGGGATTCGGCGGATTCGTATAGTGGAAAATGGCGTCGGGATTCGAATCCACGAATCTCGAATATTTCCTAATATTCGAGGGATTCGTGGATTCGCCGGATTCGTCGTCCCACCCCTAGTTAATAGCCACTTGAAATACATAGAATACTCATTGGATAAGCTAGCATTCACCTGCTGAGCACTCTAAGGACTTGTACACAAGAGAGGGCTGGTCAGGGCTGTCTTGGCCAAGAATTAAGTGTTTGTACGGGTGCCCTCCAAGGTCTACTGAGGTCACTTAATGATCTGGCATGCTGAAGCTTTAAGCGATAAATGACAGTCCATTGTTCCCCCTTACCATGCCGGGGGAAGCCACTCTGTTGCTTCTGTTTCTGTTTTCTCATCTCCCTTCCTCAAAGCACGGTCAGGCGGAGGCAGAGGCTAGAGAGGCTCCAGCCTCAGGGCGCGGTGTAGGAGGTGGCGCACAACTCACTCAGCTATCGTTCCCCTATTGTGTTTGAAGCAAAGAGAAATAAGAAAAGGGAATACATGGGGGAGGGGGGGGGGGGTGTTTGGGGGCTGGGGTGCCTCTTAGTCTAATAGCAATCAGTGTGTGATGGCTGTGGTGGGAGGGATGGAGGGGCGCACTCTGGCTTTGGGTGCTGGAGGACCTTGTCCCGGCTCTGCTTCAAAGACACATAATTCTTCTCTCGGCTGTTGCCTAACGGGACATCCTCAATGTCTAGTGAGCACCCCCCTCTCTTATACAGTTCCCTGTTGTGTAATGCCTCCCCTCCCTCCCCGTACAGTTCCCTGGTGTCTAATGGTCATCCTCCCTCCCCCATACAGAGCCTGGTGCCTAATGGCCTTCTCCCTCCCCTATACAGTTCCCTGGTGCCTAATGGCCTTCTCCCTCCCCTATACAGTTCCCTGGTGCCTAATGGCCTTCTCCCTCCCCTATACAGTTCCCTGGTGCTTAATGGCCTTCTCCCTCCCCTATACAGTTCCCTAGTGCCTAATGGCCTTCACCCTCCCATGTACAGTTCCCAGGTGCCTAATGGCCTTCTCCCTCCCCTATACAGTTCCCTAGTGTCTAGTGTGCCCCCTGCCTCCCCTATACACTTCCCTGGTGCCTAATGGCCTTCTCCCTCCCCTATACAGTTCCCTGGTGCCTAATGGCCTTCTCCCTCCCCTATACAGTTCCCTGGTGCCTAATGGCCTTCTCCCTTCCCTATACAGTTCCCTGGTGCCTAATGGCCTTCTCCCTCCCCTATACAGTTCCCTAGTGTCTAGTGTGCCCCCTGCCTCCCCTATACAGTTCCCTGGTGCCTAATGGCCTTCTCCCTCCCCTATACAGTTCCCTAGTGTAGTGTGCCCCCTGCCTCCCCTATACAGTTCCCTAGTGTCTAGTGTGCCCCCTGCCTCCCCTATACAGTTCCCTAGTGTCTAGTGTGCCCCCTGCCTCCCCTATACAGTACCCTGGTGCCTAATGGCCTTCTTCCTCCCCTATACAGTTCCCTGGTGCCTAATGGCCTTCTCCCTCCCCTATACAGTTCCCTGGTGCCTAATGGCCTTCTCCCTCCCCTATACAGTTCCCTGGTGCCTAATGGCCTTCTCCCTCCCCTATACAGTTCCCTAGTGTCTAGTGCGCCCCCTGCCTCCCCTATACAGTTCCCTGGTGCCTAATGGCCTTCTCCCTCCCCTATACAGTTCCCTTGTGTAGTGTGCCCCCTGCCTCCCCTATACAGTTCCCTAGTGTCTAGTGTGCCCCCTGCCTCCCCTATACAGTTCCCTAGTGTCTAGTGTGCCCCCTGCCTCCCCTATACAGTTCCCTAGTGTCTAGTGTGCCCCCTGCCTCCCCTATACAGTTCCCTGGTGCCTAATGGCCTTCTCCCTCCCCTATACAGTTCCCTAGTGTCTAGTGTGCCCCCTGCCTCCCCTATACAGTTCCCTGGTGCCTAATGGCCTTCTCCCTCCCCTATACAGTTCCCTAGTGCCTAATGGCCTTCTCCCTCTCCTATACAGTTCCCTAGTGTCTAATGGCCTTCTCCCTCCCCTATACAGTTCCCTGGTGCCTAATGGCCTTCTCCCTCCCCTATACAGTTCCCTGGTGCCTAATGGCCTTCTCCCTCCCCTATACAGTTCCCTAGTGCATAATGGCCTTCTCCCTCCCCTATACAGAACCTGGTGTCTAGTGTGCCTCCTTTATACAGTTCCCTGGTGTCTAATGGTCCTTCATCCCACTAGAGGAGAAAGGACCACTAGTGGCCCCTCTCCCTTCACCATGTGGCTTCATGGTTTAAGCGCTTAGCCATATAGGCTTAGGGCTCAGGTGCTCATGGGGTAAATATAATGCAAAGTGTGAAAACCACTTGCAGGCCAAATGTAATGGCACTGCAGGCCAGACTTGGCCCGTGGGTCAGAGTTTGCCCATCCTACCCCCATCTGTCCCCCATACTCCTCTCCAGCTTATCTTTTTGTAGCCATGCTTTTAGTAGCATGCCCTGCATGAACGCAGTGACGTAAATGTAAGAAAACCGGAAACTTTGCGAGAATTTTCAGTGGCTTTGATGCTAGACAGATTCAGAAAGTCTCTCCTCAAGTCATCTTCTTAAAGGGATCTTGTAAGGAAAAAGTGCCCATACCATATGAAGGTAGGTTGGAGTGTGTAGGAGGAGCATAGTGGGGGCAGAGCAGCAGTAGAAAATCAGGGATTGGTCAGGAGGACATATAAAGGTAGGTAAGGTAAGTTGGTGTGTGGAGGAGGAGCATAGTGGGGGCAGAGCAGCAGTAGTAAATCAGGGATTGGTCAGGAGGACATATGAAGGTAGGTTGGAGTGTGTAGGAGGAGCACTGTGGGGCAGAACAGCAGTAATAAATCAGGGATTGGTCAGGAGGACATATGAAGGTAGGTTGGATAGTGTGTAGGAGGAGCACTGTGGGGCAGAACAGCAGTAATAAATCAGGTGTTGGTCAGGAGGACATATGAAGGTAGGTTGGAGTGTGTAGGAGGAGCACTGTGGGGCAGGGCAGCAGTAATAAATCAGGGATTGGTCAGGAGGACATATGAAGGAAGGTTGGAGTGTGTAGGAGGAGCACTGTGGGGGCAGAGCAGCAGTAGTAAATCAGGGATTGGTCAGGAGGACATATGTAGGTAGGTTGGAGTGTGTAGGAGGAGCACTGTGGGGGCAGAACAGCAGTAGTAAATCAGGGATTGGTCAGGAGGACATATGAAGGTAGGTTGGAGTGTGTAGGAGGAGCACTGTGGGGCAGGGCAGCAGTAATAAATCAGGGATTGGTCAGGAGAACATATGAAGGAAGGTTGGAGTGTGTAGGAGGAGCACTGTGGGGGCAGAGCAGCAGTAGTAAATCAGGGATTGGTCAGGAGGACATATGAAGGAAGGTTGGAGTGTGTAGGAGGAGCACTGTGGGGGCAGAGCAGCAGTAATAAATCAGGGATTGGTCAGGAGGACATATGAAGGAAGGTTGGAGTGTGTAGGAGGAGCACTGTGGGGGCAGAGCAGCAGTAATAAATCAGGGATTGGTTAGGAAGACATACAGTATGAAGGTAGGTTGGAGTGTGTAGGAGGAACATTGTGGGGGCAGAACAGCAGTAGTAAATCAGGGATTGGTCAGGAGGACATATGAAGGTAGGTTGGAGTGTGTAGGAGGAGCACTGTGGGGCAGAACAGCAGTAGTAAATCAGTGATTGGTCAGGAGGACATATGAAGGTAGGTTGGAGTGTGTAGGAGGAGCACTGTGGGGGCAGAGCAGCAGTAATAAATCAGTGATTGGTCAGGAGGACATATGAAGGTAGGTTGGAGTGTGTAGGAGGAGCACTGTGGGGGCAGAGCAGCAGTAATAAATCAGGGATTGGTCAGGAGGACATATGAAGGTAGGTTGGAGTGTGTAGGAGGAGCATAGTGGGGGCAGAGCAGCAGTAATAAATCAGGGATTGGTCAGGAGGACATATGAAGGTAGGTTGGAGTGTGTAGGAGGAGCACTGTGGGGCAGAACAGCAGTAGTAAATCAGGGTCAGGAGAACATATGAAGGTAGGTTGGAGTGTGTAGGAGGAACATTGTGGGGCAGGGCACTAGTAGCAGTTCAGGAACTGGTCAGAAAGAAATATAGAGGTGGAATTGGAGTGTGTAGGAGAAAGCATTGTTTGGGAAAGGAAGCAGTAAATCAGGGATTGGCCATGATGAAGACATATGAAGGGGGGAGTTGGAGTGTGCAGAAGAAACATTGTGGGGAGTAGTAGATCAGGGAATGGAGAGAAAGACATATGAAGGTGGAGTTGGAATGTGGATGAGCAGCAGTAACACTATCAAATCGAGCGAGAGGCCAGTGCATATAAATATGGCTTCAGTTCAGCCTGCTGTATGAGAACAATGGTGGGTGCTACAGTGCCACATCCAGTTTCGGAAGCATGATCATTAAAGGACAACTATCAAAGTTAACTAAAAATCTAAATGCATGCCACATATATTTCCAGTAATTACTAGTAAATAGCAATACATAGGGCTTTACTATAGCAATACATAGGGCTTTTTTTAATCTTTTCATGTTTTACGTGAGAAAATATGAGATTTACAGAGCACAGTTTTCACTTTGGGCATTACTATGGTGGACTGCATCCAGCACATCCAGCATACAGAAACAATCCTCACTGGCTGTAATACTGTGACTGGAATCTGTTCAGAATGATAGAAAGCATCAAATGTGTGTAAATAACATCAGCTGCAGCTCTGTATGTCTCTCTCTCTCTCTCTCTCTCTCTCTCTCTCTCTCTTTCTCTCAGTCTAAAGTAAACAGTTTACAGCCAGGAATAGCTCATTCTGAATGGGGGGTGGAAAGCATACAAGTAAGGAAAAAGTACAGTTCCTTCTCTTCACTCCTTCTCTGTATCTAAAATATCTCTCAGCTGTTCTCATATGATCTGTGAAAAAACAGGCAGGGCAGAAGCAAACAGTAAATCAGAATAGTGACAGAGAAGTGTAACCTAGCTACATGGTATAGCTCTAGCCTCTTGCCTGACACCGACACAAACTGTTATAAACCACTGGTAAACAAGGCATTTTTTTTTCACATAGGCTGTGATGCGAGACCTCTGAAAAGCTTTCTATTAATGCTCATTAGGTATGTGGGGTTTACAGAAGGACAGTTTCTTTGATAGTTGTTCTTTAAAGTAATTTAATTATTGTAGATGAGTGGACTTTAAAGGGAATCTGAAGCAAGGAAAATTATTTAAAATAAACACATGACGTAGCTGCAAATGAATATTACATACTAACCTCTCCATCAGTTCCTCTCAGAAGCTCACCATTTTCTTCTTACAGTGATCCCTTCCAGTTCTGACAAGATTTTCAGAACTGAAATATAGCAGTTGCTGTCAGTAATACATCACCAGCAGCTGTCAGTTACAACTGACTGTGCAAGGTAATGTCCATGTTTCCCTATGGCTCAAGTGGGTGATATTACAGTTTAACAGTGTGCTGACCAGGAAGCTGTTAGGGGGTAATGGCCATCTTTAACCTCTTGACGACCAGCTAACGCCGATTGGCGTAAACTGGTCGTCTGCGGATTACCATGGAAACGGCCGCTCGAGCGGCCTTTCCATGTCAGTTCACGGAGGGTGTCTCCGTGAACAGCCGGAGAGCCGCCGATCGCGGCTCGCCGGCAAAATGTAAACAGGCGGGGAAGAAATCCCCGCTGTTTACATCATACGGCGCTGCTGCGCAGCAGCGCCGTAAGGCAGATCGGCGATTCCCAGCCTCTGATTGGCCGGGGATCGCCGCATTCTCATTCGCCGGCATCTGTTGTAGGCGGCGCAGGACGGATCTCCGTCCTGCGCTGCCCATAGGAGGAAGGGAAATGCCGGAGGGGGACGGAGGCGGAAAATGGCTGCGGAGGGGGCTTTGAGGAGCCCCCCCCCCGCCGAACAAACAGAGCCGGCGGCGATCAGACCCCCCCAGCAGGACATCCCCCTAGTGGGGAAAAAAGGGGGGTAGTCTGATCGCCCTGGCTCACTCCTGATCGGTGCTGCGGGCTGGAGAGCCCACGCAGCACCGATCAGTGCAGAAAGCCCTGGTCGGCAAGTGGTTAAAATGGAGGACGGAGAAATCTATTGATCACAGTGGACAAATGAGACGCAGGAGAGGATTGAGAGATTGAGTAGTAGATTACACAGGAGGTAAGTATGACCTGTGTATGGTTATTTTGACTTTTTACTTTCAGTTCAGGTTCTCTTTAAACCAGTTTGTAAAGCTTCTTTTTCCATTGCCCTTACACTTTAAGCCCCATCAGCAGAAGCAGTGATAGGAACAGGTAAACATTCTTGTGCTTTGCTGCGATTCACATGGAAGACAGATACACGAAGCATGATAGTGAAAGCAGACACGGCCACATTTGTATTGGAAAACAGAAGAGCCACGATTGCCTGAATAAACCGAACGTCAGGGTTTAACGATCAACACTAACCATGCGAGGCCGACCTGGCGGCATGGTGAGCGCCGTCTATCTCCGAGGGCCCTGCCGCTGCAGCGCCTTCTGTATCCTGCATTTCTCAGTAATCCCGCACTTATCCCATCCGTGGCCTATCTGCTGTACAGTGTTATAAAGCCTGTGCGTGTTTTATATTCAGGAAGGTCTGTGAGCTGCCAGATTCCCCCCAACTCCCTCCCCCGGCACCCATCAGCTGGGATTTATGAGTTCCTACATAGAGAAGGACAGATTACGTTAGAGCGAGCGGATAGGCCTCAGCCAGCCAGTCCATCAACCCCCTCCCTGTGTACATCTAAAGCTCTGGCAATGTTTCCATTTATTAGTTTATTTGTATACGGTTTCTTTACTTAGAGTGAACCTCCAGACTAAAAATCTACTCAGAATCACTGAAAAGGTTTGGCGTTTCTTTAACAGTTTCACAGCATCAGAACTTTGTTTTTCTTACCCAAGCCTCATTTTTAGCTGCACAGAAGAAAACTGCCCGGGCATTTCTCCCCTGATGCTGTGCAAAGCATGATGGGATTTCTGATGATGTTGTTCACGTTCTGCTGTTTTGGTGCAAATTTTTGTTTTTTTTATTTTAAATTTGAGATTTGAAGCCTAGCGCGCGCAGCTGGGAGGAGTGATCAGGACACAGGACAGTTGGAACTGTCTCTTATGCTCCCTGTCAGCTGTCACCTCCTTTCAACCAAAAAGATGGCTGCCCCCATGAAAAAGATGGCTGCCCACATGAAATCACAAACATTTGCCTGTTCTTTTAAAACAGGGTGGGTAAGAGGCTATATTACCTATCTATTTTAATGAACATAACTAATGTAACTTAATGACAGTATGTTTGTTTAGGGTGAAGTTCCCCTTTAAAGGGAACCTGAGGTGTGATGGATGTGGAGGCTGACATGTTTATTTCCTTTTAGATAATGCACATTCCCTGGCTGTCTTGCTGATCCTCTGCCTCTAATACTGTAAGCCATAGACCCTGAACATGCAGACGTACCTCTGAGTTTGTTGCCAATAGAAGTATTCTCCCTTATTGGCTGGTGATGTTGTTCCCAGGGGTGATCAAGGTTGGGTTTTGGTGCGTAAGTCGAAAACCAATCAATGTTGGAAAGGTGCTTAGCTTTGTTTGAATGCCCTTCATGGCTCTGAGTTGTGTCCTGTCCATCTGTTGTTGTCCTTCATTTCTGTCCAGTCCCATTCTGTTTCCTTCTTAAAGAGAACCTGTACTGAGTAAAATTATTTAAAATAAACACATGAGATAACTTCAAATGAACATTACATAGTTACCTTGCCATCAGTTCCTCTCAGAAGCTCACCATTTTCTTCTGACAATGATCCCTTCCAGTTCTGACAACATTTTGTCAGAACTGAAATATATCAGTTGTTGTCAGTTATGTATCAGTGGTTGTCAGTTATAGCTGAGAGGCCAACTGATGTGCCAAGTAATGTCCATGTTTCTCTACGGCTCAAGTGGGCGATGTTACAGTTTAACAGTGTGCTGACCAGGGAGCTGTTATGAGGTAATAGCCATTTTCAAAATGAAGGACGGAGAATTCCCTTGATCACAGTGGACAAACAGTACATGGGAAAGGAGAAAGAGATTGAGGAATAGACTACACAGGGGGTAAGTATGACTTGTGTATGTTTATTTTGACTTTTAATTTTCAGTTCAGGTTTTCTTTAAAGGTCCACTCTGGTGAAAAAGTAAGCAGTTAAAATGTGACAGAACTGAGAGGTTTTTTGTCTAGTCCATCTCCTTATGGGGGAGTCTTAGGTTTTTCGAAAGCATTTCCTGAATGGCAGTTGCTAAGTCCAACTGACAAAACAGTGTGCAAGTGAGTAAGGAGGCTGGCGGGGGCGGGGGGAGCAGCGGGGGAGGGGGGGCAGGTACACAATGGGGACACAAGGGGAACCGATTGGTTCCACACTGGGAACAGAAGGGGACACACTGGGGACATGACGGGACACATAGGGGACAGAAGGGGACACAGGAGGACACAACAGGGGGAGAACATGTACAAGACGCTCCTGGAATAAGCACACACCAGGTTTAGTATATTTTTTTTCTATGGTTTTTGCCCTCTAAACCTGGGTGCATCTTATGTTCCGGAGCGTCTTCTACGGCGGCAAAACACGGCATAATTCACTTGCTCTGAGTTACCCTTGCTGTGTTTTCCATCTTTGTCAGCTCTCCCATTCTGCCGGTGGACACCGTGGCGGAACAGGAGAGCTGACAGAGGAACCCAAAGTAGGTGAGTTATGCTGTTTTTTTTTTTTTTTTTTTTAAACAGGTAATTAACAATTCTGAAATGAGGGGTGGGAACTAAACCTGCAAGTGGGCGTGATCGGGGCAGAAAAGGGGTGTTTCTATGGACAACAGAGGAGCATAATGGCCACTTCCTCCCTGCTCATTTTCAACATTCGTTACAGACAAAGTTTTGTGGGGACCCTTGGAGTGGGAGGATGGTGCACACAAAAAGTTATTAATAGCATGCACATCCCCCCTCTCCGTTCAGGGGTAAAAGATGAAAACAGTAGTAGAACCGATACTTATTCTGGGCTTCTTCCAGCCCCATAAGCATGTCTGAGTCCCTCACTGTCCTCCTGCGGTCTGCCGTTCAGCCGCCATCAGCCCCTGTAACTGGCTCAGCCGCGTCCAGTCTGGGTCTTCTGCGCATGCACGGATGTACTGCGCATGTGCAGTAGACGGAGACTGACGTGACTAAGCAAATTATTGGGGCTGATTGCGGCTGAACGGCAGACCGCGGGAGGGTGGCGAGGGGCTCACACGTGTTTATGGGGCGAGAGGAAGCCCTGGGTAAGTAACAGTTCTACTACTATTTTCATCTCTGGTTATTTTTAAAGGATACCTTAGCTCTTGTCTGTTTTCAAATTGGGGGGGAGCAGGCATGTGTTGCAAAAAGTCCAGATGTCCACCGCTCTTCCCGTTCCTCTCCATCACCCTCCTTTATCCTGTGAATTCTGCTGTAAGCTACGTTCGGATCAGCCAGGGTTGGTGAACAGAGTGCAGGTGCTGCCCGATGTCAGGTGTCCTTGTTTGCTCTCCTGGGGCTGGGAGCGCTCTGCGCATGCGCATTATGTAGTCGGGAGATCAGACCACGTACTGCACATGCGCAGAGTGCTCCTGGTCACAGGCACGCGACCGAGGATCGGAGGGGGAATGGAGAGGAATGGGGGGAGCAGTGGACATCAGGACTACTTGCTACACATGCCTGCTCCCCCGTTCTGAAAAC
Organism: Hyperolius riggenbachi; assembly: GCF_040937935.1. Taxonomy (NCBI): domain Eukaryota; kingdom Metazoa; phylum Chordata; class Amphibia; order Anura; family Hyperoliidae; genus Hyperolius; species Hyperolius riggenbachi. The sequence continues at coordinate 39,660,751 of NC_090649.1, forward strand.
TGCCAAGGTATCCTTTAAAGCTCCCGGTATGTTTCTGGGCTGTAGGAGGAAAACAAACTGCCTAGAAGACTCACACAGGCACAGTTATATAAATACAAACTCCACACATTTTCCCGTTGGAGTGATAGAAGCCGTTTCCCGATGCTTGTATGCCACTAATGAACATTTGGCGTTTACAGATGTCCGGATGGGGCTCCGCTTAATGCCTTGTAAAGGAGAGCGTTTGATCAGCTCGTAAAAAAACAAGAAAAAACCAAAACACTCGGCAGGAGATGTAACAGCAATGATATCAGTGATGGAAAATTACTAAAACCCTGTCTGCCGTCCAACATCGCAGGCAAAGTGGGGCCCTGCGCCCTCCAAGCTGGCTCGCCAAAGCTATGGCAGCAGAAGAAAGAGAACCCAAATAAGATAAAATAGAATAAAAAAAGGTTAATTGGACATGATAAAGTAAGCGTTTCCCTGTCCTGCGAGGTGGGTCCAGGCTTATCATCTGCCAGGCACGGCAGCTGGCATCCCAACAGCCGGGCTTTCGCAAGGGCGTAGATGCTGTGTACCAACAGTCCGTATTAAATAAAAAGCCACTCACTTCCAGCTAATACAATTATAGAACAAAGAAGCAGAGGCAGCTGGACCGCCAAACAGAGGAGAGCGGCCCAGGAGGACTGTGTGTGATGTCCAAGACTTTCATGTCCAGGCCTAATCTCTTCCCTTATCTCCTGAAAGCGGTTCTCCAGGGGAATCAGCTAGCAGAGTATTTGTTTAACAGTTTCAGTCGCTCAGACGTGAGCCTCACATCCACGGTAGCTGCTGCTGTAGCCACAGGGACGTGAGGGTCACTTCCGTGCAGTCTGTGCGGAGATGGTGCCGGCGACAGGGGGGGTTGGTGGCAGGGAATAGAAGTCCCCTGAGCCAATCCGTGCTTGTCTGGCGAGAACGATCACTCTTTTTGTTAAAAAACAGTGATAATTCTTAATTGTGCCGCCGGGCCTCCTCCCGCTCACTCATTTCTGCAACTCCCACCATCAATGGTTAGTTTAATGAATGGCAACTTTGTTCCCATTCATTCCTCTAGGTCTGTGTGATCGCAGGCATCAATGAGATGCCCGCGTCACTTCCGAGTAACACAGCTACACATTACTTCCTATTAAGCGTCCTTATTGTACGCTTATAGGAAATAATGCGCGAGGACATCTTGTGGTCAAGTAGTAATATTACACCTACATACTAGGGTTGGGCGAACACCTGGATGTTCGGGTTCGGGCCGAACAGGCCGAACATGGGCCAGATGTTCGGCATGTTCGGCCCGAACCCCGAACTCAATGGAAGTCAATGGGACCCCCGAACATGCCGCAATACGGCCCCCCTATGGGGTCGCAGGCATAAGGGGGGAGCATGCCCCGAACGTGGGGGGGGGGGGGGGTCGAAAATTCCCCCCACCCCCTTCGCTAGCGCTCCCCCCTCTGCCCGCTTCCGCTACCCTCGTATGCGTCATCACGTAGAGGACGTGAGGTCAGAGAAAGGGCGGACGTACCACAAGGGTACTACCGCTGAACCGCCCGCTGCCCGGCCTCAACGCGTCCTAGTCGGACTCCTCCTCCTCACTCACACCACTGCCAGCCAGCCACTGCAGCCAGCCACCGGTACTATTAACTTTCAGAAAACTTTTTTTATGGGGAAGCGGGCAGAGGGGGGAGCGCTAGCGGAGGGGGTGGGGGGAATTTCCGACCCCCCCCCGCGATCGGGGCATGCTCCCCCCTTATGCCTGCGACCCCATAGGGGGGCCATATTCGGGCGAACAGGGCCCCTGTTCGGCCCTGTTCGGCGGGCATTGAGTAGTTCGGGCGAACCCGAACTAAAAAGGTCGAACACCATCATGTGTTCGGCCGAACTCGAACATCACCCGAACAGGGTGATGTTCTGCAGAACCCGAACAGTGGCGAACACTGTTCGCCCAACACTACTACATACATTAGAGAATACATTTTTTTAATATGTATTTCAAGAGAGTATATTATCATTACATTTTGGGCTTGTGACTAGTGATGGATGTAATGCACCTTTATTTCCATGGCTTTTATCCACAGTAGAACATTTTATTTTAAAATTATAATGGCTGAAAACTAAGAAATAATGATTTTTTTCCCATTTTTTTCTTATTATTCCCATTAAAATGCATTTTGATTAAAATAATTCTTAGCATAATGTACCACCCAAAGAAAGCCTAATTTTTGGCAGAAAAAAACAAGTTATAGATCATATCGTTGTGATAAGTAGTGATAAAGTTATTGGGGAATGAAAGGGGAGCAGTGCTGAAATGTGAATATTCTTCTCGTCCATAAGGTGAAAACAACCCGTTGGCTGAAATGGTTAAAGTGAATCAAGCACCATTTTTAGCACCCAGGGCATCTCAATAGCACATTAAAAATATATGCCAACAATGTGGCTCATTATTAACCTGTTCTGTACCAGCAGTCTCTGCCCCCTTCAATTCTACCACAATTCTATCCCTTCAATTCTACATTTAAAAGTTTACCAGAGACCCTACTTCATAGGCCTGCCGGACTGCAGAAATCTCAGGCAGATAAGGACTGATGCAATTATTTTATTGCACACATTAGCAGAGAAAAAACAAAAGCTTTCATCAGCAGAGAGATTGGACACTGTGCTTCAAAGAGTTTAGAGAAGCCACAGATGCTGTCTTCGTATCTTCCCCTGGATAAATAATGGGCAAGTAGATGGAGAGGGTGGGACATGGCAGTTCCTACAGCTATTTGAAACTAGGAGAAACTGCAGAAAAAAAGTGGCGCTTGGTTTCCTTTAAAACCAGGAGCTCTTAAAACATTTGCATACCTCTGCTTACAGGACAATTATTGCAAGAAAAAAAAATGTAGAATACACACATGTAAATGTATATTTCTCCCAAAGTAGAATGCACTATAAATTACTTTTTTCCTATGTCGCTGCCACTCCCAGCAGGTAGTGAAAATCTGACAGATCCAGACATGGATTAGGATGTAATGGGTCCCTAGGCGAGGTAGCAAATTAGGCCCCTCTGCTGTGGTCCTCTTGGGGCCCCCTTGTGATCCTTTTGGTAAGCTGAAGTGGAGAGAGATCAAAGAAGGTAACAGGAGGGCCCCTTGACACTCACTAGGCCCTTAAGCACCTGCCTAGGTTGCCTGGTGGATGATCAGAGATCAGATAGCTCTCTGCTATATGGTGTCATGTTGAACTACCAGTGACTAGTATGAGGTGTACGTGCAGAGCCGGGACAAGGTCATCCAGCACCCAAGGCTGAGACACCAAAGTGCGCCCCTCCATCCCTCTCACCCCAGCCATCACACACTGATTGCTATTAGACTAAGAGGCACCCCAGGGCCCCCCCCTTCCCCTCCACACACACTTTAACCTCTAGTTATCTGGCTTGCAGTCACTGCCATGTATCCCCTTCTTATTTCTCTCTGCTTCAAACACAATAGGGGAATGACAGCTGAATGAATTGTGCGCCCCCTCCTACACTGCGCCCTGAGGCTGGAGCCTCTCTTGCCTCAGCCCGGTGTACATGTAAAAAAGGCACCTACAAAAGAGGGTGCCCAATATTCCAGTAAGTAGAATTACAAGCACCCTACTACTTCATTTTACTATGACCTAACCTAACCATACTCTAACACAGAACCCTCACTCAAATGATACCTACTCCTTAACCCTTCCTCTACTGATGCCTAACCCTCCCTCTACCAATACCTAACCATTAACCCCCCCCTCTACCAATACCTAACCCTTAACACCCCCCCCCCCCTCTACCAATACCTAACCCTTAACCCTCCTTCTACTGATGCCTAAGCCTTAACCCTTCCTCTACCGATGACTAACCCTTAACCCTCCTTCTACCAATACCTAACCCTTAACCCTCCCTCTACCAATACCTAACCCTCTTTCTACCAATACCTAACCCTCCCTCTACCAATACCTAACCCTCCCTCTACCAATACCTAACCCTCCTTCTACCAATACCTAACCCTTAACCCTCCTTCTACCAATACCTAACCCTTAACCCTCCCTCTACCAATACCTATCCCTTAACCCTCCCTCTACCAATACCTAACCCTCCTTCTACCAATACCTAACCCTTAACCATACTTCTACTGATGCCTAACCCTCCCTCTACCAATACCTAACCCTTAACCATCCTTCTACTGATGCCTAACCCTCCCTCTACCAATACCTAACCCTTAACCATCCTTCTACTGATGCCTAAGCCTTAACCCTTCCTCTACCGATGACTAACTCTTAACCCTCCTTCTACCAATACCTAACCCTTAACCCTCCCTCTACCAATACCTAACCCTCCTTCTACCAATACCTAACCCTTAACCCTCCCTCTACCAATACCTAACCCTCTTTATACCAATACCTAACCCTCCCTCTACCAATACCTAACCCTCCTTCTACCAATACCTAACCCTCCCTCTACCAATACCTAACCCTCCTTCTACCAATACCTAACCCTCCCTCTACCAATACCTAACCCTCCCTCTACCAATACCTAACCCTTAACCCTCCCTCTACCAATACCTAACCCTCTTTATACCAATACCTAACCCTCCCTCTACCAATACCTAACCCTCCTTCTACCAATACCTAACACTCCCTCTACCAATACCTAACCCTCCTTCTACCAATACCTAACCCTTAACCCTCCTTCTACTTATGCCTAAGCCTTAACCCTTCCTCTACCGATGACTAACCCTTAACCCTCCTTCTACTAATGCCTAACTCTTAACATCCCCAATCCCATCTCAACCCCCCCTCCCCCCCCCCCCCCCCCCCCCGTGATGCCTAACCGCTAACCACTGCTGCAAAGGCATGATTATCAGCATTACAGGGAAATTTGGGCACCCAAAGGGTAACTCTATGTGATTTTCATATTGAGACTTCCTATTGCCGTTAAAAAAAAATACTGTGCACCCTTATTATACTGTCGGTGCTAAAATGCTCTATGCAGCGCCCTTTTTAACCACTTGCTATATTCGCCCGTCTTATCTGCTTTAAGTATGAAAGAGATAATACTAGATACCAAAAACGAACGAGTCACATGACCCCGGGAGGGAAAACGTCTAAATGGGCAGAATTTTGACATTATTCACTTGGGAGTTATTTTAATGAAACAGAAAATGTACACTTCTATACAAGCTGTACGCTGCCGAAGTCTCATATCTCCAGTGTTTTCCCATGAAAAGATATAGTAAAATATTTACAAAAATGTGAGAGGTGAACTGATTTTTGTAAGATACTGAACATAATTGATTACCGTATTTTTCAGCCTAAGAGACTCTCCGGAATATAAGGCACACCTTGGTTTAGAGGGCAAAAACCAGGGAAAAAAAAGTATACTAAACTGGTGCATCCATGGTGCAGGAGCGTCTTATAGATGTTCATCCCCAATTATTATGTCCTCCTGTGTCCCCTTCTCCGCTACCATAGAGGCAAAGGGGGCAATTGCCCCAGGGCCCCTGAGCACTGCAGGGCCCCCCAGGTCTCCCCCTGACTTGTGCCCTCTGAGATCCCTGCACTGATTTGTCATGAATAGCAAGTCACCTATCCCGGCACTCTGCTTTATTCATGCTGCCTTTCCTCATCCCCACTGTCTGCCTTTTCTCCACGACCAGTTATTATGCAATGACAAGCACAGTCATGGAAAATAGGTAGAGGGGATGAAGACAAGGAGCATGATAGGAGCAGTGCGCCGGGATAGGTAAGTTGCTATTCTGACAAAAACAGTGCAGGGACCCTGGGGAACACAGTAAATTTGAAGGGGGTGAACTGGAGGGCGGCAGCAGTTGGCTTAGGAGCCCTGGGGATGAATGTGCTGGGGGAGGGGGCCCCCAGGTTAATTTTTCTCCAGGGCCCCATTGTGAGTTGAACCCCCCCCCCCGTATTCTCCTCTGCCCCCATTTATAACTATTATGCTTGGCAGCTTGGCTCACCGTACCCACAGCTCCCGCAGAGATCACAGACCTCCTCTCCTTCACTGCGCCTCTAGTGCTGGCTCCTGCTGATCGCGTCATCAGCAGAAGTTGGCACTAGAGGCACAGTGAAGAATGGGAGAGGTCTGTGATGGCCGCAGGAACCCTGGATTAGGTGAGTCAAGCTGCTGCTTCTTGATAGTTATAGACGGGGATATGGAGACACAGGAGGTACAATGCAGAGAGTCCCTGACATTTCAGTGGGTTGATGGCTCATATCAGCGGGCGTCCGTAAGTCAGGGTCTCCCTGTATTCTGCATATAAGATGCAGGATAATTTTTCTCCCCATGTCTTATATGCCGAAAAATATGATATTTTGATCAATAAAGGAGAAAAAACAACAACGTGCAGAAGTCCATTAGGTTTGGTGATTGTAGAATTATATTGTTATATCTGCGTTCCACTCTGGACTGGGCTTCAGCCGCCAGCAGCTTGCCAAATAATTTGTAATAAAACACCTGTTTTCTCCACTAAAATCCCATTCCGGCCGTCCATCTCGGACTATTTTTAGGCGCCATCTGTTTAATCCTCGCGGCCTTTCCTAATCATCGTTTTTTGTACGGCGCACCCCTCCGTGCGGTTAATATTTACCACGCAAGGGGTTTTCGCCACCGCTGAATCCGTCGTGATTGATAGATTATGTCATCGCTATTCAAATGTCACGCCGTGCCGTAATTATACATTGTAATCAAGGACATTATAAGCTGACTGTTCTTTTCGGGCTCTGCATAAATTCAATATTTGCGCAGGCTGCCTGTGGGAGCGACACGAGCGCAGAGAGAACACTTCTGGCCTACGGCCGCCATGCATTATGTAATGAGGTTAGGATTCTTCAAATTAGTCTGTTCTTTGGAAAGAAAAAGGCCTGAGGGGGCCAAACAGAAACATTCAAGAACTTCTTAAAGGTTTCCCAGTGATTGTATAAGCCGAAGGTTTGAAAACCTTCTAGCAGGGCCAGATTTACCAATAGGCACTGTAGGCATGTGCCTAGAGGCGCCTGATGATGGGAAGGTGGTTCACTCCATCCCTCCTTCCCTATGCAGAGTCCTGAGCGGAGTGTAAATTAGAGATTACTCACCTGGTTCTCTGCAATCCACTGACCTGATCTCCCTTCAGTTGGGGACAGCTCCATCTACCTAATACTGAGGATAGCTTTGGCTACCTAATATTGAGGATAGCGCTGGCTACTTAAAGTGGAACTGTACAAAATAAACACATTGTTTCACTTACCTGGGGCTTCCCCAAGCCCTCAGCAGCTGTCCTGTCCCGTGCCGAGGCTCCTCGAGTCTCTGTTCTCCTGCCGCCGCTCGGTTACGTACCTCGACTTGTAAGTCGAGGCCAGCGAAGCCTTGCCAAGCGTATCCTTTCTTCGCATTCCCTTCTACAATAGCGGGGAAAGCGAAGAAAGGATACGCGTGGCCAGAGCGGCGCAGTCGCAGTGGCGCGGCTGCAAAACCGAAAGTAGCTAGCGGTGGGAGAACGGAGGCTCAACGAGAAGCGGCGCGGGACAGGACGGCTGCTGGGGGCTTGGGGAAGCCCCAGGTAAGTGAAACAATGTGTTTATTTTGTATCTACAGTTCCGCCTTAAGGCTACTGACACACCAAGACGTTGCGTTAGGTGCTACGTTAAGGTTGCATAACGTGCACCTAACGCAACGCATGGTGGTGTTGGAGCAGGACGCTACCAAGCAGCTCTTGGTGCGCCTGCTCTGTCGGATGCGCTGCGGAGACCACGTAAGCGGAGCTCTCCGCATCACATGGTCCCGCCAGCCAATCAGCGGCCGCTCCTGGAAGTAAACACTGCAAGTGCAGTGAATATAAAGTAGCCATGTGCCTGGCTACGTAGCAGACTCTCCCCGCCTCCTCTCCGCCCACAACATAAAAAACCCTACCCATACTGAGCATGTGCAAAGAGTCTAACGCGGCTTAAGTCGCTAGAACGCACAGTATGCTGCACTTCAAACGAACGTGCAGCGTTACTGTGTAACGCAACGTGGGCACCGTGAACAGCCCATTGATTTATCATTGCTGTGCGGTGGGGTGCGTTACAGGCTGCTCTAACCTGCGCCTGTAACGTCCCACTGTGAAAGCAGCCTAATACTAAAGGGCATCTGTAGCTACCTATGTTGAGCAATGGAATTAAGGGAGAAGTGACAGATGGGCAGGCCAGCATACTTGTGGTGCGATTTGGTGTTTGTAGGTTCATGGAGGGTAAATAAGAATTGCACTTCATATCAATCAGTAGCTGATACCCCCTTTCCCATGAGAAATCTTTACCTTTTCTTAAACGGATCATCAGGGGACTCTGTATGGCTGATATTGTGGTAAAACCCCTCCCATAGTGTGATGTCAGGACCATAGTCCTGACAGTTTCCTGTCTGTGAACCTCATTGCATTGTGGGAAATAACAGCTGTTTTACTGTTTACAGCAGTTTCCAACTGCCAAAAAAGCAAGCAGCATCTCCTTCCACTGACATCACCTGCCAGCAGTAAACATGTCACCATGTGATAAATGTCAGAATGTAAATCAGGGAGAGGAAATATTTTACAATGGGCAAACACTGACTAAATAATTTCTACATAATTATTGTAAAAATGAAGCACTTTTTTAATTAAATTATTTTCACTGGAGTTCCTCTTTAAGGTGCCCAGGACATCTGTGCCTATAGGCTCCTGTGATGTAAATCCAGGCCCATCTTCTAGAGATGCCCAAAAGATGGTGATACATGCAAAGGTGATATTTTTGCTTGTTCCCAAAATATCTGCATGACATTTTTTGGGAGTATTTACATTTTAAACAGGACTGTGTCCAGGATTATATCATGGGCTACTGTTTAAAGAGAAATTCCGACCAAGAATGGAACTTTATCCCAAGCAGTAGCTGATACTCCCTTTTACATGAGAAATATATTCCTTTTCACAAACAGACCATCAGGGGGCGCTGTATGACTGATATTGTGGTGGAAACTCCTCCCACAAAGAAATTCTGAGTAGTACTCTTGGCAGTTTCCTGTCTGTGAACCTTGCTGCATTGTGGGAAATAGCTGTTTACAGCTGTTTCTGTAATACTCACGTTGCTCTGTTGTCCCGGTGTCCTTCGGTACCCGCACGCGCGCGCACTTCCGGCTATGGGTTGTTGCCTATGGCTGGGGGTGTGCGTGAGGTCGTGCGCGGTTGCGTTGTGTGTCGCGCACGCATGCGCGGGACGCGATGCAGACCGCGTGTAAGGTCACACGCGTGCGCCGGAAATGACGCATGGGAGCGCGAGCGCGCATGCGTCAAAATGGACGCATCCGAACGCGTATGCGCAGGCGCGGAAATTCTGGCGCCAATTTCGGGTATAAAAGACCTCCCCCAGCCAACGTCCAGTGCTGTTTGTTCTTACAGCTAGTGTGAACGCCTTCTCTGGAAGTACTTGCTCTTGATCCTGTTTCCTGTTGACGACCCGGCTTGTTTGACTCCTCTTGATCTCCACTCCCTTGGCTTGACCCTGCTTGTCCCGGATTACTCTGTCTGCTGCCTGCCTCGACCTCGGCCTGTACCCCGGATTACTCTGTCTGCTGCCTGCCTCGACCTCGGCCTGTACCCCGGATTACTCTGTCTGCTGCCTGCCTCGACCTCGGCCTGTACCCCGGATTACTCTGTCTGCTGCCTGCCTCGACCTCGGCCTGTACCCCGGATTACTCTGTCTGCTGCCTGCCTCGACCTCGGCCTGATTACTCTGTTTACCGGACTACCTCATCATCTCCACAGTGTGGTATCAGTTCTCTCAACCACTAGTGAGGCTATCCCAGTTTGCGACCTGGTGGGCACTAGGCTGCGAAATCCAGGGCGACCCCCTCGGGTCGTTACTGGCGAAGACCCGTGGTCACTTAGATTCCGCATCTGGGTAACACCTCATCCCTAGTGGAAGGGTCAACTGGTCTCTGGACTTTCTCCATCTCAGCCACTCAGCCTAACAGATACAAACAGCCTAAACAATGAATACCACTGGAGATGACTCCACGATGGACCAACTCTGTCGGCAAATTGCTGAACTAAGCATTTCAGTTCAAGGGATTCAGCAGGACTGTTTTCAGCTCCAGACCCAGGTGAGGGACTTAGCCGCAACTCCTGCACCTGCACCGGTTGTAACCCTGCCTGTTCCGGAACGGGAACCTAAGATCCCTTTGCCAGCAAGATTCTCAGGAGACCGCCAACAATTTAGAGTGTTTAAAGGTGCCTGCCTCCTCTTTTTCTCTCTTCAACCCCGCACCTATTCTTCTGAGACGATTAAGGTTGGCACCATCATATCCCTGCTCCAGGGGGAACCTCTGGCCTGGGCCTTGCAGTTACGGGAAAATCAGGATCCTGCCGTTAACACTGTTACCAGTTTCTTTACGGCTTTGGCCGAATTGTATGACGACCCTGGTCGGGCAGAATCTGCTGAGGCTGCCTTGCGCGCTCTTCAGCAAGGTAGAAGGCCGGTGGAAGAATACGTCACTGACTTTCGGCGATGGTGTGGGGATACGCAGTGGGATGACGCTGCTCTTAAAAGTCAATTCAGACTAGGACTCAGTAGTCAATTGAAGGACGAAGTGGCTCGAGTAGGAATGCCGGCTACGCTTAAAGACTTAATTAAACTGGTCATACCCATTGACAGACGTTTCAGAGAAAGACGACAAGAGAAGATGGGAATCGTCCGTCCTTCCTGGGGTACATCCTCTGGCGTACCGTCTCTCCCTCCAACTCATAATGTGTCCTCTGAGTCCCCAGATCCTGAGGAACCAGAGCCGATGCAAATCGGGTTAGCCAGACCTTCACTGTCATCTGAAGAACGGCAGCGCCGCCGTATCTCCAATCTGTGCTTATATTGTGGAGCTTCAGGTCACTTCCTCAACGCCTGCCCGGTGAGGCCATCAAGTAAGGAATCTGAATCTACTAGATCCTTCTCTAAGAAAGCCGTTGGGATTTCCTCTCATGTCCCCTTGTTTTTATCTTTACAGGGCCCAAGAGGAGTGACAAGAATTAAAGCCATCCTGGACTCCGGGGCCTGTTCTTGCTTTATTGACTCTGAGTTAGCCCACCTACTTAATCTCCCCATCCGGAACAAGAGTCAGGCCCTTCCTATACAACTTGCTGACGGGTCCTCCATCTGCTCCGGACCTATCACACAAGAAACCTTACCTCTGCTGATCTCAACTTCTTCCGAACATCAAGAGTACTTGACCTTTGATTTACTTCCATCTCCATTATTCCCCATCATCCTTGGCATACCCTGGTTGCGGGCTCACAACCCCGAGATAGACTGGACTTCAGGTGTGGTGCAGTTTACCTCCAAATACTGTCAACGCTTCTGTCTACCTAACATTGGTCATCTCTTATCCCTTAAACACATCAAAAAAGACCTGATTCCTACTGTATATCTAGACTTCCTGGATGTGTTTGATGAAAAGGCGGCAGACTCGCTTCCGCCACACCGCATCTATGATTGCCCTATTGAACTTCTTCCTGGAGCTGAGATTCCATTTGGTCGTATCTACCCTTTGTCTGATCCTGAAACTGAGGTACTCAAGAACTATATCAACGATAATCTACAGAAGGGCTTTATCCGTCCGTCAACTTCTCCCGCAGGCGCAGGCATCTTCTTTGTGGAGAAAAAGGATGGATCTCTCCGTCCCTGCATAGATTATAGAGACCTTAATAAAATCACAATCAAGAACCGTTATCCTCTGCCGCTTATCCCTGATCTGTTCCAACAGTTCCGTTCAGCCAAGGTGTTTACTAAACTGGATCTCCGTGGTGCCTATAATTTAGTAAGAATACGGGAGGGAGATGAATGGAAGACGGCCTTTCGCTCCAGATTCGGCCATTTTGAATATACCGTCATGCCATTTGGGCTGTGCAATGCCCCTGCCACCTTTCAACATCTGGTCAACGACATTTTCAGAGATTTCATTGATTCTTTCATGATTGTGTACTTGGACGACATCTTGATCTTCTCCTCCTGTCTTGAAGAACATAGGAAGCATGTCCGAAAGGTCCTCAACAGACTACGGGTGCATGGACTCTTTGCCAAAGCTGAGAAATGTGAGTTTGAAAAGGCAAATATTCAATTTCTAGGTCTCTTCATCTCTTCGGAAGGAGTCTCTATGGATCCTCAGAAAGTGTCTGCCATCTTGGAATGGCCAGCCCCCTCAGATAAGAAAGGGGTTCAGCGATTCATCGGATTCGCTAATTTTTATCGCAGATTCATCAAGAACTTCTCTGCCATTGTGGGACCCATCACCCGGCTAACTAAAGCTCATTGTACCTTTTCCTGGACACAGGAAGCTCAAATTGCTTTTGAAAGACTCAAGAGACTCTTTATCTCCGCTCCTGTCTTGAAACATGCCGATCATACCCAACCCTATATCCTAGAAGTGGACGCGTCTGAAACCGCTGCTGGAGCAGTACTTTCTCAGCGGTTTGGCCCCAAAGCCTTGCTTCACCCGATTGCGTTCTTTTCCAGGAAGTTAAGTCCAGCTGAGAAGAATTATGATATAGGGGACAAAGAACTTCTAGCAATTAAGCTGGCCCTGGAAGAGTGGAGGTATCTTCTGGAAGGAGCCTTGCATCCGATCTTGGTCTACACAGATCATAAAAACTTAGAATACCTACGTACTGCCAAGAGACTCCGCCCTCGACAAGCCCGGTGGGCACTGTTCTTCTCCCGGTTCGAGTTCCATATTACTTATCGCCCTGGTTCTAAGAATAGCAAGGCCGACGCCTTATCTCGCATGTTCTTTGAAGAAGAAACAGTGCCAATTCCCAATACTATCCTGGCACATAAGAATTTCTTGCTTATCCAGTCAGACCTCCTTTCCCGGATCAAACAGGCTTCAAGTTCTCTCCAATCTGATCAGACTCAAGAGTGTCACTATCAAGAAGGAATATTTGTGCATGAAGACAGGATTTTCGTCCCACAAGATCTGAGACTGGAAGTTTTACAAATGTTCCATGATCACAAGCTGGCCGGACACTTTGGGTGCGCTAAAACTCTGGAAATGCTGCGGAGGAGCTTTTGGTGGCCAGAAATCAAAGCTGATTGCTTTAACTATGTATCTGCATGTCCTACTTGTGCTAGATCAAAGGCCCTGCGATCTAAACCTTGGGGGTTACTTTCTCCATTGCCTATTCCAAACCGTCCCTGGGAGATGATTGCAATGGACTTTATTGTGGAGTTACCCCCTTCTGCTGGCAATACTGTCATCCTTGTGGTGGTGGATCGCCTGACAAAGATGTCTCATTTCATCGCACTCAAAAAAGTTCCTTCCGCAGTCACTACAGCTGAAGTCTTTATCAGAGAGATTGTAAGATTACATGGCCTGCCCTCCGACGTGGTGTCTGATAGAGGGGTACAGTTCACCTCCAAGTTTTGGCAGGAATTATGCAGGCAGTTGGGAATCCAGTCCTCCATGTCTTCTGGTTATCACCCGCAATCAAATGGACAGACCGAGAGGACAAATCAGACACTCGAGCAGTACCTTCGCTGTTTTACTTCATCTACACAAGACGATTGGTCCTCACTATTACCTTTAGCTGAATTTGCCTATAACAACGCTCAACACTCAGCCACTAAGCAATCACCTTTCCTGGCAAATTTTGGTTTTCATCCAACAGTTTTTCCTCTAGTTACTACGGAGTCAACGGTACCTAAGGTTCAAGAAAGAATAGTTTGGCTCTCTGAAAACTTTAAAGCACTTCAGAAGAACCTTCAACAGGCGCAGGAAAGGGCTAAACACTTTGCCGATAAAAAAAGGAAGGAATGTCCAAGACTGGAGCCTGGGGACCAAGTATGGTTATCCACAACCAATCTGAAACTCCGCTGCCCCTCCAGAAAACTAGGTCCTAAGTATATCGGTCCATTCTCTATCTTGAGGAAGATCAATGAGGTGGCATTTAAACTTTCGTTACCTGATACGTTACGAGTACATCCAGTATTCCATGTGTCATGCCTCAAGAAGGTGGTCTCAGATTCTGTTCCTGGTAGGAGTGTCAATTTTCCTGAACCAATCCTTGTGGATGGGAGAGAGGAATTTGAGGTAGAAAAGATCCTTGACTCTAGGAAAAAAGGAAGATCTATACAATACTTGATTAAATGGCTTGGCTTTGGGCTAGAAGAAAATTCTTGGGAACCAGCTTGTAACATCAATGCACCAAGATTAGTGAAGGCGTTCCACAAGGCTCATCCTGAAAAACCGTCTCCTGTAGGCATTCGGAGACTGCCTCTAAGGGGGGGGCAATGTAATACTCACGTTGCTCTGTTGTCCCGGTGTCCTTCGGTACCCGCACGCGCGCGCACTTCCGGCTATGGGTTGTTGCCTATGGCTGGGGGTGTGCGTGAGGTCGTGCGCGGTTGCGTTGTGTGTCGCGCACGCATGCGCGGGACGCGATGCAGACCGCGTGTAAGGTCACACGCGTGCGCCGGAAATGACGCATGGGAGCGCGAGCGCGCATGCGTCAAAATGGACGCATCCGAACGCGTATGCGCAGGCGCGGAAATTCTGGCGCCAATTTCGGGTATAAAAGACCTCCCCCAGCCAACGTCCAGTGCTGTTTGTTCTTACAGCTAGTGTGAACGCCTTCTCTGGAAGTACTTGCTCTTGATCCTGTTTCCTGTTGACGACCCGGCTTGTTTGACTCCTCTTGATCTCCACTCCCTTGGCTTGACCCTGCTTGTCCCGGATTACTCTGTCTGCTGCCTGCCTCGACCTCGGCCTGTACCCCGGATTACTCTGTCTGCTGCCTGCCTCGACCTCGGCCTGTACCCCGGATTACTCTGTCTGCTGCCTGCCTCGACCTCGGCCTGTACCCCGGATTACTCTGTCTGCTGCCTGCCTCGACCTCGGCCTGTACCCCGGATTACTCTGTCTGCTGCCTGCCTCGACCTCGGCCTGATTACTCTGTTTACCGGACTACCTCATCATCTCCACAGTGTGGTATCAGTTCTCTCAACCACTAGTGAGGCTATCCCAGTTTGCGACCTGGTGGGCACTAGGCTGCGAAATCCAGGGCGACCCCCTCGGGTCGTTACTGGCGAAGACCCGTGGTCACTTAGATTCCGCATCTGGGTAACACCTCATCCCTAGTGGAAGGGTCAACTGGTCTCTGGACTTTCTCCATCTCAGCCACTCAGCCTAACAGTTTCCAACTGCCAAAAATCATTTATACATAATTATTGTAAAAATGAAGCAATTTTTTATTACATTATTTTCACTGGAGTTCCTCTTTAAAGAGGAACTGTAACCAAGGATTGACTTAATTCCAATCAGTAGCCCCCTTTTCACCAGAAATGTTTACCTTCTCTCTATTAGATCATCAGTGGGGTCTGTATGGCTGATATTGTGGTGAAACTCCTCCCACAGTGACGTTCTGTCTGTGAACCTTGTTACATTGTGGAAAATAACTGTTGTTTCCAACTGACAAGCAACTAGTATCTCCCTCAGTGCATATGTATATCTATAAAAAAACAACCTTTTAGACTATCACATTGTTAGGGGCTGTGGTTATAGATGGCAGTTCAGGTTGTAAATACATAAGAAGCAGTTAGGGCCTGTTTCCACTACACGCAGATTGGATGCAGAAAAACTGACTCCAATGAATGTCTATGGGAAAATCTGCATCAGAAAAATCGCATGTAGTGGAAACAGGCCCATAGGCATTCATTGGAGTCAGTTTTTCTGCATCCATTCTGCGTGTAGTGGAAACAGGCCCTTATGGAATGACAGCTTGGCGGTAGTATAAGTGGTTTACAAACATGGAGACACATCCGGGTATTGCAGTGGCCAGCGGCAAATGGATAAAGTAAACCCGAGACGAACCCTGGCCCCCCAAACAAAGATGCTTACCAAGATATCGGGAAACCTCTAGATCCTCCAAAGGCTTTCCATGTCCTCATTGCACTTACCCCTCTGAAGATCGCAACTGTACTTTTCTTCATGCATGAGCGCGGGCGTGCTCCTTAGAGATGAGCGTAATGACCTAATTACGATTTTGCGAAATTTCGCGTAATTAGTGTAATTACGATTATGGCCGTAAGTACATAATCGTAATGAAGAAGGATTTCGCGAAATTTCGCGTAAGCGTAATTTTCGCGTAATTTTCGAATTACAGTCGTATCATGCCGTAATTTCGCATTAAACGCTACCGTAATTTCGCGTTAAACCGTAACGCTCCGTATAATATAAAAAAGCCGCCGACTTTAAGGGTTAATAGCAAAGCCCCCTTAAATGCTAAGAGCCTCAAATTTGGAGAATATATTAAGGAGATCAGGAGGAATAAGAGGAAAAATTTTTTTTTCAAAAAGACCATATAGTTTTTGAGAAAATCGATGTTAAAGTTTCAAAGGAAAAATGTAAACATTTAAAAACCCGCCGACTTTAACGGTTAATAGCAAAGCCTGCTTAAAGTTTAGGAACACCAAATTCCCAGGGTATATTAAGGGGATCAGTGGGAATAAGAGGAAATTTTTTTTTTTCAAAAAGACCTTATAGTTTTTGAGAAAATCGATTTTTAAGTTTCAAGGGCGAAAATGTCTTTTAAATGCGGAAAATGTCAGTTTTTTTTGCACAGGTAACAATAGTGTATTATTTTCATAGATTCCCCCAAGTGGGAAGAGTTTTACTTACTTCGTTCTGAGTGTGGGAAATATAAAAAAAAAACGACGTGGGGTCCCCCCTCCCAGACCTCTTTAACCCCTTGTCCCCCATGCAGGCTGGGATAGCCAGAATGCGGAGCACCGGCCGCGTGGGGCTCCGCACCCTGACTATACCAGCCCGCATGGTCCATGGATTGGGGGGTCTCGGAAGGGGAGGGGCAGCCAAGCTTTCCCCTCCCCCTCCGAGCCCTTGTCCAATCCAAGGACAAGGGGCTCTTCTCCACCTCCGATGGGCGGTGGAGGTGGAGGCCGCGATTTCCTGGGTGGGGGGTTCATGGTGGAATCTGGGAGTCCCCTTTAAAAAGGGGTCCCCCAGATGCCCACCCCCCTCCCAGGAGAAATGAGTATAGAGGTACTTGTAGTACCCCTTACCCATTTCCTTTAAGAGTTAAAAGTAAATAAACACACAAACACATAGAAAAAGTATTTTAATTGAACAAAAAACATAACCACGAAAAAAGTCCTTTAATATTCTTAATTAACCATTAATACTTACCTGTCCCTTTAAATAAATGATCCCACGCAATATCCTCGGAAATGTTCTATCAGTTACAATGTAACAAAGTTATTATGTAACAACTTTGTTACATTGTAACTACGCCGCACCCAACGCCACTCGCCGCTCAGCCGCCGCATACGCGTCCGTGCAGGACGCTAAGTCCCCACAGCTCCCGCTGTCCACCCCGCCCACATCTGTCACCCACATGTCACCCACATTTTTCCTCTTATTCCCACTGATCCCCTTAATATACCCTAGGAATTTGGTGTTCCTAAACTTTAAGCAGGCTTTGCTATTAACCGTTAAAGTCGGCGGGTTTTTAAATGTTTACATTTTTCCTTTGAAACTTTAACATCGATTTTCTCAAAAACTATAAGGTCTTTTTGAAAAAATTTTTTTTCCTCTTATTCCTCCTGATCTCCTTAATATATTCTCCAAATTTGAGGCTCTTAGCATTTAAGGGGGCTTTGCTATTAACCCTTAAAGTCGGCGGCTTTTTTATATTATACGGAGCGTTACGGTTTAACGCGAAATTACGGTAGCGTTTAATGCGAAATTACGGCATGAACGAAACGCGAAATTTCGCGTTGAAAATTACGCTTACGGTATTTTCAATTACGATTTTAATGGCAATTTCGCTACGCTAATTTCGCATCGTAATCGCAAATTTCGCATGCGTAATTATAGTAATGCGAAATTACGAAAATTTCAGCTCAACTCTAGTGCTCCTACCATGCAAGTACGGCTGCACCTGCCCAGTAGTACGCAGGCCCGGCCCTGCAGGCAAAGTACGGCCACACTCATGCATGAAGAAGACCACGGTCATGATTTATTTTCGGGGTCCACCGTCCATGTGCAGCAACGGTGGGGGGCTAGGAGGACATGGAAGCCTCTACAGGATCCAGAGGCTTCCCTCTTTTTACGAAGGTATCTAGTAATTTTTTTTTTTTTGTTCTATTCGCATCAGGTACACTTTAAATTATCCGGAAAAAGCAGACCATCAGGATAACCAGCAAGTGCACTATAACTTCCTGTGCTGTCTCCTCTGCTTTCATGCTTTTGGGATACCACCCCCTTCATCAGAGCATCTCCATTTCTGTTTAGGCACACAGATGGTGGGTTAGGTCATGGCAACTTCTGCACAAACCCATGAGGACAGCCTGGTTAGTGTCAGCAGTTAAGTCAGTCTGGAGGTGTTTTAGGTTGTGGTAAAACATGAATGTGCTTGAAAACAAACTGCAGACATGGTGTGACCTCCTCGCATCGGCATGGAGCAGAATCTCAAAGGAACGTTTTCAACTTCATGAGGTACCTACACTACTTCATGAACAGCAAGGTAGGCTCCACCCATTATTAGCACAGTATTCCTTGTAAAGTGTTGCAGAATCTCAAAGGAATGTTTCTAACCTCTCATGGTACCTAGATCTTGAAGAACAAGGTAGGCTCCACCCATTATTGGCACAGGATTCCTAGTAAAGTGCTGCAGAATCTCAAAGGAACATTTCCAACCTATCACAGTATCTTGATCATGAAAAAAAAGTAGGCTCCACCCATTATTGGCACAGGATTCCTAGTAATGCGCTGCAGAATCTCAAAGAAACATTGTCAACTTCTCGTGGTACCTAGATCATGAAGGTAGGCTCCACCCATTAGTGGCACAAGTGCTCACAAAGCCAAGCAGAGAAGAAACACAAGAAACACGACTCAATACTAGTTTCAAAACAATCTTTATTTCCTTCGCTATTGAAAATCTTCAGTAGTATAAATATACTTTGGCATGGGAGCCCACCAGACTCCTTGAATAGATAATATTATTATTACAACCCCTGGAATAAAGCGCCACGCTCAGCGTTAACAAATCATTTATATATATATTTATATATATTTCACAGAGTCCTGCCGTTCCGTTTTTTTAATATATATATGCAAAATTTTACAAATCTTTCTATTTATAGATATGTATAGATCTCTGTACACATTACACATTGATGCTCTATAGTCTATATACATTAAGTCAAGTATCGAACCTTGGTGATTGACAACTCTTTGATAAGATATTGGGGTACAAAATATTTGGGATCATGGCAAGGCATTTCATTAGTTAGGTTTGGAAACCTTAAAGAGAATCTGTATTGTTAAAATCGCACAAAAGTAAACATACCAGTGCGTTAGGGGACATCTCCTATTACCCTCTGACACAATTTCGCCGCTACTCGCCGCATTAAAAGTGGTTAAAAACATTTTTAAAAAGTTTGTTTATAAACAAACAAAATGGCCACCAAAACAGGAAGTAGGTTGATGTACAGTATGTCCACACATAGAAAATACATCCATACACAAGCAGGCTGTATACAGCCTTCCTTTTGAATCGCAAGAGATCATTTGTGTGTTTCTTTCCCCCTGCATCTCTCATGCACCGAAGTTTCAGGCTGCTCGTTTCTTCCTGCAAACAGCTTTGCCCTTGTCTGTAATTCTTCAGTATGTGAAAGCCCAGCCAGCTCAGAGGACGATTTATCCAGCTTGTAAAAGATAAGAGAGAAGAGAGAAGCTGCCCTAATCTAAATAACACACAGGCAGTGTGCATAGAGGGGCCTGGAAGGGGGAGTTCATAGCAGAACCACAACACTGAAGAACTTGGCAGCCTTCCAGACACAGGCTGACAAGTCTGACAGGGGAAAGATACATTGATTTATTACAGAGACAGTGATAGCAGAAAGTGCTGCAGTAAGTCAGAACACATTAGAATAGCTTTTGAAACTTGTAGGATGATAAAAAACAGGATGCAATTTTTGTTACGGAGTCTCTTTAAGTGACATGTGACATAATGAGATAAATGTGTATGTACAGTGCCAAGCATACAGACAACTAGGCCTTGTTCCTTTTTTCCTTTTTCTGCCTAAAAGGGTTAACATTCAAACATGCAAATGGCAGTTTCTCTTCAGTTGGGAACCATATATTTTAGCTCTGTGGGATACAAAAACACAGTATCATTGAGCAGAGAAGAAACAATAAATCGACTTTTTAAAAAAAAGTTTTTAAACCTCACTTAAAATTATGGTATATCTAATGACCTCATTTTTAAAGGATACCCAAAGTGACATGTGACATGATGAGATAGACATGTGTATGTACAGTACCTAGCACACAAATAACTAGGCTGTGTTCCTCTTTTTCTTGCTCTGCCTGAAAGAGTTAAATATCAGGTATGTAAGTGGCTGACCCAGTTCTGACTCGGACAGGAAGTGACCCTCACTGATAAGAAATTCCAACTATAAAACACTTTCCTAGCAGAAAATGGCTTCTGAGAGCAAGAAAGAGCTAAAAAGGGGAATTTCTTATCCGTGAGGGTCACACTGTAGTCACTTCCTGTCTGAGTCAGGACTGAGTCAGCCACTTACATACCTGATATTTAACTCTTTCAGGCAGAGAAAGAAAAAAAGGATACACAGCCTAGTTATTTGGGTGCTAGGCACTGTACATACACATGTCTATCTCATCATGTCACATGTCACTTCGGGTATCCTTTAAGAGTAGGGTAATAGATACACTTGTATCTCATCAGTTTATTTTCACATAAGGTTCACTTTAAATTGTTAGTGCACCTTTAGTTTACTCTGCTTAAAATAACCTGAAATGAAGTCAATTTTACTACCTCCGTATAGTATTAGGGCCAACAGATCCTGAATACTATGAACAGATAGTTTAGGTAAGTTATCATATTATCTGTTTACTCTCATACTACATGGAGATGGTAACATTGGTCAGTGATTGGCCAATCATAATTGAAAGTGTGTGCCTGGTTTTACACTTAAAAAAAAAAAATCTCAGCAGAACATTTTTGAAGGACAACATTTTGATTTCAAGGTACAGAATGCCCGACACCATAGCAAGACACATTATATAATTATGGATCCCAACAGCCAAAAAAACCAAAACCTTATTTGATTGACACAAGAATACAGAATTGCTGGAGTTACGGCAATGCAGATGACATAATTGTACAATGATGTTATTTTATGAAGAGAAACTGAAGAAAAAGCCTTTGATAAGCTGTTGATAAGCTTTTGACTTGATATAAAATGGCCGCCATCACGTCAAGTTAAACAGTCATGGTTTCCATAAGTTATGAAAAAAAAGACAATTGACAAGACCCTTACTACCCTACAGAAAGACAATTTGACCAGCATGATAACAGGAAAAAAATCTAAATAATTTCAAAGGACGTTGCAGTCAACAGTTCTACAAAAAGGCAGAAACACTATGAAAGGCGGGACACAGTTTTTAAACTTTCCTTCCGTAATTGACTAAAAGTGATATCCTAACCGAAATGTCTCTTTAGTTTTTTACAGAGTGGGAAGAGTTAGAATCCCTACCACATTTATATTGCTTATATCCACACCATCATTTCCTGTCCCAGTCATGTGACAGGAAGTGAACAAATGTCCACAATGGGAACAAATGCTACTGTGTGAAGAGACTGTCCTCGATGGAGAAGCGGAGAGAGATGACCTCATTTCCTGCTGCAGATTACAAGACAGGAATTGAATGTAAAAAAAATCTCATCGGTAGGGATGCAACATATTCTATCCCCTTTCTATTTATCAAAAACTAAAGGGAATACTGAATTGTACAATACTGAAACAGTCATTTTATGGTGCTGTTATGGTTTGTGGTATTTCGTGGTCAGTCTGTTCACTATTTGATTGTAAACAGGGTCTGGAGTTAAAAGGCTGCTGTCAATTATCCCATTAACTTTTCTCCTGGGTTTTCTCCTAAGAGATATTGTCAAACTTTGTTAATAAAATACCTTGAAAGCTACCAGCATGTGCAAGAAGATATTAAAAATAAGTTTGATATTAATATTTTTTTTACCTTCTATCAGGTGCTGAAAATATATTTTCAGATAAGATGACAAATTATCTCCAGGGAGAAAACTCAAGAGAAAAACTTAATTGGATAAGGACCTATGAGAGGAATTGGGGATCTTGGTGCACTGAAGAGGACTGAAGATGCTTCCACTTTTGACGACTAGGGAGCTCTGCTGAGTGTACTTAAAGTGGATCAGAGATGAAAAACTAACTAAAACAAGTAACTTGTCTATATATCTTGTCTAAAGTTTAGATAGTTTACACAGCAAATCTAGCTGCAAACAGCTTCAACAGTTTATAATTATTTATTCTTGTGATACAATAAGAGCAGCCACATTCTGTTTGTCACATTACACACAGGCAAGCTGATCTGTATCTCCAGCCCTCAGCCTGAGAAAAAGTCACTCCCCTCTCCTCCTCCCCTCTGCCTCTGAAATCGCTGGCTAGTAACCTCCTCCTCCTCTTGCCCAGACTGAGCTCCCATAAGCCCTTGCTACTAAGGCTCAAAGTGCCAAGGCTCTCTGGAGAAGCTGTGGGCGAGGCTTGTTTAGTTTATAGGGAATTAGAGTATTAAAACAAAAACAAAAAAGTATTTGGCTTGAGGAATGCCCTATAAACTATATGAAAGGAACACAATTATGCAATGAGTAAAAGTTCATCTCGGATCCACTTTAACAGAGACAAATAAAACAGTATATAGGCATTTTTATTCAGAAATGATTCTGTTATACAAGGCTATGTAGAACAGAGCTTGCGGATGGTTTTATCTACCATATAAGGGCAGTAATAATTTGAACTCTCATTCGCGCCCGTTGTGTGCTCCCGTGGGTAGGAAGATGGATCGAGGAACGTTCGTTCGTCAGGTCACATCGCTGAGGGTTTCCTGATCCATCTACCAGTGAGTAGGGGCCTTTCTACCAGAACTATTTTATGGCCTCCTCCATCCCATAATGCAGTGAGACGTGCTGGGAAATATCAGTGTATAGGACTCAACTTTCTCTCCACTGAAGACATAATCCTACCATTTTCCTAAAACAGCTGCCATTAGTCACACTACTCTGTACACTCCTCTCCAATGTCGGCTGTCTATTCCCTTCCTTTAATGTGTAGATGTGATAAATATGTAAAAAAAAAGCTTGCTTTGACCAAGGGTGGGGCCTCCCTGTTTTTTAAACCTCTAGAAAAAAAACAAAAAAAAAGAAACAGATGCAGAACAGTAATAAGAGTTTAAGTGCCTCTGCTAGGCAGTCGGTGACATGACTATGTACTCTGTAAAATGCTGTAGAAGATGTCAGCGCTATATAAATACACAATAATAATATGATAGGATGTTAAAACAATGACTAGGGTAGGAATAAGCTTGTGGACAATCAATGATATGAACATGTACTCTGTAAAGTGCTGCAGAAGATGTTAGTGCTATATAAATACAGAATAATAATATGGTAGGACTTTACACTAGGACTATGGTAGGATTAGATTGTGAGTTCCTCTGAGGACAGTTAGTGACATGACTATGTACTCTGTAATGTGCTGCAGGAGATGTCACTGCTATATAAATACATAATAATATGGTAGGACATTACACTATGACTATGGTAGGATTAGATTGTGAGCTCCTCTGAGGACAGTCAGTGACATGACTAAGTACTGTAGTGTAGAAGATGTCAGTGCTATATAAATACCTAATTATAATATAATAGGACGTTAAGACTATGACTATGGTAGGATTAGATTGTGAGTTCCTCTGAGGACAGTCAGTGACACGACTATGTACTCTGTAATGTGCTGCAGGAGAGGTCACTGCTATATAAATACATAATAATATGGTAGGACATTACACTATGACTATGGTGGGATTAGAGTGTGAGCTCCTCTGAGGACAGTCAGTGACATGACTATGTAGTCTGTAATGTGCTGCAGGAGAGGTCACTGCTATATAAATACATAATAATATGGTAGGACATTACACTATGACTATGGTGGGATTAGAGTGTGAGCTCCTCTGAGGACAGTCAATGACATGACTATGTACTCTGTAATGTGCTGCAGGAGAGGTCACTGCTATATAAATACATAATAATAATATGGTAGGACATTACACTATGACTATGGTAGGACTAGATTGTGAGCTCCTCTGAGGACAGTCAGTGACATGACTAAGTACTGTAGAAGATGTCAGTGCTATATAAATACCTAATAATAATATAATAGGACGTTAAGACTATGACTATGGTAGGATTAGATTGGGAGTTCCTCTGAGGACAGTCAGTGACATGACTATGTACTCTGTAATGTGCTGCAGAAGATGTCAGCCCTATATAAATACATAACAGTAATTGGCATAGCTTATTTTTCTCAGATGTATCATATTCTGGGATCAGTTTGGGAAGTGTATTTACCGGTAAATGATTTAATTTTGCAGAACGCTAACATAACCTAGCTGCAGCGTGGAATGAAATGTATCTGCTATTTTGCCTCGCGTGTCAGAGTTTATCGACTCATAGATACATTACAACTGACTCTTTTCCCACATCATCCCTAAAATATCCCATGGATCCATTTCACTGCCTTGTCGCTGGCACAGATCATGCGGTGTGTGCTTTGGCAGTACTGTGCTTGGAAATCTGACAGCAATGTATTAGGGATTTCTGTTATGTTAGAAAGAAATACACTTATAAGAAGGGGGGAAAAAATCTATTTAAAGGTCAACTCCAGATACTGAGTCTAATATGCCATCTGGTAGCTTAGTAAGCCGAGTGCCCTCGTGTTACCTTCACAATGTCAAATGAGGCTTCCATACACAACAATTCAGCTTTTTAGAATGATAATCATCGATTCAGAGATGGAACAATAAGGGGAGGAGTCCCTGAACCTGCAAAAGGCCCAACCTTCCCTGAACCTGCAGGAGTCTCTGAACCTGCTGGAGGCCCCACCTTCCCTGAACCTGCAGGAGTCTCTGAACCTGCTGGAGACCCCACCTTCCCTGAACCTGCAGGAGTCTCTGAACCTGCTAGAGATCCCACCTTCCCTGAACCTGCAGGAGTCTCTGAACCTGCAAAAGGCCCAACCTTCCCTGAACCTGCAGGAGTCTCTGAACCTGCAAAAGGCCCAACCTTCTCTGAACCTGCAGGAGTCTCTGAACCTGCTGGAGGCCCCACCTTCCCTGAACCTGCAGGAGTCTCTGAACCTGCTGGAGGCCCCACCTTCCATGAACCTGCAGGAGTCTCTGAACCTGCAGGATGCCCAACCTTCCCTAAACCTGCAAGAGTCTCTAAACCTGCAGAAGGCCCAACCTTCCCTGAACCTACAGGAGTCTCTGAACCTGCAAAAGGCCCAACCTTCCCTGAACCTGCAGGAGTCTCTGAACCTCCTGGAGGCCCCACCTTCCCTGAACCTTCTGGAGGCCCCACCTTCCCTGAACCTACAGGAGTCTCTGAACATACAGGAGGGCCCACCTTCCCTGAACCTGCAGGAGGCCCTCACCTTCCCATGCAAGTGTTGTTGTGGGTGGGGGAGTCATGCAGAAACCATTCTGGTTGTGGGTTTTGGGGATTAAACATGGGGAAGGGGGGGGTCCTTAAACATTTTTGTGTCTCCACAGATCCTGTTATTTCTGGTAAGTCACCCATGGCCATGTTGGTCATGGATGATGACATCATTAAACGTAGCAGGCTCTGCCTAGATGTCAATTCTGCCCACCCTCTGCACTGATAGAGATGGCTGGGGCAGTGTCAGGTGTGTATGCGTGAAACGTATGCGACAATCAACCTAGTGAGAAAGGTACCATCCATTCTCATAGGCAAGCATCGATTCTGTCGGCTTCCACTTCAGACAGCCAACCTGGACACATTGTGCAGGACCGAAACTTGCGTTTCAAGACACAGACAAGAACATTTATATCGTGCTTTTCTCCTGGCGGAATCAAAGCGCCAGAGCTGCAGACATTAGGTCATGCTCTGTAGGCAGTAGCAGCGTTAAGGAGTCTTGCCCAAAGTCTCCTCACTGAATAGGTGCTAGCTTACTGAACAAGAAGATCTGAGATTCAAACCCTGGTCTCCTGTGTCAGAGACAGAGCCCTTAACCATTATACTATCCAGCCACTGATGTAAACGGACTCAATTCCGTTCCATTAAACGAGTTTGATTCTGATGAGTTCCATTAAATGGAACATGTTTTTGTGCCAGTGTGAACATGGTCTGAGAGTGATCCATTTTAAATCAGCTAATCTTGGGACTATTTAGACACGTGTATGCAGCGGGAAAATGAAAGGGAACCTGAGATGGAAATAAAAAGACGAAATACACATACCTGGAGTTTTCTCCATCCCCCTCCGGCCTGATCGATCCCACGCAGTCCTCCCCCAACTCCCCGTTTGCCCGCAATTGGCCCCGGAAAGTTCTCCGGTATGGGGTCAAGTGCGCATGTGCAGCCTGGCTGCGCGCGCTCCTGACACATTCCTGGGGGAGCACACGGGACAGGGGTATGCGGCCGGCGGGACTGCATCTACTTTCCCCGATTAGAGGATTTTCCAGGGGCCAGTTGCGGGTGAAAGAGGAGGCGACTGAGGACGACAAGGAAGCGATCAGGCCAAAGGGGGCTGGAGGAATCCCCAAGTATGTAAGGTTTTTTTGGTCCCATCTGAGGTACACTTTAAGGCGTGAAAACAAATGCACTGATATTCTGAAGATGATTTTTGTGGGGTTGTCAGCAGCTTCCTGAAAAAAACTAAATCAGTCTCAGCGCACTGTCAGAACTGCAAATAAATTATCGCGCGATTATGTTCTACGGCCGAGCAGAAGATTAGAGTCGCCAGGCTTCAATAGCCAGAAAGACTGGCGTGCTTGTTAATTATTATAATCATCCAGTCCGATATTCTGCGATGACGCAAGCAGATGGCTGCGCACGCGGCGTGCAAGACACGGACCTCTTATGCAAGGTCCTTCCGAGCAGAGGATTCAGAGCAGAGCTTAGATCGTTGTCCAGCCTGGATTTGGCACATTAGGACAGAACACATTTTTACGTTGTTTAGAAAATAGGGGGAACGCTTGTAAAAGTTGCACGCAGGCGGCACAGAATTGGCAGCTGTGTTTGGCGCACTTCAGAGGTGGTTTATTACACAAGAAGTGCAATGAACAGGGGGGGAATGCACACTGTCTGCGATCATGCCAAACATCCAATCACAAATATTTGTTCCGCAGTCAGTGCCAGAGCTAGTTTGTCTTTATTTCATGTGTATAGAAGCTCCGCGATTGACTGATGTAGAATAAATTGCTGTAAAGGTGGGACTTAAAGTGAACCTCCGGACTAAAAATCTACTCAGCAGAACTGAAAAGGCTTGGTGTTTCTTTAACAGTTTCACAGCATCAGAACTTTGTTTTTCTTACCAAAGCATAATTTGTAGCTGCATTTTAGCTAAGCTCCACCCATCAAAGAAAACTGCCCGGGCTTTTTTTCCCCCTGATGCTGTGCAAAGCATGATGGGATTCCCTATGTTGTTGTTCACGTTGCCTAGCAACTGGGAGGGGTGATCAGCACACAGGACAGTTGGAACTGTGTCTCATGCTCCCTGTCACCTGCTTTCAACCAAAAAGATGGCTGCCCTCATAAAATCAAACATTTGCCTGTTCTTTTAAAACAGGGTGGGTAAGAGATTATATAACCTATCTATTTTAATTGATATAACTAATGTAACTTAATGACAGTATGTTTGTTCAGGCTGAATTTCCTCTTTAAACAATAATTTAAGTGAAGTTGTTAAACAGACCTTGTCAGCAGCAGTTTGCGGCAAAGCAGTAAAAAAGGGTGCATGCTGCAAGTGGACTAATTAGGTGTCTCCACCGGCAATGCAGAAATTTGGGTCCCGGTAAATAGAAAATGCAGATATTTTTAGGCGACTACAGCAGCACCTGAGAATTCACGTTTTTTTTTCTTTCAGAAGTGAGGGGGGGGGGGGGGAGTTTAGGTTAAGGGCCCATTTCTACTAGCCGCGGATGCGATCTGGTAATTGCATCGCCGCTAATAGAAACGGACCGC
Organism: Hyperolius riggenbachi; assembly: GCF_040937935.1. Taxonomy (NCBI): domain Eukaryota; kingdom Metazoa; phylum Chordata; class Amphibia; order Anura; family Hyperoliidae; genus Hyperolius; species Hyperolius riggenbachi. The sequence continues at coordinate 39,688,858 of NC_090649.1, forward strand.
TAACACAAAATTCTCCTAAAAATGACTTTTTAAGATATTCCACAGTTTTATTTTATGTTTAAATCTACTTTTTAAGTTTTAACTGTTTTATTGTTTTTGCTCAATGACACATCCATTGAAGTATGCCAGTTTGTGTGTGTGTGTGTGTGTGTGTGTGTGTGTATTTAAGGGCTCGGCGTTAGGTAGGTAGTTTGTGTGGTGGGGGGTGTAAGGGTTAGGTGCCAGGGGGGGGGGGAGAGGGGAATTCTGTTTGAGAGTAGGATTAGATTTGATATTTTACACTTTTATTGTAAGGCATCGATATTTAATACATATATTTTACTATCGGCATAACTGGGCACCCAAATTTCCATACACCTTTATTGGACGGACGCGTTTGCAGGGCTCCACTGCTTCCTCAGAAGTTACTTTTTTTGGCCTCTGATGAAGCTGGAGAGCCCCCACGAAACGGCTGTTAGGTGAAGCTAATTTAACCACTTCACTGCTGGATACTGAATGAGTTGACCTATTTGAATTGATATATATAGATCGCATTGAAGGGATCGGACAAGGTGGAACATTTCATTAAATAGTAAAAGAAATCATATTTGATAGGAAGAAAATCATTTAAACATTAATTTATAATAAATTGTATGCGACAGGGGCTGACTGACAACTCATGGGGCCCCGGGCTATAGGAGATTATGGGGCCCCGAGTTGCCAACCTTTCACGTTATTTTTTTACAGACAAAGATATAATAATTTACTGACAATTAATATTTAACATTGATAAAAATGGGTGTGCTCGCATAATATGCGATTTGCAAGCCCATTGCAAAAAAAGCACACCTAGGTTGTTTTTATCTGCAGAAAATTTGGAATGCGAAAATTCACACGTCAATGCAAGTCAAATGCAACAGCATAGACTTGCCTTAGATGTGCGGCAAACGTGAATTTGCTAAAATGCAATTTGCGGACGTATTCAGTCATGTGTGAAACGCCCCTTGTCCACCTTCTACCGATCATTATTCTGTAATTATATCTGCAGCACTTTACAGAATACACTGAATAATAATTCATGTCACTGACTATTCCTCGCAGTTTAATGTTCCTGTCACAGTCTGTGGCCAATCTGGTGGTAATACAATGGATGTACCACATTAGGATTTGGGCCCAGAGAAAACTCAAACACACACGGAAAAAATATAGAAAATCCATGTAGATGGTAGTCAGCCGATGTTTGAGCCTATGGTTGATAGCGAGATTCCACGTTCATTTAAAATAAAAAAAAAACAATGACCATGAACATAGATGAGAGGCTGCAAACTTGTTTTTAGAAATTCATTTTATTAAAAATTGCCTTTTCACTTCAACCTGCAGCCAGTGAAGTGTTTCCAGCTTGAGTGTGCTTCTATAACAATAGCAAGGCCATCGGATTGGATTTTCCTTAGTGGTCTACATAGTTTGTAAAGTCCCATGGAATTTATAGTTGCCTAGCACATTGTGTTAAATAAATCAGTCCACCCAAGACTAAGATTTGGATACAGATGGATCTAAGCTTAATCTAAATAACCGACTGCCTTCCTACAAACCCTGAGAACTCAACTGGTGGTAAATTATCAATACCAGATAACCATCTTCTGAAGTTCTTCCCTCTGATATTGTAGTATAACATCTTCCATATGATAACTCCAGGGGACTGCTATAGTGGACTCTTCCCTGTGATATCTCTAGAAGACTCCAGGAATGAGCATCTCCCTCCGATAAATCTAAAGGACTCCAGCAATGGACTTCTCCCAATGATAACTAAACATCTCTAGAAGAGGGCTTTATGTTATGATAACTGTAGGGGTTTCCTATAAGTAGTTCTACACTCTAGTGGTCTCCAGAAGAGAGTTCTGCCCTTCTGATAACTCTTGAGGTTTCCAGAAGATAACTCTGCCCTTCACTCTAGAGGTCCCCAGAAGAAAACTCTAGCTTCTGATAACTGTGGGCATTTCTGAAGAGAGACATACAGTAACTTGAACAATGCATGGGACTCCAGCCATGTTCATTGTAAAGTTTGCACATTTCAGTGGACTTCTTTTTCACAAGAGAATGTCATACATGTTGGCAGTGTAGATAGGTAGGAAATGTGATCTTATTTAACATGGCGGGTGGTACTCTGGTATTGCAGAGCTTATGATACGCTTGAGAACCATTTGGGAAATACAGTTCTAGAGGATTTCAGCAATATAAAAGCCACTAGGGACTTCCTTAGGTGACCTCATCCTGCTGATAACTATAGACAACCCTAAAATGTAAGTCTTAATTCTCTAGGCACGTGGAGCTCTGCTCTTTGAAACTCCAAGCTCTGGCCATCATGAAAAAATTTAGTTCTCAAAATATAAAATAAAGTGAATTCTCAGATAAATACAGAGATGCCTTCATAGTCACCATAGTGGGTAGGTAAAATGGGAAAAATCAGGACAAGTGGCAAAAATCTCATATCCTGACTGTCGAGGGTGTGAAGTTGATACGATCTATTAGAGATCATCCTTAACTGACAGGAAGTACCTTCACCCTCAAGCAGCAAATTTTCATGTATTAAGCACTCACAAATAAACCTTGGAGCTAGTCTACTTTAGGAGACCCGGCAGGAAACCTCATAGGCGACAGTTCTCCAATCACAGTACCATCTACAGTACGAAGCATTGTGACTGGCTAAAGAGTGTGGATGTAGTCCACCCAATCACGTTAGCGGAATTTTCCTATGAGTTTTCCTGCTGGGTCCACTAAAGTAGACTAACACCTAAACCTTTTTCTTAGACACAAACTCCAAGAACGGATTTCAACAGTTCAAAGTCAGCCAACACCTCGGTTCTTTTCAGGGCTTGCAAATATTCTTGACAATCCCCCGTTTTAGATACATCCATCATTTCTGAATTGCACAATACATTACATACAGACCCAGCCCTATCAGGTTATAAAACAAACCCGCCAAGCCAGAATCTGTAAAGATCCCCCCCCCCCTCCCCATAGTCTCAGACATAATACATTAAACATTCTTTCCCTGAGCGTTTTATTTGGCGAAACGTGTGCACAAGCAGTATTGTGGCTCCATCCTTTCTGTGTCTTTTCACCAGGGGGATAAAGACTTGAGCTCTAACCAGTCCTGGGACAACAGTCAAACACAGAAGAATGACCTGAACCCCCACAGGCACTTCAGTCTGCTACGTGGGGGCTTAAAGTGTACATGAAGCCAGGAAGTCTACTGCATACAAAAGCTATATCTAAACCCCTCTTACTAACATTGCTCCATAAGTTACTCCAATTTTTTGAACAGCTGCAGTTCCTCACCTTTAAAAATGAATCTTTCTCTCTATTGAGCCTCTCGGAGAGTCTCTATGAGGTTGACGGCAACAAATGCTTGCGTGTCTCTGCTGCACGTCTCTAATGTAAATAAACTTCAATAAGGGAACCCGCAGAGACAAAGCTGACCCTTTAACAAATGAAGAAGTTGCCAGATATCAATATAGAACCCAATTCACTTCCAGAATTTCTAAAAAGTAGACCATGAAACAGAAAAAGCAAATGTTTTTGTGCTGACCAGCGAGGTTAGGCTCACCGTGCAGTACACATGGGCATTCACACACTATACCGGTGAACCCCGAAAAATGAGAACATCATGCAAAAGTCCATTTATTTCAGTAATTGAACCTAAAAGGTGAAACTAATACATGAAATAGGAACCCTTTGCAGGTGTTTTGAATGAATTAGCTGATTAGAGTCTGATACTTTGAGCCTAGAATGTTGAACATTTTCACAGTATTCTAATGGTCTGAGATTTGGATTTTGGGGTTCTCTCATTAGCTGGAAGCCATAATCATCAAAATAATAACAAATAAAGGCTTTAAATATCTTGCTTTGCATGTAATCAGTCTATTTCATATACTGTACACGTTTCACCTTTTAAGTTGAATTACTTCACCTGGAGATACAGCCACTTAGCTCTAATACCTGATGAAGTGGGTGTGACTCACGAAATGCATTGTATTCATGCCGCTATATATCTTTTCCAATTACTGGCTGTCTTAGCGCAGGAGGTAAGTGCACCCCCTAAAACATGAGTGTTTTCTGAGCGGACATGGACTTGGTCGCCCCAACTTACTAAGCCTTTTTGAAAAATATATCACCTCTTGTACCTAGAACAGGAGTGGACTGGTGTATTGTGACTATTGTGGTGCCCTTTTTCTTAAAGCGGAATGAAACTGCATTTCTTCTTTGCTCTAATAGATTATTTACAGTATATTATATGCAACCAGCATTTTTTTTTTTACTAGAACAGCATTCAAAGGGTTAAACACAGGCTTTAGAAGCTTCCCTTCCAGCAGAGCTGGTCGCTCCTGAACTTTACATAATGTTATCTTGTGTTTAATTGTATCAAGTTAGAAATGTAAACAAACCCTTTCTTCGCTTTACTTTTCTCTGTCGGAACAGAGATGCAATTGAGGAATGGAGCTACAATACTGCTTGAGTACACATTACCACAAACTCCTGTTCAACAAAACCAGAACCTCTTTTTGGTTATAAACTCTATATTGCATAACATCTAAGCTACACGCTATTATATTAGGTCATATCCTCTTTCACTTCGATATATCTCGAGGTCAGGCTCATTATTAATAAAGTTATCAACATTTAAAGATATGGCGGTAGCAGTTCAAACGTCAGAAACATTAAAGCACGCTAGAAATAATAATTTATCCCCGCAGTGATTCGCTCTGCAAATAAATCATTTGGATGTGTGGCTTGCACTTGCTACATGCAGGTAAGAGATATAATACTGTGTAGGCATTAGGCTAGGGCCACTCTGCATGACGGGGCACAAGGTGTACGTAACTGAAATTTGTCACAGCTACATATTTTATTTTTAAAGGTTTTTGGTACTTTACTTTTGAAATGGATAACGGAAGACCCCCTGTTGGCATCACACATCTCTAATACAGGATAGTTTGGGTTTTAGATAAGAGGTGAACATGTTCCTGTTCCAAATACTAAGGTGTCCTATCGGTGCTTTCCTTCAGTACAGGAAGTGATGGCACCACAAGGAAGTGGCCACTGTGAAATGCCATTTGGGTGAACGCACATCACAGTTGATTTTCTAAAGCTAGAGAACACAAAAAGTCCCACAGATTTTTCGAAAAACTGTCTGTTCATGGGGATGGAGGTGTGAATGTTTGTAACTCTCGATTGGGTCATATCAGAGCGTAGGGATTAGTGCTGAAAGGTTAGTGAATTACACGTGGCGCTACTGTAGTCGCACACAGCACCCCCAGCAAGAACAAATCTTAGATAAATTCAGAACAGAAGCATAGAGTGGATTTATTAAAGTGACCCTAACATGACATGTAACATGATGAGATAAACCTGTATACATGGTACAAATACTGCTTAAGTTTTCTCCCCTTTTGTAAAGATCAATAACCCAGAGCTACAAATCACAGTTTCTCAGAAGCCAGGTTTCTCCCTGACAACTAATTAGAGGTCATAAATATTGTGAGAGGTTGTGGAAAACAGCCCTGATAGCAGATAGGAGAAGCAAAAAAAGTTTGAAAGGTCATCGTTAGTCTGTATGGGAGCCGAATAAGCAAAAAGTGCTGTCCCAGACGCAAGTGAGACAGCTTAATCTTTAAACTTACGTTTTTAACGTAATAAAAACCAAAACATGAATTTGAAATACCAATGATTTTGTAAAAACAATCCTTTATCTCATCAGTTTATTTCACTTCAGGTTCACTTTAAGAAATAAAGTTCTTGCTGCAGATGACCGCAGTTGCGCATGAGCCTTTCGGCCTCTCTTGCTGATAACAATTCTGTTTTTATTTTACTCAGGTCAGGTTATAACCACTATCTCACAGTTCTCTCAGCAACTCTCTCACTGATCTGATGTGACCCTGGGGTGCGCTGTAATCTTTAACCAAGTGATATGGGTTTGTGGAACCACTCATGTTCTCTGGTGACCTCCAGACATAGAGATCTTCAGTGAATTAGGTTCAGAGCGTGTGGCCAGGCTCCCCTGCAGAGATCTGTAACCTCTCCCTCAGCAGCAGAGCATTATACATTACCTGCTTCTTGTGGAGGGACAGGTCCTCTTCACTCCTCTTTAGTGTACAAGTCCTGTACAGCCAATCACCACGCGGCATCCTTCCCTGCATATCATGTGACAGGGCGTAAGGACGCATGGTGATCGGCTGTATGGCTGATCTACAACAAAGAGGACCTGTCCCGCCGCCAGAAGCAGGTAATGTATAATGCTTGCTGCTGTTTTGGATTACATACAGGAACTGATGCCCCCTAGGCCCCAATATGGCAGCTTCGTATCCCTCTCACTTCATGTGACCTTTAATGATATGTTACTCTCTACAAAAGCGTCAAAGACGTTGTACCTGAAAGGTTCTTCAAGCTGGAGGTCACTGGAGTATTAGGTGAACCCATAACCCTCGTCTTAAATTACTAAAAACAGCAGCGAAAATAAACTTGAGGTTAATGAATTGTATGTGTAGTACAGCTAAGAAATAGAACATTAGTACCAAAGAAAAGAGTCTCATATTGTTTCCTGTACAAGACTAAAAAAAAACCTTAAGTTGTTATCTATGCAAAAAATCTTCTTTCAACTTTTCAACCCACTGGGTGGAATACAGTCCTGTTTCCTGAAGCACGTAAACAGCCAAGAAACAGTGAGAGACAGCTTGAGATAAGGTTTTACTGCAGGAAAGCTGAAAGGGTCATTATTTCTGCTTTGTTTTATAGTTTAAAATGCAGAGTGTGGTTTCTATACTTCAAATATGACAGAATGATACAATGTTCTAAAAAAAAAACTAAACAAAAACAAAACTATAGAACTTAAAATAAAAATATGAGGCTTTTCTTTACTACTAATATTCTATTCCTTAACTGTACTACACATACAATTCATTATATCATTAGGGTTTTTTTTATTTGCTTCAGGTTTGCATGAAAGGGAGTCTGAAGCAAAATCAAAATCAAAAACAGACACTTACCTAAGGAGAAGGAAAGCTATGGGTCCTATAGAGCCTTCCCGATCTCCTCAATGGCTGATCGTTCGTAGACTGCTCTCTTCCACTTTGACTGGGCTTTGGAAGTCTTTGGAAGCACTCAGACTCTCGAAGACGGGCTGCTCCATGCTACGCTTGCACGAGCACCGTCTCTCGCTCACTCGCGCGTGCATAGTACAGAGCCATCTGTGTTTGGGAGAACTTGTGTTCCCTAAGAATTCCAAAGTCTCCCGCGGCGGGAGATTTTAATGGAGAAGCCTGCGGGGGAACGAGGGCACTGTAAGGACCCAGTGCCTTCCCTCTCCTTAGGTAAGTATCTGTTTTTTTGTTTTTAAAATCGTTTCAGATTTACTTTAAGTGGTAACAGTATGCCAACCTCAGTGGAGATGTATAGGTGCATAGTGATGGCTGCTAAAAGATCAGTGTTTTAGCCGTTATGTATTGCCAGCACGTTCAGCCCTGCATTTCCAGCCCAAAGAACCCTTCTAAATCAGGCCCATTGTTTCCCGCAGTTAAGAATACTATCATACGGTCCTCACTGCTGCCAATGCCACCTCTAAATCATTCAACAGACTAGTCGGGGTAATCAACCTCCTCTAGATTTTAAAACCCTTCCAAAGCAAAGATCAGAAGGCATTTAGGACCCATCTTGACCCACAGAACTCTCAGTAAAGTGCTTGAGCTGCAGCTTGGAGGACAGTGTGGGAACTTCATAAATATACTGGACCCAATGAAGTAACGCATCAGTATGTTCACTGGATTTTCAATATGGGTGGACCTACCCTTTAAATAACGTTATTTTAAACTGTCCTATAAATAGAGGTCTTCCATTTTTTGGATCAGTGTGCGTTACACAGAACTCCTGCGTTTCATGAGTCCACGAAAAGTAGAGAGACTGTGAAGTCCCGTCGATACCGAGCTGATGCCCGAGTGCTGGGTGTTACAAATGCATCCATTGGATGGTGTGCCCATGTATCTACCGGGTGAATGGTTGTCCTCCACGCAGGTGTCTGACGTGGACAAGTCCCTAGGTATGATCATGGGAATAGAGTATTGCAGTTTCTCCCGACTCTTGTACCACAAACAAGAGCACATGGACTGGAAGTGTAGGACCTCAGCGTAAACATTTCGAAAGCCACCAGGTGAGGAACCAGAGTCATTGGTGTGAATGCTGGAGTGACCATTTCGGTTCAGCAAAGCTCGGTGTTCAGCATCCCTCTTCTCGTCCTCGGCATTCATTGTCATGAATCGGAGAACGACCAAATTGAGGAACGCTCCTATGACTGTAAGTCCAGTTAATATGTACACAAAGCTAAAGGCAACATACTGTGGCTTGTTTTGCAAGGCGGCGTCCTTCTGGAGCGCCACATAGTCTCCAAACCCAATGGTGGTGAGGGTTATAAAGCAGTAATAATAGGCATGGAAAAAGCTCCAGTGCTCGTAGTAAGAAAAAGCAGCGGCTCCGATGCACAAGGTGCTTATGCAGGAAAAGAAGCCGATGATAACCATGTTGGCCATCGACACCTCAGGACGTCTCATTCCAAGGCACTTCTTGATACGGTAGAGGAGATACCTAACAAAGGTGTTAATTCTTTCACCTAGACTCTGAAACATGACCAAGGTGAGTGGAATCCCCAGGAGAGCATAGAACATGCAGAAGACCTTTCCTCCATCGGTGCTGGGGGCAGCATGTCCGTATCCTAAAGGGAAATACGGAGAGAGAGAGTATTAGAGAACCTGTAGACAATGGACACTCCAAAGAGCTGGTTCACCCTAGACAGAAAAATGACCCGCTTCAAGGAATGGACAGCAACAGATCAACGGACATGTCAATGTATGATTTGTTCAGACATGTCCGCACTGTCTTGTGTCCGTTCCGCCCATTGCAATGACGGAATAGACCTTCCTGACCTTCATATAGCAATGCTATTATGACATGTCCGTCACAACGGACATGTTTGAGTGGGTGTTCCTTCTTGTGTTATGTTAATGTTGACAGTGCATGTTATTATCCAAGGCAATGACAATCTTAATCTTGAGACTGGAATTAGTTGGGGCAGATAAAGATATATCTCAGTACTTCTATATTCAAGTAAACAAACTCTTAGGGCCTGTTTCCACTACACACAAATTCTGGATGCGAATTTCCGCATTCAAACTGACTGCAATGAATGAAAACTTTTCCGGACACCAATTGGAATGCGGACAAGACAAGAATATGATACAATGGGCTATAACAGGCACAACAGTTGCATGGATAGTAGATCAAATCAGGGTTATGGGTCGGGTCAATGTCAGGGTTATTGGATTGAGCTAGTGGCAGGGCTACTGGTTGGGTTAGTGTTCATTTTTTAGGGCTCCTGAGTTGAGTTAGTGTCAAGGTATTGGAATTATTGGTTGGCTTAGTGTCAAATTGTGAGGGTTATTTGTTGAGTTAGTGTCAGGGTTACTGGTAGGGTTAGTTTCAGGTTGTTAGGGTTTTTGGTTTGAGTTAGTGTCAGGGTTACTGGTTGGGTTAGTTTCAGGTTGTTGGGTTTTTGGTTTGCGTTAGTGTCAGGGTTACTGGTTGGGTTAGTTTCAGGTTGTTGGGTTTTTGGTTTGAGTTAGTGTCAGGGTTACTGGTTGGATTGCTGTCAAGTTGTCAGAATTATGTTAGTGCAAGGGTTATTGGGTTGAGTTAATGTCAGGGTGTCAGAGTTACTGGCTAAGTCAGTATCAAGTTGCCAGGGTTACTGAGTAGCCAGAAATAATTGCAGCCAGTGTCTCAAGGATGGTTAACACCTCTTATGGTATATTAGTATTTGTACGTATTTGTTTCAGCATTCTGTAAGTCACAGTGACTTTTGAGGAACCTGGTTTTGTAGAAGAGACCTTCAGCATGGAGACCAACATGGCGGCTAGTCATAAATACCTTTTGAAAAAGAAAGATACTCTCCACTCTCCATATTGCTCTCACTTCTGTTTTCTGCTACTGGGAACACAACCACTAAATGTGTGACCTTCTGTTTTGTTTATTTCTGGGAAAGTCAGACTGTAATTGTCTAGCTTAAAAAGCACAATCTCTGCTTTTACTAAACGCTGCTGGAGGGTCCCGATGGCCTCCTTTCCTACAGACTGCATTGTTTCTAAAAATGGATAGCTGGGCTTCCCCAGAGCATGCACAGCTTTGTTCTCTGTAGCCGGTTACATCAGATGAACCATTTCCAACACAATGTCATACATTGCAATCTGTTATTTAGAACCAAGACATCCTTATCCGCACTACCTGAGCTAGACTGCCGTGTAGGAGGTACCTGCACAGCCCCCCAAAATGATGCAGATTCCTCCATCACTGCCCGCCTTTTTCGACAAGTATCAAGAATTGCTGTGGTTGGACCAACCCTACTAAGAGCAGTAGAAGGATTGTTTTAGAAGCAATGGTCTTCTCCCAGCAGCGGCTGATTTAATTGGGGCCTACCTTCACCCCTGAGGTTTTTAAGGATTAAATGATGATGGGTTTGATCCCAACTTTTACCTCAACCAAGAGGCTGACTTTGGCCATCAATTGTGAGTGTTGGTCTACATATTACTCAAGGCCTGCCCTCTCTGGAAGATGGTTCCATCTTACCTTTAGGTAGCTCTTTTTCAGCTTAGAAACAGTCAGCCCTAGTCAGACTAGTGGAAAAGGTGTCCTTTGTTAACCATGGTCACACAGAGGAGGAGCAGCTCCTCTTCTTCATAGCTCTGAGCATCTTCGAGACAAAGCAGCACCATTCCCAGGCTAGATTCATTTACCACTGGACTGAGTATTGTAACGCCATACTAACCTTTCCATATCAGCTTCCAAAAACTCTCTGTGCTGCACTGAACAATAAGTCTACTTTGTAAATGTTTACATATAAAAGAAAACCATGGGATACTTAAAAATAATTTTTAGGAGTAGGAGGATAAATATACCATAATTGTTTATCCTATCAGTTTATTTTGATATTTTCACCTCAGATTCACTGAGAGGGATATGAAGGCTGACATATTTGTTTCCTTTTAAGCAATGCAGATTTCCTGGCTGTCCTGCCTCTGTTTCTAATACCCTTGTCCCTGAACAAGCATGCAGATTAGGTGTTTCACACTGAAGTCCGGCTGGATTAGCTGCATGCTTGTTTCAGGTGTGTGACTCAGTCACTACTGCATCCAAAGAAATCAGCAGGACTGCCAGGCAACTGGTATTGTTTAAAAGGAAATAAATATGGCAGTCTTGAGAAGGGGGGGTGGTAATGTCCAGGGATCGTGGCGTGGAACCACGACATTGAGAAGTGTGCACATTGTCGGGTAAACAGTGTACCTGGTATAGAGCATTAATGGCTGTTGAACCTGCAAATCCTGATATGATTTTGGATCGTGAACCCAATTACCCAGCAAACCACCATCTGTCTTCATAAACACATCGACCTACAATAACTACACAATGGGACATTGGTCCCAGCATTACATGTTACCATTGCACAAGTTTCAATATCTTGAAAATTCATCATATTCTTTGGAGATTGCCCCTCTCTCCTCCTACTAAAGAAAAATACCTATTCACCGGGGATGATTCTAATCAACTCATTACGATTACCAAAAAAATTCGCATACATTTTCGCAATTACACCTATACGTAATAACGATTTGTAAATCCAATTGATTGATGTTTAGTCATTTGTAATTTTGCCTAAAATTTCACGTAATTTTTGAGTAATTTTGTGCCGATTTTGGCAGTGAATAGCAAGGCCCCCATATATGCTATTTACACCAAAATTGCTCCATATGTTAAGCAGAATAGTGGGTACCAGTCAGAAAAAGAATTTTTCCAAAAAGACTTTATAGTTTTTGAGAAAATCTATTTTAAAAATGCAAAGAAAAAATGTTTAGTAAACTCAGAAAAAGGACAGTTTAAAAAACATTTTTCTTTGCATTTTTAAAATAGATTTTCTCAAAAACTACAAGGTCTTTTTGAAATTTTTTTTTTTTGACTTGTACCCAATATCCAATATTCTGCTTAACATATGGAGCAATTTTGGTAGCAATAGCATGTATGGGGACTTTGCTATTAGTCGGCACGAAATTATGTGAAAGTTTGTGAAAATTACGCAAACATGCATCCAAAATTATTAAATATTACTATTACATACAAAATTAATTACGATTTTCTCTGATATTTTGCATTACGATTACGATGCGTAATTGTAAATTTCATTGCGAAATTTCGGCCCACCACTGCTATTCACTGCCTATAGGCCAGATGAAAGGTGGCATCATGTCTGCTGGTGGCAACCAAACACCTGAATGACCACCAGGCCTCCTTCTAGTAGCTGCTGCTCCATGTGTGTGAATGACGTCCTACAGAAGGATCTGAAATAACCGAACAATGGAAGTTCAGCATCTCGTACGTTCAGCGACTTCTATTAATGTTAGGCATAGTTCCTGTCTTTTGTGTATTTGTCTTCCAGTATTGATTTAGCCTAGTTCTTCAGGGTCTCGGAACATTGCATCAGCTTTAAACAATGGGAAGCAACTATGTTAGATAAAAGAGATGGGATTGCATAGAAACAGCTCGGCATCTGAGCCGGGAAGACAAGAAAACCTGGTGACCTGCCTTCGGCAGCCAATCATAATGCATGCTCATAAATCGTGTTTTTTCTTCGCACCTTTTACTATCTGTATGCTTTCTTCTCCTGGCTGATTCCATTCTTTCTCTTCTTCTCCTCTTTATTCCTCAGCCCTTTTTTGTCCCCATCTTCATTTTCGTCATGCTCACGTCTTCCTTCCCCATTTTCTCTTCCTATCTTCTCACAATTTTTGTACATACCTATATTCCTTGCCCACTTTTTGTTGTGACTCCCAACTCAGCCTACTCTTCTTTCTTTCAACCTCTTTCTCTTAGTCCTTAAGTATTCTCCTCTTCCCTTATTTCAAGACAAGACAAATAACCACTAGGGTGTGCTCTATAGGCAGTAGCGGTGTTAGGGAGTCTTGCCTGAGGTCTCCTCACTGAAAAGGTATTGACTTACTGAACAGGAAGAGCTGAGATTTAAACCCTGGTCTCCTGTGTCAGAGGCAGAGCCCTTAACCAGTACACTCTTCCTCTCCTACCCTTCTCTTCTTCCATCTCTACTCTTCTCTCCTTTTTTCCTTGATTCTTCTTTCCCTCTCCTCGTTCAACATACGTGTTAGTACATCGTCAGAGAGGTGGGCATCGGGAAAGCCAAATGACGGCCCTCCCTGCTGCCGCTAAACTCCCTGGCTGTGTTAAGCACAATTATCCCTCTAAGTTGTCGCAACTCGGAGGGAGGTGTAATTCGGGGTCCAGTGATTTCCGGAGCCCAGAATTACTCTTACGGACCTTGCACAGCATAACATTGCTGCTATGGGGCTCCTGGCTTTGGCCTGGTGGTGAGTGATGTGCACCGAAACCACCTGCTTCGCTCTTTCGATCCCATACTTATTCTCCTCTCTTTGCTTTATCCTGCTTGTCCATCCTCCTCTCTTCCTTCCAACTCTGCACTTTTCTACTATAATTTGCTTCCCTCCCATCTCATTTCCTCTCCTCTCTTTATCTCCTACTCTTTCTCTTTGTCTCTCCTCCTGAATGTTGCTTAGTAAAGCTCCAAGATGGTGACAGTTCTGCCCTCCCTGTCATAGTAGGACAGAAGGCCTCTTCTGAAAGAGATAAAGAAGCACAATTATTGGAGCTGACTACCGGGGAGTTTGGCAGCCCAATAAGTTACATTTGAGTCTGGGAGAGTCCTGCATTACTCCTAAACTTTCTAAGTTTCCCAAAACATCTAAGGGAAAAGTTTCTCTGTCTCCATAACCTGCTGCTATTGTTATGCATAGCAAATGCTGCCGGGAGCAGACGGTGGTAGGAGGGCCTCGATTCCGAGAGACTCATTAAATCTCATTCCATTATTTTGCAGTGACAACTTTTTTATGTAACTTGATGTCTTCTCTGGGACGGGGACTCTAATGATACCGTGGCAATCTGTAACCACCACGAGGAAAGGTGGCACTTAAAACAAAACAGCGAATACTGGAGCTTTTCCCTTCTACAGCTCTGATGATGAACACGTCCCAGCAATTATTCATGGCAGACAATGGAGAATGATCGCTATTGTTTCTCTTGCCTGTTAGGGAATTGCCTATCAATAGGGTCCAGGTTGAGTGAGAACAGAAGAGGAGGAAGATGTGGATGCTAATATCTCATTACGTAGAAAAGCCTAATTGTGTCCAGTGGGGAAATTAATATCTGACCAGATTGTTGCTTAAATAGATAATTTTTCTACTTCTTCTTGGTTTCCGGCTAGTAGGCCTTATATAATGGTTTATATTATAGTTTGGTCACCTCAAAGCATGCAACACAACTTTTTCCTATCACTCAACACACACACACGCACGCACGCACACACTACACACACACACACACACACGCACACTACACACAGGCACATGCACACACAGACACACACACACACACTGCACACACACACACACACACTGCACACGCACGCACGCACACACTGCACACACACACACAGACACACACAGACACACACACACACACACACACAGACACTGTTCTCTGGAGAGAAAAAGAAAATACAGTGAGTGACAGTTGAGATAACGAGCTTCAGAAGACAGAGCTTTCTGCGACTTTGACAGTTGTGGAGCTCAGTGGCTCTTTTGCATAGATAACAATGGAGTTTCTTAAACTCGGTAACAAAAAAAAAGTTCCCCTGAGGGGTACTCACCTTGGGTGGGGGAAGCCTCCGGATCCTATCGAGGCTTCCCCGGTCCTCCTGTGTCCCACGGCGATCTCGCTGTGCCCCTCCGAACAGCGGGGATGTAAATATTTACCTTCCCCACGCCAGTGCAGGCGCGGTATCGGCTCTCTGCTCGGATATAGGCGGAAATAGCCGATCGCTGCCAGCCTGCTCTACTGCGCAGGCGCAAGTCTCCTGTGCCTGCGTAGTAGAGCGGACCCGACACAGATCGTCTATTTCCGCCTATTTCTGAGTGGAGAGCTGCAACAGCACCCTCGCTGGAGCCAGAAAAGGTAAATATTGCACAGCCTAAGAAATTGGACTTATGTTTCTGCTCCTAATGTTTTATTTCTTAGCTGTACTACACAACCAAATCATTATATCATATTTTTTTTCTTCGCTTCAGTGTCTCTTTAAAAGGAAGGTCCAAGCAAAATAAAAAAATGAGTTTCACTTACCTGGGGCTTCTACCAGCCCCATGCAGTCACCCTGTGCCCTCGTAGTCACTCACTGCTGCTCCAGTCCCCCGCTGGCAGCTTGCCGACCTCGGAGGTTGGCGGGCCACATTGCGTACATTTTTACGCATTCTCGCTAGTGCAGGAACATTAACACATACGTTTTTACGCATTACTGGTTCAATGCGTACATTTTTACGCATTGAACCAGTAATGCGGAAAAACGTTTGTGTTAATGTTCCTGCACTAGCGAGAATGCGTAAAAATGTACGCAATCTGGCCCGCCGACCTCCGACTGGAGCAGCAGTGAGTGACTACAAGGGCACAGGATGGCTGCATGGGGCTGGTAGAAGCCCCATGGAAGTAAAACTCATATTTTTATTTTGCTTGAACCTTCCCTTTAAGTTGGTTGGAAGGATCGTTCATCTGTCATTTTGACAGGTGAAATCTTACCGTGGGTATAGAACGTTACTAATCATCTTCAGTCCGATCAGTTAATCCCATTGTCTTTATGCCCTTCCTGCAGGTCAGCTCAGTTCTTCCTCAGCGTTTTAACAAAAAAAGGAAAAGAAAAGTGTTTCATCCTTAACTAAATGACTACTTATTCTAAGTGTGTACTGCAGAAGTCTGGCGGGGAGCATAAAGGTCAGCAAGCAGCACCTCCCCGGCGTCCCTCGGAGGCAGATTATTCACATCGCTGTCAGCGCTCATCTTCTGGCTGTCAACACCAGTGACGTCTGATGGTTTTTTACTTTCTGCAATGAGGTTTGTGCGCCCTCATCGTTTCCCGGGCGGCCTTTTTCTCTCTCTTGGTTATTATGTTAACCTGAGTGGCCGGCTCCACTAGCCGAGCAGATAACGCAATTAGCCGGCTTTGTGATGTCCTTCCCGTCCTGACGTCCGCTGACTCTCTATTGAGAGGCACGATTGGCAGGAGAAGAGGTTATATCATCTCCGAGGCTAATATAACAAAGGCCGTTAACGTTTATTCCCTTATTCCGGGCAGTGCGTGTGGTGATGACATACTGTATCTGCTCTTCCAAACCACAGAGGAGTTCCGATAAACCACAGTTGTGCGTAAATGAATTTTGCCCCCGTGGTTTGTCGATCACTGACATTGTAGCAGCGGCAGTCGTAACTGATGCTAAATGGCCTGAGCGTCGGGGCGGGTGAAACAGTCTCTGCATCCATAGTACTGAAGGTCGAGGTGCCCAAAAGTATATGAACTAATTAAAATCAGTTGAAAAAAGGAGAGGTAGTAGCATGGCCAGATCTGTACATTTTACCGCCTGAGGCCCACTGTTGCCAACCCACCATTCCTGTATTTCCCTCATCCATCCTGTTCTGTACTCTTCCTGTCCTGTGTTGTTCTCCCCCATCCTGTAATGCCCTTCACTGGATCAGACCGGGTCTGTGACCGCTGCCATTAACATGTTTGTAAATTTAACTGCCTGAGTGTGCCAGCAGCTGCCCACCCCTGGTGCCCTAGACCAGTGTTTCTCAACATTTTATTGGTATGTACCCCTTTTAAAACCCTGTACTCACCAAGTACCCCCTAGCATAGTAAACATTATCACAAGTACCCCTTGACAAATATATATTTAATCATAGTACATGATAATTGGTTCTAAACAATTTCCAAGCATTTGCTATTGCTTTTAATTAGCTAAAATACCCATTTGGTGGTGTTTAAATAAGATTTATCATTTTCCAAAACACTAAATTTGTTATTCTTGGTTAAGTATATCAAGCCAGAGTACCCCCTGGAACCATCAGAAGTACCCCCTGGGGTACGTGTACCGCATGTTGAGAACCTAGGCCCTAGACCATGGCCTTTGGGGCCTTGCCTGAAATCTGTGTTCATGGATAGGGAACTGGCTAATGGACAGAAAACAAAGAGTTGTGGTCAATGGATCGTACTCAAAATGGGAGACTGTTAGCAGTGGGGTACCACAGGGGTCTGTTCTGGGTCCAGTGCTCTTCAATAGAGTTGGGCCGAACGGTTCGCCTGCGAACGGTCCCATGCGAACTTCCGTGGTTCGCGTTCGCGTCCCGCAGGCGAACCTTTGCGGAAGTTCGGTTCGCCCCATAATGCACATGGAGGGTCAACTTTGACCCTCTACATCACAGTCAGCAGGCCCAGTGTAGCCAATTAGGCTACACTAGCCCCTGGAGCCCCACCCCCCTTATATAAGGCAGGCAGCGGCGGCCATTACGGTCACTCGTGTGCCTGCATTAGTGAGAGTAGGGCGAGCTGCTGCAGACTGTCGCTCATAGGGAAAGATTAGTTAGGCTTAGCTTGTTCCTGGCTGCATACCTGTTCTGTGAACCCAGCACTGCATACCTGTACTGTGAACCCACCACTGCATACCTGTTCAGTGAACCCACCACTGCATACCTGTTCTGTGAACCCACCACTGCATACCTGTACTGTGAACCCACCACTGCATACCTGTTCAGTGAACCCACCACTGCATACCTGTTCAGTGAACCCACCACTGCATACCTGTTCAGTGAACCTGCCACTGCATACCTGTTCTGTGAACCCACCACTGCATACCTGTTCTGTGAACCCACCACTGCATACCTGTTCAGTGAACCCACCACTGCATACCTGTTGTGTTCAGTGAACCTGCCACTGCATACCTGTTCTGTGAACCCGCCACTGCATACCTGTTCTGTTCAGTGAACCTGCCACTGTATACCTGTTCTATTCAGTGAACCCGCCACTGTATACCTGTTCAGTGAACCCGCCACTGCATACCTGTTGTGTTCAGTGAACCCGCCACTGTATACCTGTTCTGTTCAGTGAACCCGCCACTGCATACCTGTTCTGTTCAGTGAACCCGCCACTGTATACCTGTTCTGTTCAGTGGACCCGCTACTGTATACCTGTTCTGTTCAGTGAACCCACCACTGCATACCTGTACTGTTCAGTGGACCCGCTACTGTATACCTGTTCTGTTCAGTGAACCCGCCACTGTATACCTGTACTGTTCAGTGAACCCGCCACTGCATACCTGTTGTGTTCAGTGAACCCGCCACTGCATACCTGTTCTGTCCAGTGAACCTGCCACTGCATACCTGTTCTGTGAACCCGCCACTGTATACCTGTTCTGTTCAGTGAACCCACCGCATCAGTGCGCATACCTGTGCAGTTAAGTGAACCCACCTACCTATGTGAGTGCACGCAGTGTTATATACCACTCCGTGCATACCCGATATGGACAAAACAGGTAGAGGAAGACGTAGTGCCAGAGCCAGAGGAAGGCCACCCGGCAGGTCTGCGCGAGGTCGTGTAAATGTAATTTCGTGTGGACCTGGCCCACAGTACAGTGCTCGGAAGAAGGCACGTCCCATCACCTCCCAAGATTGTCAGGACGTGGTTGAGTATTTAGCGACACAGAACACCTCATCTTGCTCAGCCACCAGCGCTACTACTAGCACCACTTCCGCTGTATTTGACACTTCGCAAGAATTATTTAGTGTTGAAATCACTGATGCACAGCCATTGTTGTTACAGCCAGATGAATTTTCACCAGCTCATATGTCTGAGTTACGCGGCAACACTGTGGATGTAACGTGTAAGGGGGATGAAGGACCTACTGATGGTGCATGTTTGGATTTTTCTGAGGCAAGCGAAGCTGGGCAGGATGATTACGATGATGACGATGATAGGGATCCTCTGTACGTTCCCAATAGAGGAGATGAAGAGGGGGACAGTTCAGAGGGGGAGTCAGAGAGTAGTAGGAGGAGAGAAGTTGCTGAAAGAAGCTGGGGCAGCTCTTCGTCAGAAACAGCTGGTGGCAGTGTCCGGCACCATGTATCGCCACCTATGTACAGCCAGCCAACTTGCCCTTCAGCATCAGCTGCTGAGGTCCCCATAGTGCCCACATCCCAGGGTGGCTCAGCGGTGTGGAAATTTTTTAATGTGTGTGCCTCAGATCGGACCAAAGCCATCTGTTCACTCTGCCAACAAAAATTGAGCCGTGGAAAGGCCAACACTTACGTAGGGACAAGTGCCTTACGAAGGCACCTGGAGAAAAGGCACAAACAGCAATGGGATGGCCACCTGAGCAAAAGCAGCAGCAGCACACAAAACAAAAGTCACCCTCCTTCTCCTCTTCCTCCTTCAGGTGCATCATCTGCTTCTGCCGCTTTCTCCCTTCCACCTTTACAGGCACCCTCCTCCACTCCGCCTCTGCCCTTGAGCGCTTCCTGCTCCTCTGCCCACAGCAGCAGTCAGGTGTCCGTGAAGGAAATGTTTGAGGGGAAGAAGCCAATTTCGGCCAGTCACCCCCTTGCCCGGCGTCTGACAGCTGGCGTGGCGGAACTGTTAACTCGCCAGCTGTTACCATACCGGCTGGTGGACTCTGAGGCCTTCCGTAAATTTGTGGCCATCGGAACACCGCAGTGGAAGATGCCAGGCCGCACTTATTTTTCGAGAAAGGCCATACCCCAACTGCACCGTGAAGTTGAGAGGCAAGTGGTGTCATCTCTTGCGAAGAGCATTGGGTCAAGGGTACACCTGACCACGGATGCCTGGTCTGCCAAGCACGGGCAGGGCCGCTACATTACGTACACAGCCCATTGGGTCAACCTGGTGGTGAACGATGGCAAGCAGGGCGCAGCGGACCAAATTGTGACACCTCCACGGCTTGCAGGCAGGCCTCCTGCCACCTCCTCTCCTCCTGCTACATGCTCTTCGCTGTCCTCCTCCTCCTTGGCTGAGTGGCAGTTCTCCTCTCCAGCTACACAGCCCCAGCTCCGCAGGGCCTATGCTGCATGCCAGGTACGACGGTGTCACGCCATCTTAGACATGTCTTGTCTCAAAGCGGAGAGTCACACTGGAGCAGCTCTCCTGGCTGCTCTTAAGAAACAGGTGGATGAGTGGCTGACCCCGCACCACCTGGAGATAGGCAACGTGGTGTGCGACAACGGCAGTTGTGCGTAAATGAATTTTGCCCCCGTGGTTTGTCGATCACTGACATTGTAGCAGCGGCAGTCGTAACTGATGCTAAATGGCCTGAGCGTCGGGGCGGGTGAAACAGTCTCTGCATCCATAGTACTGAAGGTCGAGGTGCCCAAAAGTATATGAACCAATTAAAATCAGTTGAAAAAAGGAGAGGTAGTAGCATGGCCAGATCTGTACATTTTACCGCCTGAGGCCCACTGTTGCCAACCCACCATTCCTGTATTTCCCTCATCCATCCTGTTCTGTACTCTTCCTGTCCTGTGTTGTTCTCCCCCATCCTGTAATGCCCTTCACTGGATCAGACCGGGTCTGTGACCGCTGCCATTAACATGTTTGTAAATTTAACTGCCTGAGTGTGCCAGCAGCTGCCCACCCCTGGTGCCCTAGACCAGTGTTTCTCAACATTTTATTGGTATGTACCCCTTTTAAAACCCTGTACTCACCAAGTACCCCCTAGCATAGTAAACATTATCACAAGTACCCCTTGACAAATATATATTTAATCATAGTACATGATAATTGGTTCTAAACAATTTCCAAGCATTTGCTATTGCTTTTAATTAGCTAAAATACCCATTTGGTGGTGTTTAAATAAGATTTATCATTTTCCAAAACACTAAATTTGTTATTCTTGGTTAAGTATATCAAGCCAGAGTACCCCCTGGAACCATCAGAAGTACCCCCTGGGGTACGTGTACCGCATGTTGAGAACCTAGGCCCTAGACCATGGCCTTTGGGGCCTTGCCTGAAATCTGTGTTCATGGATAGGGAACTGGCTAATGGACAGAAAACAAAGAGTTGTGGTCAATGGATCGTACTCAAAATGGGAGACTGTTAGCAGTGGGGTACCACAGGGGTCTGTTCTGGGTCCAGTGCTCTTCAATAGAGTTGGGCCGAACGGTTCGCCTGCGAACGGTCCCATGCGAACTTCCGTGGTTCGCGTTCGCGTCCCGCAGGCGAACCTTTGCGGAAGTTCGGTTCGCCCCATAATGCACATGGAGGGTCAACTTTGACCCTCTACATCACAGTCAGCAGGCCCAGTGTAGCCAATTAGGCTACACTAGCCCCTGGAGCCCCACCCCCCTTATATAAGGCAGGCAGCGGCGGCCATTACGGTCACTCGTGTGCCTGCATTAGTGAGAGTAGGGCGAGCTGCTGCAGACTGTCTCTCATAGGGAAAGATTAGTTAGGCTTAGCTTGTTCCTGGCTGCATACCTGTTCTGTGAACCCAGCACTGCATACCTGTACTGTGAACCCACCACTGCATACCTGTTCAGTGAACCCACCACTGCATACCTGTTCTGTGAACCCACCACTGCATACCTGTACTGTGAACCCACCACTGCATACCTGTTCAGTGAACCCACCACTGCATACCTGTTCAGTGAACCCACCACTGCATACCTGTTCAGTGAACCTGCCACTGCATACCTGTTCTGTGAACCCACCACTGCATACCTGTTCTGTGAACCCACCACTGCATACCTGTTCAGTGAACCCACCACTGCATACCTGTTGTGTTCAGTGAACCTGCCACTGCATACCTGTTCTGTGAACCCGCCACTGCATACCTGTTCTGTTCAGTGGACCCGCCACTGTATACCTGTTCTGTTCAGTGAACCCGCCACTGTATACCTGTTCTGTTCAGTGGACCCGCTACTGTATACCTGTTCTGTTCAGTGAACACGCCACTGTATACCTGTTCAGTGAACCCGCTACTGTATACCTGTTCTGTTCAGTGAACCCACCACTGCATACCTGTACTGTTCAGTGGACCCGCTACTGTATACCTGTTCTGTTCAGTGAACCCGCCACTGTATACCTGTACTGTTCAGTGAACCCGCCACTGCATACCTGTTGTGTTCAGTGAACCTGCCACTGCATACCTGTTCTGTCCAGTGAACCTGCCACTGCATACCTGTTCTGTGAACCCGCCACTGCATACCTGTTGTGTTCAGTGAACCCGCCACTGTATACCTGTTCTGTTCAGTGAACCCGCCACTGCATACCTGTTCTGTTCAGTGAACCCGCCACTGTATACCTGTTCTGTTCAGTGGACCCGCTACTGTATACCTGTTCTGTTCAGTGAACCCACCACTGCATACCTGTACTGTTCAGTGGACCCGCTACTGTATACCTGTTCTGTTCAGTGAACCCGCCACTGTATACCTGTACTGTTCAGTGAACCCGCCACTGCATACCTGTTGTGTTCAGTGAACCCGCCACTGCATACCTGTTCTGTCCAGTGAACCTGCCACTGCATACCTGTTCTGTGAACCCGCCACTGTATACCTGTTCTGTTCAGTGAACCCACCGCATCAGTGCGCATACCTGTGCAGTTAAGTGAACCCACCTACCTATGTGAGTGCACGCAGTGTTATATACCACTCCGTGCATACCCGATATGGACAAAACAGGTAGAGGAAGACGTAGTGCCAGAGCCAGAGGAAGGCCACCCGGCAGGTCTGCGCGAGGTCGTGTAAATGTAATTTCGTGTGGACCTGGCCCACAGTACAGTGCTCGGAAGAAGGCACGTCCCATCACCTCCCAAGATTGTCAGGACGTGGTTGAGTATTTAGCGACACAGAACACCTCATCTTGCTCAGCCACCAGCGCTACTACTAGCACCACTTCCGCTGTATTTGACACTTCGCAAGAATTATTTAGTGTTGAAATCACTGATGCACAGCCATTGTTGTTACAGCCAGATGAATTTTCACCAGCTCATATGTCTGAGTTACGCGGCAACACTGTGGATGTAACGTGTAAGGGGGATGAAGGACCTACTGATGGTGCATGTTTGGATTTTTCTGAGGCAAGCGAAGCTGGGCAGGATGATTACGATGATGACGATGATAGGGATCCTCTGTACGTTCCCAATAGAGGAGATGAAGAGGGGGACAGTTCAGAGGGGGAGTCAGAGAGTAGTAGGAGGAGAGAAGTTGCTGAAAGAAGCTGGGGCAGCTCTTCGTCAGAAACAGCTGGTGGCAGTGTCCGGCACCATGTATCGCCACCTATGTACAGCCAGCCAACTTGCCCTTCAGCATCAGCTGCTGAGGTCCCCATAGTGCCCACATCCCAGGGTGGCTCAGCGGTGTGGAAATTTTTTAATGTGTGTGCCTCAGATCGGACCAAAGCCATCTGTTCACTCTGCCAACAAAAATTGAGCCGTGGAAAGGCCAACACTTACGTAGGGACAAGTGCCTTACGAAGGCACCTGGAGAAAAGGCACAAACAGCAATGGGATGGCCACCTGAGCAAAAGCAGCAGCAGCACACAAAACAAAAGTCACCCTCCTTCTCCTCTTCCTCCTTCAGGTGCATCATCTGCTTCTGCCGCTTTCTCCCTTCCACCTTTACAGGCACCCTCCTCCACTCCGCCTCTGCCCTTGAGCGCTTCCTGCTCCTCTGCCCACAGCAGCAGTCAGGTGTCCGTGAAGGAAATGTTTGAGGGGAAGAAGCCAATTTCGGCCAGTCACCCCCTTGCCCGGCGTCTGACAGCTGGCGTGGCGGAACTGTTAACTCGCCAGCTGTTACCATACCGGCTGGTGGACTCTGAGGCCTTCCGTAAATTTGTGGCCATCGGAACACCGCAGTGGAAGATGCCAGGCCGCACTTATTTTTCGAGAAAGGCCATACCCCAACTGCACCGTGAAGTTGAGAGGCAAGTGGTGTCATCTCTTGCGAAGAGCGTTGGGTCAAGGGTACACCTGACCACGGATGCCTGGTCTGCCAAGCACGGGCAGGGCCGCTACATTACGTACACAGCCCATTGGGTCAACCTGGTGGTGAACGATGGCAAGCAGGGCGCAGCGGACCAAATTGTGACACCTCCACGGCTTGCAGGCAGGCCTCCTGCCACCTCCTCTCCTCCTGTTACATGCTCTTCGCTGTCCTCCTCCTCCTTGGCTGAGTGGCAGTTCTCCTCTCCAGCTACACAGCCCCAGCTCCGCAGGGCCTATGCTGCATGCCAGGTACGACGGTGTCACGCCATCTTAGACATGTCTTGTCTCAAAGCGGAGAGTCACACTGGAGCAGCTCTCCTGGCTGCTCTTAAGAAACAGGTGGATGAGTGGCTGACCCCGCACCACCTGGAGATAGGCAACGTGGTGTGCGACAACGGCAGCAATCTGCTTGCCGCTTTGCATATGGGGAAGCTGACACACATACCCTGCATGGCACATGTCATGAATCTAGTTGTTCAAAGATTTGTGGCAAAGTACCCTGGCTTAGCGGATGTCCTGAAGCAGGCCAGGAAGTTCTGTGGGCATTTGAGGCGGTCTTACACAGCCATGGCACGCTTTGCGGAAATTCAGCGGAAAAACAACATGCCGGTGAGACGCCTCATTTGCGATAGCCCGACTCGCTGGAATTCGACCCTGCTCATGTTCTCCCGCCTGCTAGAACAGAAGAAAGCCGTCACCCAGTACCTCTACAACTACAGTAGAATGAAACAGTCTGGGAAGATGGGGATGTTCTGGCCCGACAACTGGACACTGATGAAAAATGCATGCAGGCTCATGCGGCCGTTTGAGGAGGTGACCAACCTGGTGAGCCGCAGTGAGGGCACCATCAGCGACTTAATTCCCTACGCTTACTTCTTGGAGCGTGCTGTGCGTAGAGTGGCGGATGAAGCTGCGAATGAGCGTGACCAGGAACCGTTACGGCAGGAACAGGCATGGGACCAATTTTCATCAGACCCAGCTGTTTCCTCAACACCTGCGGCAGCACAGAGGGGGGAGGAGGAGGAAGAAGAGAAGTCGTGTGCAGAAGATGAGTCAGAATGATGAGCAAGGTGTTTCTTTGGGGGAGGAGGAGGAGGAGGGGACAGCGGCAGGAGAACACCCGCAGCAGGCGTCGCCGGGGGCTTGTGCTGCTCAACCTTCCCGTGGTATTGTTCGCGGCTGGGGGGAGGAGGTTGACTTACGTGACGTCACTGAGGAAGAGCAAGAGGAGATGGAGGGTACTGGATCCGACTTTGTGCAGATGTCGTCTTTTATGCTGTCCTGCCTGTTGAGGGACCCCCGTATAAAAAACCTCAAGGGGAATGAGCTGTACTGGGTGGCCACACTACTAGACCCATGGTACAGGCACAAAGTGGCGGACCTGTTACCAACTCACCTGAAGGTGGAAAGGATGCAGCACATGCAGAACCAGCTGTCAACTATGCTTTACAATGCCTTTAAGGGTGATGTGACAGCACAACGCCAGCAAGGTACCACTGCCACTAATCCTCCTCCCGTGTCCACGCAGTCAAAGACAGGACGCTCCAGCGATCTCATGGTGATGTCGGACTTGTGGACGTTCTTTAGTCCAACGCCTCGCCGTAGCCCTTCCGGATCCACCCTCCACCAACGCCTGGAACGGCAGGTAGCCGACTACCTGGCCTTAAGTGTGGATGTAGACACTGCTGTGAACAGCGATGAGGAACCCTTGAACTACTGGGTGCGCAGGCTTGACCTGTGGCCAGAGCTGTCCCAATTTGCCATCCAACTTCTCTCCTGCCCTGCCGCAAGCGTCCTGTCAGAAAGGACCTTCAGCGCAGCTGGAGGCATTGTCACTGAGAAGAGAAGTCGCCTAAGTCACAAAAGTGTTAAGTACCTCACCTTTATCAAAATGAATGAGGCATGGATCCCGGAGGGCTGCTGCCCGCCCCAAGACTAAGTCAGTCCCCGCACACACAGCATCTCTGCCTGCAAGCCGTGTGACTGGCTGCCTGGCCTGCCCCAAGAAGACTAAGTCGCTCCCAGTCCCTCCACACAGCATGTCTGCCTGCAGGCCGCTTGACTACCTTCTCCGCCACCACCAACAGGGTCCGGGACTCCAGGCGGATTGCTGAATTTTTTAGGCCGCTGCTAGCAGCGGCCGCTGTAATAATTTTTCTGGTGCGTGTACATGACTTGCTAATTTTTCTGGCTGCACTGCGGGCAGCTGCAACAACAAAAGAAAAGGCATGTACATGCGCCCATTCCCCTTCGTGATCATTACCTTGCCGTGGTGAAGGGGCTTGCGTATCACAATGAAGCAATGACCGGCGCCTAGATGAGTGTCTCGGGGGGCACACAAAAGATAATAAGGTTGTTGCTTCATTGTGGTCAGACCAAATTTGATCAGCTGGACAGTCACTGTTCTGTCATTCAGCTACATCAGTCAGGCGACCATATGGGCTGTAAAGCCACCAAAACCTGCACTCTCGCCATGGTGCGCACCAGTCCAGCACGGCCGTCACTACACAAACAGCTGTTTGCGGTGCGTTACACGGTGAGTTTGGTGTGTCAGTGTGAAGCAGTACCTTAATTACACTACCTGATTGATGTATACACATGCAAGATGTTTTAAAGCACTTTAGGCCTGTCATTTAGCATTCAATGTGATTTCTGCCCTTAAAACGCTGCTTTGCGTCAAATCCAGATTTTTCCCGGGGACTTTTGGCGTGTATCCCACTCCGCCATGCCCCCCTCCAGGTGTTAGACCCCTTGAAACATCTTTTCCATCACTTTTGTGGCCAGCATAATTTTTTTTTTTTTTTTAAAGTTCGCATCCCCATTGAAGTCTATTGCGGTTCGCGAACTTTAACGTGAACCGAACGTTCCGCGAAAGTTCGCGAACCCGGTTCGCGTACCTAAAATCGGAGGTTTGGCCCAACTCTACTCTTCAATTTATTTATTAATGACCTAGTAGATGCAGTAGTGAGCAATGTTGCTATTTTTGCAGATGATACAAAATTGTGCAGAATCATCAACTCTCAGGAAGATAGTGTCATATTGCAACAGGATCTGGATAGGATGACTATATGGGCACATACATGGCAGATGAAATTCAATGTTGACAAATGTAAAGTCATGCATTTTGGACGTACTAATGGTCTAGCACCATACAAAATAAATGGGATACAGTTGGGGACATCAAACTTGGAGAAGGACTTAGGAGTACTCATTGACAACAAGTTAAATAATCGTACTCAATGCCAAGCAGCTGCAGCTAAAGCTAACAAAATTTTGGGATGCATTAAAAGGGAAATGGAAACTCGAGATGCTAGCATAATATTGCCCCTGTTTAACTCTCTAGTAAGGCCACATCTGGAATATGGAATTCAGTTCTGGGCACCACATTACAAAAAAGATATTGCAATTTCAGAGCAGACGCAGAGACGAGCTACAAAATTGATACGTGGGATGGAAGGTCTCGCTTACCAAGAAAGGTTAGATAAACTGGGTTTATTTAGTCTAGAGAAAAGACGCCTTAGAGGGGATCTAATTAACATGTATAAATACATCAGAGGGCAATATAATAGCTTGGCGGATGAGCTTTTTGTCCCTAGGCCTTCTCAAAGGACTAGAGGACATGATCTGCGCATGGAGGAAAAAAGTTTTAGCCATTTATTTAGGAAAGGGTTCTTTACAGTAAGAGTGATTAAGATGTGGAATGCATTGCCACAGGAAGTCGTTATGGCAAACTCTATACCTGCATTTAAAGGGGGCTTAGATGCTTTCCTTGCGTTGAAAGACATCCATGGCTACAATTACTAGGAATGCCCAATGATGTTGATCCAGGGATTTTATCTGATTGCCATCTGGAGTCGGGAAGGAATTTTTCCCTTTAGGGGCTAATTGGACCATGCCTTGTAAGGGTTTTTTCGCCTTCCTCTGGATCAACAGGGATATGTGAGGGAGCAGGCTGGTGTTGTACTTTATACTGGTTGAACTCGATGGACGTATGTCTTTTTTCAACCAAAATAACTATGTAACTATGTAAAAAATGTACAGGGACAGAAAAAAAGTTATGAGAACGCGTTTCATGGGCTTTACCCACTTCCTTGGGTCAATAACACCCACAAAAAATGTTCCCTGTGGCTTTTAGTAGCCCGCAAAACGCGTTGTTGTAGCCTGTGTCCATGCAATGATATTCTCATCCGCCTAAAAGTCGTATTGACTACTATCCTTCAGGAGAGATAAGCTAACTAGAGATGGCCCGAACGGTTCGCCGGCGGTTCCAGGCAAACTTTGGGTAGTTCGCGTTCGCCGACGAAGGCGAACTTTTGCGGAAGTTCGATTCGCCCAATAATGCTCCATTAGGATCAACTTTGACTCTCTACATCACAGTCAGCAGGCACATTGTAGCCAATTGAAGGTGTGAACTGGATATGGCTGGTGTTGTGGGTGGGATGAGGCTGATGCTGGAGGTATGGACTGGATGTGGCTGGTGGTTTGGGAGGGATGAGGCTGAAGCTGGAGGCATGGACTGGATGTGGCAGATGATGTGGGAGGGATGAGGCTAAAGCTGATGGTGTGGGCTGGATGTGGCTGGTGGTGTAGGTTGGATGAAGCTGAAGGTGTGGGCTGGATATTGCTGCTGGTGTAGGCAGCTGGAATGAGGCAGATGCTGGAGGTATGAGCTAGATGTGGCTGGTGGGGTGGGTGGGATGAGGCAGATACTGGAGGTGTGGGCTGGATGTGGCTGGTGGTGTACGTTGGATGAAGCTGAAGGTGTGAGCTGGAGGTGGCTGGTGGTGTAGGTTGGATGAAGCTGAAGGTGTGGGCTGGAGGTGGCTGGTAGTGTTGCTTGGACACTCCTTGTTATATAGCACTGCTGTTCAGAAGACCCACATGGTGTCAATAAGTTCTACTCCTCTTGCTACTTAGGTTCTCTTTCTGAAACTCCCATCGCCTCTTAGCACCTAAAAGGAACCTACTGAGGACCAACAATTGGACGCCTGAGCGAGCTATCGTACAAGTGTGTATACTGGTATGGCATTTCTGTCCAATCGATTATCTTTTGGGAAAAGGTTCAAAAGGTCCAATGGCACCAAATATTGCCCAGAGATCTCTTGGAGTGTGCTCCGCCGAAGTCTTTCCATGAAATATTCTACAAGTCCATACGTCCGTGCTGTTTGTATGTCCACATGCTCTCGCCCACAGATCGGGTGTGGTAACTGTTTCTCTTGGAAAACTACACACTGGCCGTCCCTAATGGAGGAAACGCGTCTTGACTTGCAATACTTTTTATTATGACTGTGGCCTGACAAATAGAAAATGATGGAAAGCGCAGGGAACGCAGAGCGCTGTATAAATGTTTGCTTTTTCCAGCTTTTAAACTGCTTGAGGATCCCATTAAGGCGCTCCTAAATGATAGCGTGACAATGCGGGGCTGATAAATCACCTTATTTCGGCCCAGAGAATTAAATTGTTTTTGCTTTAAGGACGTTCTTTTCTCTGTCTAACGCTGATTAATTTGCCTGATAATAACTCTCGAGTCCATTAAACATCAACAGCGTAACTTTGAGGCATCGATCAGCGTCACTCGCCGCACCAGCCTCATTTCTCTCGCTGGAACAAATTATCTCTCCCTCCCTGTCCCCAGGGTTTAGTTTGGCACTTTCTCCATTTTTTAGAGAGAAAAAAGTTCAAAAACTGCCTACAGACATTAGATGATAATTTTCATAGGACCAGTTATGAAGAAAAGGTCTACATACCTCCCAACTGTTCTGAGACAAGAAAGAGGATGAGGATACAAGGAACCCGAGGTGTGAAACCTATGGAAGGTGCCAGGGCAGCACACAGGGGCATAGCAGTAGAGGGTGCAGAGGTAGCAACCGCATCTGGGCCATTGGGGCCCTGAATGGCCCACCCTCAATTACAGTATTAGCTCTCTATTGGTCCTATGCTGGTAATCAGTGACGAGCAAATCCGATCCGGGAGATACCCGGAGAGTAGCTATCCGGATATCTCCCAGTAAAGCTGTGCGGTAGGGAGGGGGGCCGGAGGGGGTGCCAATCTTACCTGTCTGATGTCTAATTAGCTCCGTCCTCGGCGCCTTCACAATGCGCTCCATGCGTATCACGTGACTCCACACACTTCCTCCTTCAACCCGGAAGAAGGAAGTGTTTGGAGTCGCGTGGAGTGCATCATGGGAGGCGCCGAGGACGGAGCTAAGAAGACGTCAGACAGGTAAGATTGACACCCCCCTCCGGCCCCCCTCCCTCCCGCACAGCTTTACTGGGAGATATCCGGGTAGCTACTATCCAGATGTTTCCCGGATCGGATTTGCTAATCACTACTGGTAATAATCACTTCTATAGGTGTTTTCATTAGTAGTAATCATTATTAAACTGTTTCCCATCCCCTTATTGCACCTCTGACTCTGTGGTTGTCCTTGGCAGGTTTTGGTGCGCCGTATCAATTGTTATGTATAGAGCGCTTGGGGGCCCAATGTAAACCTTGCACCGGGGCCCATACCTCCTTAGCTACACCACTGGCAGCACAGTGGCGTAGTGCCCTTGCTTTGCAATGCTCGGTCTCTAGGGATTAGAGTGTGATATCCTCTGAGGGACAGTTAAGTGACAAGACAATATACTCTGTACAGCGCTGCAGAAGGTGTTGGTGCTATATAAATAATAATATTTATTTCCTTTTAAACACCAGTTGCCTTGCAGTCGTGCTGCTGTCAGTAAATGGCTTCTGAGAGCAGGAAAGAGTATATAAAATAATTCATAGCTCTGACCTACTTCAATGAACTTAAAGGGAACCTTAACTGAGAGGGATATGGATGTTTCCTGTAAACAATACCAGTTGCCTGGCAGTCCAGCTGATCTCTTTGGCTGCAATAGTGGCTGAATCACACCCTGAAACAAGCATGCAGCTAATCCAGTCTGACTTCAGTCAGAGCACCTGATCTGCATGCTTGTTCAGGGGCTGTGGCTAAAAGTATTAGGGGCACAGGATCAGCAGGCGATTCAGGCAACGGGTATTATTTTAAAAGGAAAAATCCATATCCTTCTCCGTTTAGGTTCCCTTTAAGTCACTTTTAGGAGACGGAGGATACGTACAATTGTTTTTCTCATCACTTTATTTTCTCCTCGGATGTCCAAGAGGCTAACTTCAAATATGACATAGCGTCAAAAAAAACGTGTTTTAGGAAGGTGCGTTTGCATTTTTGCGCACATGAGTTTTTCATGCGTTCAATTGCGTTTGCGGTTTTCTAATACAAAACACATGCGTTTTGTATGTGTTTTTAAATTTAAATATATGCAAATCAATAGGAAGTCAACAGGAAGCGGAAATACGTCAGAGATCTTTATTTTTTAATTGAAAACGCATAAAAAAACACATGGATAATGCAATGTATATACGTAACCATAGATTTAATGATGTTTTAATGATGTGCGTCCCATTGACTAACATTGCTGCCATGGGCGTCCGCAGAAAATTTTCCGGGGGGGGGGGGGGGGGGGTTGGGCAAAAAGGTGGGGAAGAAGTGGTGCGCCGCGCCAAAGATTTCGGGGAGGTAGTGCGCCGAAAAATATAGGGGTTACGTTATGTGGCGCGCTTAGCGCGCCGCACTGAAGAATGGGTGTGGCCATGGACCAAAAATGGGTGTGGCCATGGACCAGAATGTGGGTGTGGCCACGGGTGAAGACAAATTTACATGAATTTAGCAATGTGGGACATCAGATTAGGACAGTGGTGGTGAACCTTTTGAAAGCCGAGGGCACAAACTGCAACCCAAAAGTCACTTATCTATCGTCGCAAAGTGGCAACAGCAATTTAAACTAAATACTGTACAAACGTTTTAACTCATACATGAACATTATGGAAAATCCAAGTTGAATAAACTGTGAAGATAGACAATAATTTCATCCATCTGACTCCTGAAAAATGTATTCTTTTTTTAGTACCTCCCAGTTTTATTTTCTGTTTTAAAAAGCTAAAAAAGTAGGATTAATGCTATTGTCTCATTTGATGACGATTCAGCTTTTCCCATATCGGAGACCAAGCGGCTGGGCCTCTAGCGTCTGCTGGAGCCCCGGAGACTTCCTGTATTTTCCGCTCTCCTGCCGCGCATACCGGGAGGGGGGCCCCCCGAGGTGAGGGAGGGAGGATAGGAGTCAGGCCTCCCACCCGGATAGCTACCCACCCACCCGGCTACCTACCTACCTACCCACCCGGCTACCTACCCGGCTACCTAACCACCCACCCGGCTACCTAACCACCCTGCGCGCGAGTTAGAGTACAAAGCGGTGATAACTTTGCTAGTGCAAAGGTTATCACGCCTAAAGTCTTTTAGGCGTGATAACTGAGTTATCACCGCTTTGTGAATCGAGCCCATAGTCAGCTATACAGCATTGGTTTCCTCCTAAATTGGCCATAGAGTAGGATGGATATGTGACTATGGTAGAGGTTAGATTGCGAGTTCCACTGAAGACAGTCAGTGACATGACTATGTACTCTGTAAAGTGCTGCAGAAGATGTCAGTGTTATATTAATACATAATAATAATATGGTAGGACATAAGATTTATAAACATGATAGGATTAGATTGGGAACTCCTCTGAGGACAGTCAGTGACATGACTATGTACTCTGTAAAGTGCAGCAGAAGATGTCAGTGCTATATGAATACCTAATAATAATATGGTAGGACATTCGAGTATGACTATGGTAGGGATTAGATTGTGAGCCCCTCTGAGGACAGTCAGTGACATGACTATGTACTCTGTAATGTGCTGCAGAAGATGTCAGTGTTATATTAATACATAATAATAATAATATGGTAGGACATTAGATTTATAAACATGGTAGATTGCATTGTGAGCTCCTCTGAGGACAGTCAGTGACATGATGACTATGTACTCTGTAATGTGCTGCAGAAGATGTCACTGCTATAAAAATACAAAAAAAATAAAAATAATAATAATATGGTAACATTATTATAGAACATAATCAGTGCTAATATTTATATTTCTGAGGTATAAACCACCAGGACCAATAACCAGCCTACGAATCACATACAGTATACACACACACACATACACACACACATATATATATATATATATATTTCCTTCCCTACAGGTTAGCGTTGAGCACTACAGGAGCTGTCTCCACGGCGGTGTGTGACATACAGCTAAACTCTCGCTGAACCTGTAACTGAAGCATTAACCAGATTTAATGGGGACTCATTAAGTGAAAGCATTCCGTGACCCGCTACGACAGATGACATTCGGCTGGAAGTGCTTGTAACGCAACCAACCTTGAAAACCATTCCAGGAAAAAAGAGAGAGCGCTTTAATCAGACGTGAAGCCGGCTGAGAGAACGACATCGATTTATGGAGGGCGGTGGGAGCGACACAGAACGGAAGGTGCCCACTAACGGTACAATATTTACCAGTGATTCTTTATTTCAATCAGTTTAATAAATTGGAAGTCATGGATTGAAAATGATCACATTTATCCTACGAAGCCACAATTTTATTTGGTGATACCCCCTTTCCCACGAGAAATCTTTACTTTTTCTCAAATAAATCATCAGGGGGGGTCTCTATGGCAGATATTGTGGTGGAACCCCTCCCACAGTGTGATGTCATGACCATGGTCCTGACAGTTTCCTGTCTGTGAAATTCTTTGCATTGGGGGAAATAACGTCTTTTTACATTTTAGAATGTAAATCAGGGAGAGGAACACTTTACAATGGGCAAACACAGACTAAATAATCTATAAATTAATATTGTAAAAAATATGTACTAATTATGTTATTTTCACTACAGTTCCTCATAAGGGGACCCAGTTTGAAACCTTATAGGGAACAGTTCTCTAATCACAGCACCCGCTACAGCACAAAGTGTTGTGATTGGCCAGATAGCGTGGGCGTAGTTTACTACAACCTATTGGAAACGTAGCAGTTCGAGATGTTGCTGTCCAATCATGAGTTTCCGTATGAGGTTTCCTACTGGGTCTCCTAAAGTAGACAAGTGCCTTTAATTTTAGGTATGATCATTCAAATCTGCAGGCAAGACTGATAAACTGGCAAATTATAATCGACTATATGATTGTTTTTATTTGTATTCTGAGCATCAGATGACTTTTTTTTATTTACGATACAAACAGATTTATCTGATGGAGTTACAGGATCGTTCATAAAAATTGTACCTGAACTCAGAACTTCCTCTTTGATCTAAAAGAGTAAAAATGTCTTTGTTACAGCTGATACAGAACCTAAAATAAATATGCAGTGTTGCTACTTCCTGATTCATGGAAGCAGACATATTGGTAACATCCTGTGCTTTCAAATGAGTTTATGTGCCATGGCAGTCATGTGGAAGGGGAGAGATCAAATTACAACTTGTGATTAGACACAAATGAGGGGGAATAAAACAGGCTAAACTCGCTAAATACATACACGGTGCATTTGTCTGTGTTTTCCTTCTGTCCTGTGCAAGAGTTCAGGTCCACTTAAATGGCCAATGCTCAACTTCTAATTTACTAACCTTCTAGCAACTCCTACACCATTTTGATATAACCCGTGTCAACATTACAGTTTTTTACACCTAAATAACTGCTGACTTAATCCCGATTGGCTGATGTTTACCGGTAGGCCCCAAAGTGAGGTATTACAGTAATCAAGATGAGACATGACGATTAGAGCAAATACAAGTATGTTAGTACTGTAGCCTCTTGTGTGAGGAATGGGAGGAATTCTGGAAATATATTTGACATGGATGTAGCAGGAGGTCATTCATGTGTTTATATGTGGTATAAAAGAGAGTTTACAGACCATAGTTACCCCCAGACAGCGGTGTAGGTTATTGAGGAATTTTCTACATTTATGGTAACTATAGGCGGAGTACAGACAGATATCTCACATGAAGCATGAAATCTCTGAGGAGTTGGCCTTGTGACACTGCCCCCACTGCTTAGCCACTGAACTCCACCCCCCACGCATTCACATTCACCTGATCCAGCTGCTGCGACTGTTCAGCTGTTCCCAGTGTCCTCGGCTTCTTCCCCATGAGCGCTGCCATCACAAGCAGCCACCACACGGTAGCTTCATGGCCGGGTTTACCATAAGCCACTGTAGGCACGTGTCTACAGGCGCCTAAGGATGGAAAGGCGGCTCGCTGCCCTCCCCAAGTGCCTCCTTCCCTATGCAGAGTCCTGAGGAGAGTGTAAATGAGAGATTACTCACCCTGCTCTCAGCATTCCACTGATGAGATCTCCCTTCAGTCAGGGGCACCTCTAGCTACTTATTACTGAGGTTCCTCTAGCTACCTAATACTGGGAGGTACCTCTAGAAACTTAATATTGAGAGTAATTCTGGCTAACTAAAGCTAAGGGGCACCAGTAGCTACCTATGATGGGCAAGACAAGTAAGGGAGGAGTGACAGCTGGGACAGGCAGCACACTTCCTATGTGGTACGGTGGAGGTTTGTAGGTTCACGGAGGGCAAACTCTTAAGAGCAAGGACAGCTGTGCCTATAGGCTCCTGGGAGGTAAATCCGGGCCTGGGTAGCCACATATAGCTTGTGACACGAGTGTCATGCTACACATATGCATTTGGCGGTGCTCGGGAGAAGCAGCAAATGAGACCAGGGGGAACTGGACAGTCGCAGCAGCTGGAGCAGGTGAACTATATACATTTGTTGGTGGACAGCGCCCGGGGTCTGACGAGTTCACCGGTCATCACATGCCGTTATCGCCACGCACCTGATTGGTGACGTCAGCCTGAGATCTTCCATCATGCTTGATTGATATATTCGACGATGTTGGCCCAAAATCGGCTGAATTGAGTGGGCATGCTTGCTGAGGGAAAACCCCCTTTCACAATCTTTTCTGGAACTAATCAGGGTCAATCAGCTCTTTGATGCATGGCGGGAAGCACACCTTCATTTCAGCACATGCAACTACCTCCAGATTAGATTAGGAGCATGTGACTAGACGTCTGGCCACCTTCTTATCTCCAAAACTTCCTGCTCAGATCACTCTATAATGAACACATATTTTTCTTTCTCGCCTTCTGGTATTAATAAAGCCAACTGGGGGATTAGTCTGGCTTTGCTAATCTCCAAAGACAACACAGACGACTCAAATGAAAGGTTACCGGAATATGATTCCAATAATCCATAAAAGTGGCTGAATAGTGTACTGGTAAAGGGCTCTGCCTTTGACATGGGAGACCAGGGTTCGGATCCTGGCTAGGGTCAGTACCTATTCAGGAAGGAGTTTAAGGCAAGACTCCCTAACACTGCAGGGTGGCCTCCTGAGCCCGTCCCAGTGGCTGCAGCTCTTGAGCGCTTTGAGTCTGAAAGGAGAAAAGCACTATATAAATGTTCGTATTATTATTATTATAAAACACTCACACAACTGGCTGGTGGGAAACCCACAAGTTTGTTATGTGAAAACAGCCATACCTCTCAACTTTTTGAGATATCGTGTTTCCCCGAAAATAAGACACTGTCTTCAGCCCCAAGTAACATGCTAGGTCTTATTTTCGGGGAGGATTTACTTTTTGTTCCCCAGTGGCAGCCCCCAGCACAGTAAAGCTCTTCTCTCCCTCCCGAAACTGGGAAAAAAGGGCGCAGGCAGCTAGTGGACAAAAAGGGCGCCGCCATTCACTCCCATAATAAATAACGTTTAATGGGCGCAGAGCAGGAAAAAAGGGCGCCAGAGCTAAATAAAGTTTACAAACGGCGCCCGGAGCTAAATAAAGTTTACAAACGGCGCCCGGAGATGTTTAATGATTTATAACTGAGCTTGTGTTGATTTACGTTTATAAAATGCACCCGTGCCGAATAACGTTTATGAAAATACTAAATATATTTATCTTATTTAAATAATTAAAACATTATTTAAAGTTTTATCCCTTACTGTTTTTAAAACATTATTCACAAAACAAAGCGATCAGTACGTAATGTAAATTGGAATATATTTTTTTATTTAAAGTTTTATCCCTTACTGTTTTTAGAACATTATTCACAAAACAAAGCGATCAGTACGTAATGTAAATTGGAATATATTTTTTTATTTAAAGTTTTATCCCTTACTGTTTTTAGAACATTATTCACAAAATAAAGCGATCAGTACGTAATGTAAATTGGAATATATTTTTTGCATCCATAATTAGTAAAACATTATTATCCACATAATAAAGGGGGGTCTTAGGTTTAGGCACCACCAGGGGGGTCTTAGGTTTAGGCACCACCAGGGGGGTCTTAGGTTTAGGCACTAACAGGGGGGTCTTAGGTTTAGGCACCACCAGGGGGGTCTTAGGTTTAGGCACTAACAGGGGGGTCTTAGGTTTAGGCACTAACAGGGGGGTCTTAGGTTTAGGCACCACCAGGGGGGTCTTAGGTTTAGGCACCACCAGGGGGGTCTTAGGTTTGGGCACTAACAGGGGGGTCTTAGGTTTAGGCACCACCAGGGGGGTCTTAGGTTTAGGCACCAACAGGGGGGTCTTAGGTTTAGGCACCAACAGGGGGATCTTAGGTTTAGGCACCAACAGGGGGTCTTAGGTTTAGGCACCAACAGGGGGGTCTAGGGGTTAGGGGTAGGTACAGGGAGGGTTACTTAGGCACCAACAGGGGGGGTCTTAGGTTTAGGCACCAACAGGGGGGTCTTAGGTTTAGGCACCAACAGGGGGGTCTTAGGTTTAGGCACCAACAGGGGGGTCTTAGGTTTAGGCACCAACAGGGGGGTCTTAGGTTTAGGCACCAACAGGGGGGTCTAGGGGTTAGGGATAGGTACAGGGAGGGTTCTGTGTAAGAGTAGGCTTAGGTATAGTTTTAGTAAAATTTTAGTAATAATTACTAATGTTTTACAACACTTATTACGAACGTACTTATATTTATATCATCGTTATAAAGAATATTTTCAGATTTTATTATAAGAACAAACCATAAATGAAGGTTATTCACAATAATATACAATTATAACAATTAAACATATATTATTGTTTTTTTAATAAAAGTAATTATAAGTTTAACTTTAGAAATAGGGAAGATTAACGTTTTCACAATTTCCGATTTTATAAACATTATTTAATGATTTATAATTTTGTTAAACTTTATTTGTAAACAAAATATAGCACACTATTTTTATAAACCCTATTAATGATTAATTATTATTTAGAGTTTACACCCCGCGCCCTTTTTGTCCAGGCGCCCTTTTTGTACGTACGCCTCCCTCCCTCCCTGCCTGATGTGCTGCCCTGGACCAGGTCCCTTCGGCTACAGAATGGTAGCCCCAGCCCAGTAAAGCCCTTCCCTCCCTCTGCAGAGTGGCAATCGGAGCATTACAGCAGAGGATACTCACCGCCACGTAGCATCTATTGTTCTCTGGTTGAACTTTGTTCTCTGGTTGAACTCGATGGACGTATGTCTTTTTTCAACCAAAATAACTATGTAACTATGTAGCAACAATAACTTTTCTCTTCAGCAGCGCCCGGTTCCTCTGTTTGACAACGGCGGCTCATGTCATGTGACGCGGACGTGCATGCGTCACATGGCGAGAGCCACCGTTGTCAGGGAGAGGAAGCTGGACGCTGCGGAGGAAAGACGTTAACGCGGGCACGTCGGAAGCTGGAGAGTTTCTTCTGTTGTAACAGTAATGGTCCGCTCGCGATTCTGCAGAGGGAGGGAGCGAAGGGGAGGGGGGACAAATTGCACGGCCCAACTAGGCCTTATATTCGGAGGATGTCTTATATTTCAAGCTTGCTTGAAATATAAGACATGTCTTATTTTCGGGGGGATGTTTTACTTTAGGGGAAAGACGGTAGGAAAGGACACTTAAGCCACGTCCCTGCCACACCCCTAATCACACCCCTAGTCACACATACCATAAAGATTTACTAAGAAAATTATGTTGATTTATAATTAAAACCACTCTGGTCCTTTCTATCCTGGTTTATTTTCCTTCATATTAAAGAGAACCCTAGGTGGGTTCTGACAATTCTAGCAGTACACAGATATTGCCCAGCCTCTGTTGCTATCTCAATCCCCCTAAGTTCCCCCTGCGCTCTGCTGTTCCCCAATAAATCACAGCCGCGCTGTCGACACGCAGCGGGCTGTGTTTACCTATGTAGTGTCACTCTCGCCGCTCCCCCCGCCTCCTGCATAGCTCCGGTCCTCGCCCGCGTCCCTTCCCTCCAATCAGCGGGGAGGAAAAGGACACGGGCGGGGACCAGAGCTATGCAGGATGCAGGGGGTGCGGCGAGAGTGACAGTACATAGGAAAACACAGCCCGCTACGACACGCTGTGTGTCGACAGCGCGGCTGTGATTTATGGGGGACAGCAGAGCGCAGGGGGTGCTTTGGGGGGATTGAGATAGCAACAGAGGAAGGGCAATATAAGCAGACCCAGACTCTGTGTGCAGATATCATTCTTAGGCCCGGGTCACACTTGCGGTTTTGCAAAAACCGCACCGGATGTCCGGACCGCACCGGAGCCGGATCGGACCTGAACCGTACGGTTCCTGTCCGGATCCGGTCCGGTTGCATACGGTTTCCGTGCGGTATGAACACGGTTGCGGTCCGGATCCGGATTCTTAAAGAGATAACAACCTGTATAAAAACAAAAAAAAATGTTGGGGTCTGGGAGGTCAGCAGAAGGGGGACCTGTGGAATCAGGCCCTCTGCTGTTTAGCACTCACCTCCACCTCCAACATGCTGCCAACATCTCCAGCTCGTGCTGCTCCACTCCAAAATGGTTGCCCATGTGTCCCCGATACAATATCGCCGCAACAATCCTCATAGGAAGTGGGGTAGAACATCCGGATTTTTTGCCAGTGTGTTGTGCGCTCTCCGGTTCTCATTGGTTTCCATTGGCCGGATGGTGCAGTCCGGCTCCGCCCCGGATACGGCTGCCGGAGGAGCCGGACCAAAAAATAGCGCATGTTGGAACGGACACCGGAGTCCGGATCCGGTCCGGCTCCGGTCCGGACGAAACGGACACATGTGAACCCTGGCATAGACTTACATTGCTATGCCGTGCGTCCGTTTCGTCCGGCCAGCATGCGGTGCGGCTCCGGCACGGCTATTCCGGATAGCCACCGCTAATGTGAACCGGGCCTTAGAAACCACCTCAGGATATCAATTTAAAGAATGGGAATAAAGTTTGGAGTGAATTTAACACATTTTTCAGTAGAAAAAAAATTACATATATTTACATAGATCTGTCTTGAAAGAGGGACAAATGAGGAAGAAAGAGGGACAGAGGGTTTGGGTTCCCAAAGAGGGACAGTTGGTAGCTATGTCCTTAGTGTTAAAGTGTACCTGAAGTCAAAAACTAAATAAAAGTTAGATACTTACCTCAGTAAGTCCAGAGGCTTCCCACATCCTCTTTGACTCCACCGATGGGACCCTCTGAACATATCTTACAAGGGCTTGTCAAATATGTCCACGCAGTCGTGCTCCCATCACCCGTACTGCTCACGGGCACATACAGCCTGTCCCTGCGCGGTAGCATGGAGCCACACATGCGTGTTTTTTTCCTCCGTGCATAAGTGGCTTTGCGCTACTGTACAGGCTGTACTTCCACCAGCGCAGTTTGGCCACATTCGTACGCGGATGGGAGCATGGCCACAAGGAAGAGGAGGGTCCCGCGCGCAGCAGCAGCATCAGAATCAGAATAATTTATTTCGACAAGCATGACTGGGTCCTGCTCGGCATTGGGTTTGGCACAATACAATGTTTAAAGTGAACCTCCGGACTAAAAATTGACTCAGCAGCACTGAAAAGGCTTGGCGTTTCTTTAACAGTTTCACAGCATCAGAACTTTGTTGCTTTCATACAAGCCTCATTTTTAGCTGCACAGAAGAAAACTGCCCGGGCTTTTTTCCCCTGATGCTGTGCAAAGCATGATGGGATTTCTGATGTTGTTGTTCTCGTTCTGCTGTTTTGGTGCAATTTTGTTTGTTTTTTACATTTTGAATTTGACATTTGAAGCCTAGCGTGTGCAGCTGGGAAGGGTAATCAGGACACAGGACAGTTGGAACTGTGTCTCCTGCTCCTTGTCACCTCCTTTCAACCAAAAAGATGGCTGCCCCCATGACAAAGATGGCAGCCCCCATGAATCACAAACATTTGCCTGTTCTTTTAAAACAGGGTGGGTAAGAGATTATATTACCTATCTATTCTAATTAACATAACTAATGTAACTTGATGACAGTATGTTTGTTTAGGCTGAAGTTCCCCTTTAAGAGGACAGGGTAGTAGATGGGTGCACACATGCAGTTAATTAAAAACAAACAAACAAGAAACATGCAGGGCCGCCATCAGAAATTTTTGGGCCCCTCACACATCATCAGGCCTGGGCCCCCCTATCCATCCATCCATCCATCCACCCCCCCTCCCGTCCCGAGGCCTGATGACATAAAGAAAGTTCTTTCAGTCTGACATGCTGGCTGGGAAAAATATGCAGAGGGTTGCAGACTGACACATAAAGTTCTAAAGAACTTTCTTTATGTCTCAGTCTGCAACCCTCTGCACATTTTCCCAGCCAGCATGACAGAATGACTTGCCCTGTAACTGGACAGAGATTGGCTGGCTGTGGGAGAACACACTATATATCCCCAGCCCAGATGTCACACACACTGGCCTCACAACTTCAGACCTGGCTCTGGCTGCCATTATATTCTGGGGACAGGGGGAGAGTAGGACAGTGCTTAACCCGCTGATGCTGGCTGCTCACTCTCTCTATCCTCTATACAGCTGCTGCTTCCAGTTCCTGGACGGGAGTTGTGGGGGGCGGGCTCTCATGGCTGCTTCTTATCTCACTCTCTCTCATTGGCTGGAGAAAGGCAGAAGCAGCAGAAAGAGCACTGCTGATTGGAGGGCTGGAGGGCTTCATACAGAGCTGCCTCCCATGCCGGCAAAAGGACCAGTCTTTCTGTAGCTGCGGTGCGCAGATCTGGATAGTTGACAACACGGGGGTGGGCGGGCCCTCTGTGAGCATGGGGCCCCTCACTGAAGTGCTTGCTGTCCCCTCCTGATGGCGGCTCTGCACGCAGGAGCATCATACAAAACAGTTCTTAAAAGTGACATGAAAGATTTGATCAGTTAGTCTTGTGGGCAGGTTGACCGATTGGCCGTAGCCTAAGGGGGCAGTATGTGAAGGGAGTTCAGGAGGCTGACAGCTGAGGGAAAAAAAGTTCCTGTCTCTAGCAGTCCTGGTGGATATGGCCCAGAGCCTACTGCTGATGGGAGCAGGCTGAAGAAGCAGTGACCTGGGTGAGAGGGGTCACTAGCTACCCTCAGTGCTCTAGACCACAGCCTGGTGTTGTGTAGGAGGGCCATTGATGGGAGGGGGTCTACCAATCATCCTCTCCACCAGCCTGATGACCCTTTGTAGTTTGTTCCTGTCACCAGCGGCAGGGGCGTAACTAGAAATCACTGGGCCCCCCTGCGAATATTTGGATGGGCCCCCCCCCCCCCATAGGTGCCAAATAATCGTAATGGGGCAGCGTTTCACTGTAAATTAATTGTAAAGTGGGCAGCATTTTACCAGACAATCGTAATGTGGGCCAGAAAATCGTAATGTGGGCAGAGTTCACCAGAAAATCGTAATGTGGACCTTTAGAAAATCATAATGTGGGCAGAGTTCACCAGAAAATCGTAATGTGGGCACCAGTCACCAGAAAATTGTAACGTGGACAGCATTCACCAGACAATCGTAATGTGGGCAGCGTTCACCAGAAAATCATAATGTGGGCAGAGTTCACCAGAAAATCATAATGTGGGCAGAGTTCACCAGAAAATCGTAACGTGAGCAGCAGTCACCAGAAAATTGTAACGTGGACAGCATTCACCAGACAATTGTAATGTGGGCAGCGTTCACCAGAATATCGTAATGTGGGACAGAAAATCGTAATGTGGGCAGAGTTCACCAGAAAATCGCAATGTGGGCAGCAGTCACCAGAAAATCGCCATGTGGGCAGCAGTCACCAGAAAATCGCAATGTGGGCATCAGTCACCAGAAAATCCTAATGTGGGCAGCAGTCACCAGAATATCGTAATGTGGGCAGCAGTCACCATAAAATCCTAATGTGGGCAGCAGTCAGTCACCAGAATATCATAATGTGG
The DNA here is from genome assembly GCF_040937935.1 of Hyperolius riggenbachi. Lineage (NCBI taxonomy): Eukaryota > Metazoa > Chordata > Amphibia > Anura > Hyperoliidae > Hyperolius > Hyperolius riggenbachi. Next base: position 39,731,950 of record NC_090649.1, read on the forward strand.
GCAGCAGACACCAGAAAATCCTAATGTGGGCAGCAGTCACCAGAAAATCCTTATGTGGGCAGCAGTCACCAGAAAATCGCAATGTGGGCAGCAGTCACCAGAAAATCGCAATGTGGGCAACAGTCACCAGAAAATCGCAATGTGGGCATCAGTCACCAGAAAATCCTAATGTGGGCAGCAGTCACCAGAATATCGTAATGTGGGCAGCAGTCAACAGAAAATCCTAATGTGGGCAGCAGTCAGTCACCAGAATATCATAATGTGGGCAGCAGACACCAGAAAATCGCAATGTAGGCAGCAGACACCTGAAAATCGTAATGTGGGCAGCAGACACCTGAAAATCGTAATGTGGGCAGCAGACACCTGAAAATCGTAATGTGGGCAGCAGACACCTGAAAATTGTAATGTGGGCAGCAGGCACCTGAAAATCGTAATGTGGGCAGCAGACACCTGAAAATCGCAATGTGGGCAGCAGACACCTGAAAATCGTAATGTGGGCAGCAGACACCTGAAAATCGTAATGTGGGCAGCAGATACCAGAAAATCGCAATGTGGGCAGCAGTGACCAGAAAATCGTAATGTGGGCAGCAGACACCAGAAAATCCTAATGTGGGCAGCAGTCACCAGAAAATCGCAATGTGGGCAGCAGTGACCAGAAAATCGTAATGTGGGCAGCAGACACCAGAAAATCGCAATGTGGGCAGCAGATACCTGAAAATCGCAATGTGGGCAGCAGACACCTGAAAATCGTAATGTGGGCAGCAGACACCTGAAAATCACAATGTGGGCAGCAGACACCTGAAAATCGTAATGTGGGCAGCAGACACCTGAAAATCGTAATGTGGGCAGCAGACACCTGAAAATCGTAATGTGGGCAGCAGTGACCAGAAAATCGTAATGTGGGCAGCAGTCACCTGAAAATCGCAATGTGGGCAGCAGACACCAGAAAATCCTAATGTGGGCAGCAGTCACCTGAAAATCGTAATGTGGGCAGCAGACACCTGAAAATCGCAATGTGGGCAGCAGTGACCAGAAAATCGTAATGTGGGCAGCAGACACCAGAAAATCACAATGTCGGCAGCAGACACCTGAAAATCGTAATGTGGTGGGCAGCATACACCAGAAAATCCCCCTGCAGAATTTCAGAGCGCCCCCCCCCCCGGGGCCCACTCGTGGCCGGTTTTTGGGGGCTGGAGGGGTGGCAGCATGAGGGGAAAGCCTTGCCCACAGTCGGCGGGGAGAGGGGAAGTTCCCCCCTCTCCCTCACCTCGGGGCTCTCCCCTCTGCGCTCCCCTCCAGTTAGTGAATGTGTGTGGGCATTGGGCAGCAGCGGGATACATACCTTCTACCTTGCGTTCCATCGCCGCCTTCTCGCTCTAGCGGCTGACGTCACTTCCGCTTCCGGAAGTGACGTCAGCCGCTAGAGCGAGAAGGCGGCGATGGAACGCAAGGAAGAAGGTATGTATCCCGCCGCCGCTGCCCGCTGCCCACACACATTCACTAGCTGGAGGGGGACGCAGAGGGGAGAGCCCCGAGGTGAGGGAGAGGGGGGAACTTCCCCTCTCCCCGCCGACTGTGGGCAAGGCTTTCCCCTCATGCTGCCACCCCTCCAGCCCCCAAAAAACGGCCCCGAGTGGGCCCCAGGGGGGGGCCGGGCCCGGCGCTGCAGGGCCTATTGTTACGCCCCTGACCAGCGGTGGTGCCAGCATACCAGACCGAGATGGAAGAGCAGACTCAATGATGGCGATGTAGAAACTCATCAGAAGCTCTTGGGCCTTACCGAACTTCCTCAAGGAGGATCAGAGAAGCATCTTGAGAATTAAGAGGCTACCTTGGTAAGCATCTAATGCTTCTTGTTTTCCTCACAGGTTCGCTTCAAAGCTACAAAGAATATTATATGAACAAAAGTGGTCACCGATTGACTGTTAAAGGATACCCGAAGTAACATGTGACATGATGAGATAGGCATGTGTATGTACAGTGCCTAGCACACAAATAACTATGCTATGTTCATTTTTTTCTTTCTCTGCCTGAAAGAGTGAAATATCAGGTATGCAAGTGGCTGACACAGTCCTGACTCAGACAGGAAGTGACTACAGTGTGACCGTCACTGATAAGATAGTCCCCTTTTTACCTCTTTCTTGCTCTCAGAAGCCATTTTCTGCTAGGAAAGTGTTTTATAGTTGGAATTTCTTTTCAGTGAGGGTCACACTGTAGTCACTTCCTTCCTGAGTCAGGACTGAGTCAGTCACTTACATACCTGATATTTAACTCTTTCAGGCAGAGAAAGAAGAAAAGGAACACAGTCTAGTTATTTGGGTGCTAGGCACTGTACATACCCATGTCTATCTCATCATGTCACATGTCACTTCGGGTATCCTTTAACCACATTATTGCTGGATACCTTGGAGCGCACATCCTCAAGTATCCTCCAACAAATATAAAAAATGAAGGAACCGTTGAATGTAGCAGAAATGAAGTGTAGGCGATACGGCCTCAGAAATTTCCAGCTTACAAATAAATCTCCTACTCTTTCGGCTAGAAGAACGTCTACAGCCAAGAAAGGTTTAAACTTCCGTTCCCTCAAGCTCCCCCCAGGAGGTCTGACATTCGATCCTGAAATCATAGGTCAGGCTTTCGGGGAATCTCACCACAAGCAATGCGCTGAAAATAACAAACTAACTGGAAGAGGCATGGGGAATTGTTTCTAAGGTCTGAAACCGCCTACGACTTTCACAGCAAGGTCTAGCACTCTTCTGAAAGCAATATCTCTGTTCCATATTCTTCATAGAGTCTTTCTCCAATGTTTACCCAACAATGTGGTGATCTGACGTATCAAGCTGCACAAAAATATGAAGTTCAATCCATTCAATCACATTGTAATCATAATATAAAATATTTAAAGTCTAAGGCAAATGACAACTAGTTTTCAAGTTTTTTCTCCCCCCCTCCCCCCCATTATTAGGTAGCCCCCATATAAGTAGCCAGAGGTGCCCCATTATTAGGTAACCCCCCCAATAGGTAGCCAGATAAGCTCCATAAATAGCTACCCCATATAGGTAGCCAGATGATGTTCCCCATTATTAGCTAGCCCCCAGTATTTAGGGTTGAGCCGAAATTTTCAAAATTTCGCGTTACTATAATTACGCATGCGAAATTTGCTATTACGCCACGAAATTATGGTAGCGTAATTGCCATTAAAATCGTAATTGATAATATCGTAAGCGTAATTTTCAACGCGTAATTTCATGTTTCGTTCATAACGTAGTTTCACGTTAAACCATAACGTAATTTTGCATTTCTTCGTAATTTCGCGAATTTCGTAATTACTTGTAAGCTTAGCTATATAAAGAAATACATTTTAATTTTGAAAATGAAAGTAATTTCGTTTATAATAGTAATTACTAGACACAGGAAAGTGTCTGGGTATTGGAGATTGTCCAATCATATTACAGGCTTCTTTTGAGATACATCCTAAACAACCAATTGTAGTTTGACCCACCCTCCTAGTATATAATCTGGCAGCCATGTTAGTTTCACTTTGTGGGTTGTTGGCAAGGCAAACGTAATTTCGCGATACCCACCGTAACGGGAGAGGGACGTCAGCACGGGAACACATGGACCTTGAATCATTAAAGAGAGTCTGAAGCGAGAATAAATGCCCTTGCTAAAACGCCGCTATCCCGCGGCTTAACGGGGGTCCCTTCACCCCCAAATCCCCTCCGTACAGCCGGGGGAGCGCTTCCTGGTTGGGGCAGGGCTAACTGCCGCAGCCCTGCCCCACACACGTCTGTCAGCGCGTATCTCCGCCTCTCCCCCGCCCCTCTCAGTCTTCCTTCACTGAGAGGGGCGGGGGAGAGGCGGCGATGCGCCGCTGATAGACGCGACTGGAGGCAGGGCTGCGGCGGTTAGCCCTGCCCCAACCAGGAAGAGAAAATCTGCGACCAAGAAGACGACCAAGGTTTGCGGGGGTGGGTTTGGGGGTGAAGGGACCCCCGTTTAGCCGCGCGATATCGGCGTTTTAGCAGGGGCACACATGCCCCTGCTGAATATGAGCTCTGAAGCGAAATGTATTCTCGCTTCAGAGTCTCTTTAAGCTGTGATAACTCATAGCACGGCCGGGCAATCGCAAACTTTTGCGCAGTCGAAAATTCACGATTGCGCGCGAAAATGCTAGCGCGGTCGTGCTGTGAATTATCACGGTTTAGTGAATCAAGCCCATGGAGCGTCATCTTCTATCGCGGATGCAGAAGCAGGGAGCTGTCGCTGGTATGAATGGAGAGAGGGAGAGAAGGGGGGGCTTTGGGCGGTAAGTGAGTCTCCGCCTTTCACAAACAGGCCGCCTGTAGGCATGGGCCTACAGTGCCTAACAGGAAATCAGGCCCTGGTGAGAAATGTACATCTTATATGTACCTGTATTTCATGATACTGGACCTTTAAGGTTGTCTTCTTTTTTTTGTGTTAATCTTCAGCCCCTGCTTTCCAACTTCCTCCCAGTGAAGAGCAGCCCAGCCCGCACACCCGCTATGGTCGTTTATCTCCCCATATGACGTCAGGCTTCTTAATGACCTTTTGGAAACTCACCAGTGAGCCAATTGTCATTACTAAGACTAAGTACGCATTAAACATTTAAAATGATTTCCTCTGCCAAAACAAATTGCGAGGTGGCGATGGAGATGCGAGGAAAGCGAAGACATGCTGTTCACATAGCGCTCACCGAGGAAGGCTTCCTGGCCAACAGCCAGTACTGCGGCTTTACAGCTGGGGGTCAAGAGCTCTATTCCCACAAGGAACGCTATGGCCCTGAGATTAAACTCAGAGCTTGTTCACAGCACTTTACAGAGTACATAGTCATGTCACTGACTGTCCTCAGAGGAGCTCACAGTCTAATCCTACAATAGTCCTAGTCTAATGTCCTACCATATTATTATTATTATGTATTTATATAGCACTGACATCTTCTGCAGCACTTTACAGCATACATAGTCATGTCACTGACTGTCCTCAGAGGAGCTCACACGCTAATCCTATCATAGTCATAGTCTAATGTCCTACCATATTATTATTATTATGTATTTATATAGCACTGACATCTTCTGCAGCACTTTACGGAGTACATAGTCATGTCACTGACTGTCCTCAGAGGAGCTCACACTCTAATCCTATCATAGTCATAGTCTAATGTCCTACCATATTATTATGTATTTATATAGCACTGACATCTTCTGCAGCACATTACAGAGTACATAGTCATGTCATCGACTGTTCTCAGAGGAGCTCACAATCCAATCCTACCATAGTCATAGTCTAATGTCCTACCATATTATTATGATGTATTTATATAGCACTGACCTCTTCTGCAGCACTTTATAGAGTACATAGTCATGTCACTGACTGTCCTCAGAGGAGCTCACTGACTGACAACAATTGAAAAAAAGATCATTCATTAAAAATTGAACTGTTAATGGGCGCCCTAAGGATGGACGTCCTAAGCCTGTATGATCCTGAATTCTTTTAATAATTGTCCGCTAGTAAGTGGCTAAGCTTACAGTTCCTACCTGTGTCATATCAGATCACAGTAAGGACTGCTTAAAGAGACTCAGAGATGAAAAAAATATTAAGAATCAATACTTACCCGGGGCTTCCTCCAGCCCCATAAGCACGTCTGAGTCCCCCGCTGTCCTCCCTAGGTCTCCCGTTCAGCCGCGATCAGCCACGGTAACTGGGTCAGTCGAGATCTTCTGCAAATGTGTGAATCTACAGTGCATGCGCAGTAGACCCCGACTGACGTGACTGATCCAGTTACCGGGGCTGATCGGCAGACCACAGGAGGACGGCGAGGGACTCAGATGTGTTTATGGGGCGGGAGGAAGCCCCAGGTAATTATCAATACTTTTTTATTTTTTAATCTCTAAGTCTCTTTTAAGGCTAGTTTATTGCATGCAGCACCTATGGGGCTTGATTCACTAAGACAAATAGCATGCCTTATCAGAGTTAACACACCTTATCAGTGTTAACACGCCTTATCAGAGTAGCATAGCGAGCGCTACAATCTTATGCCTGCTAATTGGCAATGACAAGAGCTCCAGTCATCCTGCCCTGAGTTGCTGCGGGTCCAATCACTTTAAGGGCCCGTTCTCACCTGAGCGGGAATCGCGCGATTCCCGCTCACGGCAAACCGCTAGCAGTTCTGCAAGAACCGCTACATAATGTAGCGATTGGCAGTGTTCTCACTGCCGCGGTTGCAGTTAGCGATAACCGCAACCGCACTGCATGCAGCGGTTTGCCGGCGAAGAGCGTTCCGCGATTAGCGATCGTGATTAGCGTGCATAGCACGCTAGTCGCGATCGCTCCAAAACCGCCGCAGTGTCCAGTGATTTTTCCGCGCTAATCGCGGGAAAATCACTCCCGCAGTTCTGCGATTTTAAGAGTGAACGGGTCCTAACCATTTCAGCCCGCGGGTATTTTTCACCTTATGAATTTTCACCTGTCAGCGCTCCTCTCATTCATTCCCCAATAACTTTATCACTGCTTATCACAACAAAATGATCTATACCTTATTTGTGTTGCCACCAATTAGGCTTTCTTTAGGTGGTACATTATGCCAAGAATTATTTTATTCTAAATGCATTATGATGGGAATATTAAGAAAAAAATTTAAAAAATTCATTATTTTTCAGTTTTTAGCCATTATAGTTTTAAAATAATTCATGCCACCATAATCAAATTCACACATTTTATTTGGCCATTTGTCCCGGTTATATCCCTAGTACAATGTATGGTGACAATATTTTATTTGGAAATAAAGGTGCATTTTTTTCAGTTTTACATCTATCACTCATTTTTAGCCCATAATTTCATAATAATATGCCCTCTTGTCATGAATATTAATTTTTTTTCCCCGCTGAGCAAAAATCCTATTAGCGTATGCTCCATAGGATACAATATATCACTACATTGTAACTAAGGAAATGATGCAGGTTTCCAACGGAAACCTGCGATCACATTGCCGGCAGGGAGATTATGAATGGAAACATTGTTTCCATTCATAAATGTAACGATCGGGCGGAGGAAACCGGCACAAATCATGGCGGGAGATAATGCGGCGGCTCTATGTAAGAATAAACACTGTTTTTCAACAATAACAGTGTTTATTCTCGGCGGACATGCTCGGATTGGCACAGGGGACTTTCGTCCCCTGCAGCCAATCCCCCCTGCTAGCAGCAGCAGCGCGATCGTGGGCATCTGTCCGCACGACCGCCTGCAAACCCCCTAAACTGCAGGGACGTGACTAGCGCATCCCCGCGGCTCTAGCACCTGCTGCTGCGGACGTGAAGCACGGCATAAATGGTTAAAGGACATTATCCACGCACTTTGATTGGCACAATAGGTTGCCTGTCACTTTACAGGAAACTTGACAGGCAGCCTATTGGACCAATCAAAGTGAGGGGATAATGTCCCAAAGTGATTGGTCTCACAGGGGCTCAGGGCAGGACGAGTGGAGCTCTCGGCATTGCCAATAAGCAGGCATACGTTCATAGTGCTCACTATGCTACTCTGATAAGGTGTGTTAACTCGGATACAGCGTGCTAACTCTGATAAGGCATGCTATTTGTCTTAGTGAACCAAGCCCATAGTGTTCAATGCACTTCAGGTACAGCAAGAAGGTCTGGCACAGGATGAAAGATTTCAGCAAGGCTTGGTGTACAGAGGCACCAGAGTAGAATAAAAACGTTTAAAAACCGTCTAAAAGAGGGGGATGTTCAGGTGTACTTACCTCCCTCAAAAATATAAAACTCAATTGAGTCACAATATATCAATGCAAATATTTTATTTAACTCCACTTAGTGCAACGCGTTTCGCAGGTGTGGTCCCGCTTCATCAGGCAAACAGGATTATAACTCAATGGGTCTAAATGCAGAAGTGAGCGCCTCTGCATTTAGACCCATTGAGTTATACTCCTATATCAATATTTGTATTGATATATTGTGACTCAATTGAGTTTTATATTTTTGAGGGAGGTAAGTCCACCTGAACATCCCCCTCTTTTAGACGTTTTTTAAACGTTTTTATTCTACTCTGGCGCCTCTGTACACCAAGCCTTGCTGAAATCTTGATTCCACCCTCGGTGGAGGGGTGCTACCCCGTTTCCTATCTACAGAGAGCGACATCTTAAAAACCATGAGTGGGGTCAGGTTCTAATACTCCTCACCTGCACTTGAAGTGGTTGCCTATGTTTGTGAGTATATCTAAATATTTTGCTTTAAACCACAACTAACTCAACAATACTACACCATATTGGGCTCTCAATCTCTCTTTGTTTTTTAAAGGATGAAAGATTAAGTGGTGAGGGTGAATATAGAGGCCAGACAGCCGTTTTGCTGAGCTACAGCTTTGTCAGAGGCCTGTACTCATAGTATGGTCCTCTGACGAAGTGGTAACTCTCCGAAGCAGTTGTCAGGCCATTCTGTTCACCCCCACCGCCACCACTGCATCCTTCATCCAGCTGAAGCAAAGTTGCATTTTAGCACGCGGTGCCTCATCCCAAGTTTGCTACGTACACCTGCAGTGCACCACTAAAGGCTGCTTAGCTTTGTACTGCATCAGGGGACCTGGCAACTGCTCTTGTTATTATCCTTATATTGTAGTTCTTGAAGTAGGGTCCTTCCCACTCATCCCTGTCCTCTCTCCACAGAACAGAGCAAGGCTGCCTGGCTGCCTTCTCGCTCTAGCGGCTGACGTCACTTCCGCTTCCGGAAGTGACGTCAGCCGCTAGAGCGAGAAGGCGGCGATGGAACGCAAGGAAGAAGGTATGTATCCCGCCGCTGCTGCCCGCTGCCCACACACATTCACTAGCTGGAGGGGGGCGCAGAGGGGAGAGCCCCGAGGTGAGGGAGAGGGGGGAACTTCCCCTCTCCCCGCCGACTGTGGGCAAGGCTTTCCCCTCATGCTGCCACCCCTCCAGCCCCCCAAAAAACGGCCCCGAGCGGGCCCCAGGGGGGGGGGGGCCGGGCCCCCCCGTGGGCGCAGGCGCTGCAGGGCCTATTGTTACGCCCCTGCTGGCTGATAGCCCTGCAACGCCTGTACAGGAATTAACCTGAAACAGTTGCCCACAGTGATCACTAATAATTGTTTTGGGTTGCAACTATTGGAAAAGTGGAAGTAACTTTATGCCCCCTTTCATGCTACATTTGTTACAATCCAACTATCGATACACATACAACAGTTTGACCAAGCCCGTATTTATACTTTTTTGATCCCTAGGCCAACTTTGGTGCAGCTCCCTTCCATGTGCAGCACCCTCCTCCTATTTCTTGCTCTTCCATGTCCAGCCACCCCCTTGGCCACTTGCCTCCCAAGGCCCGGGCCATTGTGGCTTTTCCATAAATCCCAGTTCTGTCTGCCGATCACCAGGATGGCAGTACGGTAATATAAACTGCAATGCAGCGATCCGACTAGTATGAACCGTGCTGCAATTTGATGCGATGCCGTTCAGCCTCATTCGTTAGGAGTTTCGAATCGCACCGAACATCACATAGCAAACGCAAAGGAAAATCAACTGCATACTTCTTGTGCCACTAAAGGCGAAAGGGGCCTCAGTCTCTTGTGTTGAGGAAAAGGACATTGGAACAAAGAGCCACATACGGGACTCTACATGCTGCAAACAGCCACTGGACACCAGGGAATACCCTTAAGGTACGCATACATCTAGCGACTTGGCAGCTGATCGACCATCCAGTTCGATAATTATAGTTCGATGCAAATCGGTGCTGCCAAGTGCATGCCCAATCTACAATGCAAGCAATTTTGGGCTGAGCATGTTGATTGGACATGCTGCAAGATGTCGGCCCGTCCTGGTCGATCGGGTGCACAATGGTGAGCAATATTGGGGTGAGCAACGAACGCTGTCCCTTCTAATGTCCAATGTGCTTTCCCACCCACTAACAACCAGGTGGAGTACATGCATGGACAGAGTATGGAGCCTGGAGCCAGCGGCGGGCACAGACAGGTAATGCATAGTGCACTGAGCACCGGGGGGAGGGTACATTTGATATTAGGGGGACAGCGTCTGGCCAGCGAGGTGGCAGATGCAGCGCCACAAGGTCGATTCTGGATCAATTTCAGCATGAAATCGATCTGGGATTGGCCCGCAGAGGTCTCTCTCTCTAATCACATTTGATCAGAGAGAGGGCTGGTGCACACCAGGAGCGCTTCTGAGCGCCTTTAAAAACGCTTGCGCTTCAAAAAGCGCTTGGCTAATGTATTTGAATGAGATGGAGCACACCAGAGTAATGTGATTTTTTTCTCAAACGTAAATGCAGGTCCTGCAGCATTTCTGCTGATCTCTGAGGCCATTCAGCCTCCATGTTAAGTATAGGAAAGTGGAAAAGCGCTCTGAAAAGCGCTAGATCAGAGCGATCGTTCAATCGTTTGTGTTACAGAAGCTGTTCAGTTACAGCTCTACTGTAACAAAAAATAAAAAAAACGCTACACCAAAGCGCTCCAAACAACGCTAGGCATGCTTAGAAAATCATTAGGCACATGCCTAGAATCATCTTTAAAAATCACTTCAAAAAGCGCTGAACGTTTTCTTTTACGCTAATGCTATTTGGTGTGCACTGGCCCTAAGATATGTCTCTTGGTGAAATCTGCCCATCATAGCTAGCTGTATGGCTACTACTGGCTACCTTTACTAAACCTAGCCTGTTAGCACTGGCTGGGGGTATTGTTACCTACCCTGGTTTTCAGGTAAGATGGAGGACCAGCATGCAACATCCGCTTCCCGCTAAGCTGTAATCTGTCTCCAGTGTGAATAGATTGGATTTTTATCTTTGTGCAGGAATACACAGCTGGAGGAGAGTGCGTGTAGTATTGATCTGGTGAAGCCGTCATAGGCCGTGAAACGCGCGTCAAGCTTTGCTTGTTGGATTGATGTGCTGAGGCAGCTGTGATTGTACACATTTTGAGTAGAAACATGCACACACATGTAGGTCCTTATTTAACAGGGCTGGTTCTCTCATGAAGCAAGGTGGCGATTTGGTGAGCGCTTTTCTAAGCGATTTTGCTCAGTGATTAATCAGGAATTGAACTCTTTGACTCGGAAATTATTAAATACAATGTATTTATTCATAAAAGCGCTGGGGAAATTGCTTTTCAAATCGCTTTTTCAAGCCCTTTGCAATTTCCCTATACTTTGTATTGAAGAGCAAACACTCTTCAATAGAGCACACTGACATAGAGAACACTGACATAGAGCAACATTGCACTAGTGCTTTTAAGGCAATTTTTAAAATCGGCAATGCTTAAAAAAAACCCGAAATTTCTCTTAGTGTGAACAAGCCCTAACAGCATGCAGTCAGAGTAGGAGGAGAAGCGAGAGGAGAGCGAGGTGAAGAGGTCATCATTGGGGAAAAGCAGCTTGTTGTGCTGTGTGAGGAGTCTGACAGCGAGTGAGGAGGGGGAGGCAGGAGAGTATCATTGGGGAAAAGCAGCTTGTTGTGCTGTGTGAGGAGTCTGAAAGTGAGTGAGGAGGGGGGGGGGGGGGCAGCAGAGCCGCAGTGTGTCATTTGACTTGAACTGCAGAAGGGAGGAGGTGGCACTGCTGCCCTGACTGAGGAGGAATGGAGTAGCTGAAGGTGAGCAGTTTGTTTGTCACAGACTCACAGCCAGCCAGTGTGCTATTGTGTTGAGCTGCAGCTTGTCATGTGAGAACATTAAATGAAACAGAGTAAATTGTTGGGTGCTGTGCGATCACTCCAAATCGCGGGGGAGGGGAGCGAATGCATCCGATTCCTCAAAAGTTTGCCTCAGGCAGCAAATAGTCTAGAACTGGCCCTTTTATTTAATTTAAGTTTTCTCCTAAGAGGTAATTTTTCATCTTCTGTTTAAAATAACTTTTCCGCACTCTACAACTGAAAAAAAGTTGGATTGTTGCAGTAGCTGTGCGGTATGCACCCTTTTTTACTTGTTCCAAATAGGCTTGTTTCCACTGTTGCGACGCAATTTCGGCCGCATTCCGACGCTTGTAAAAACGCATGTGGATGCGTTTCCACATGCGTTTTTACCCGCGATTTCGCATGCGATTTCGCATGGCAGGGTGCCATGCGAAATTAACCATGACACTGCCAGGGCTAAATAAAATTGAAAAAGGTGTGAAATCGCACGCGAAATTGCGGGTAAAAACGCATGTAACAAACGCATGCGTTTTTACTATTAAATACATTAGCGGCGATTCGCACGGATTCCCGACGCAGGCGAAATCGTTGGCTCTTTTGTGCGTTTTTTTCACGCTGAAAAAAACGCACCTCAACAACGCTACAGTGGAAACAGGCCCATCCACTTGTATTACATGTGCGGATCTGCATGCGTTGGACGCATGCAGATTCGCGATAGTGGAAACGAGCCCTCAAAGATACCTGGGAAATTTCGATTTCAGAATTCAGTTATTTCAACCATCCCCCCTTGCAGGGGCGTTTTTCCCCGCGAGTCTCAGGTTTCTGGGGTACTGCGTTCCTGTTTGCAATTGCGTTTCCCACAAGCAATTTTTCACATGCGTTCCATGATTTTTTTAATGGAACGGAATATATTGCAATTGCAAACGTGCGTGTTGTGCAGGAAAAAACAAACAAAACAGGCAGCTGTGCAATGCAGGATTGTGGGAAAAAACGTAAAACAAACACTAATAAAGTACATTTCCTGAGTAAGGGCCATTGACTTCAATGTTCAGTGCAGCCATGCACGTTTTTCCATCTGAGGCAAAACGTACACAATTACAGTGTGTTCCTTGCCCAAGGCTCCGTACACACATCCAATTTTAATCTACAGATGACTTGCCAATTTTACCACTGCCATGTACTATGAGGGCCAACAGATTTTGAATACTATGAACAGACTGTGTAGGGATGCTGTCATACTACTCGGAAGTGGTAAAATTGGAACGCATGCATTACAGCACAAAACACTTGGGCGCAGCCGGCGCCATCATAGACCGTAATAGGAATTACTGCTATAGCGGCACAGTGAGTAACTTCAGCGCCGTCAGCAGACAGAGCTGAAGTTACTTTGAAAATTATTATTATTTATTAGATTTATATAGCGCCAACATATTACGCAGCGCTGATTAAAACACTATAATTTGGCCACTAGCAACAGCTGGAAGCCGAATTACATCATTCCCTACCATCCGCTTGGACCTGGAGGGGGAATAGTAATTGACGCCGTCGGGACTTGTGCAGCAGCAGGATAAGGGCCCGTTTCCACTTGTGCTGTGGGGAATCGGCGCGGATTCCCCGCTGACGAAATCGCATGCGGGTGCGATTCCGCATCCGTATTTTACTGCGATTTCGCATAGGTTAGTATTGATGCGATTTTAACCATGTCACTGCCTGTGTGATTTAACATTACTTTCTATGCTAAATCGCATGCGAAATCTCTGTAAAATACGCATGCCAAAACCGCATGCGATTTCCCTATTAAATACATTAGCGGCGATTCGCATAGCGATGTGCTGTATGCGAATTCTGCGGGGTCTACCGTGCAGATTTTTTCTGCACAGAAAAACGCTCAGAAATCCTGACAAGTGGAAACAGTCCCATCCACTTGTATTGTCTACGCGAATCTGCATGCAGGAAAAGCATGCAGGAAACGCATGCAGATTTGCTCTAGTGGAAACGGGCCCTTAGCCATACTGACTGATTTCATACATACACGGTACAATTGGGCTGTCATCTGCAGATAAAAATTGGATGTGGACCTTAAAGCCTGCTACACACTTTCAATTATGATTGTCTAAACACTGACCAATTTTACCAGCTCTGTGTAGTATGAGGGTTTGCCTACACAATCTGCTCATAGTATTCAATATCTGTTGACTCTCATACTACACGGAGGTGGTAAAATTGGTCAGTGATTGGCCAATCATAATTGAAAGTGTGTACCGGGCTTAACACTTCTTTTGCATTTCCTAGCAACATTATTTTCCCGACCCGGTGTCTTTCCAGCGCTGACGGACTACACATTCCAGGTTAACCCATTATGTTTCCTGGACGTCATGCCCTCCCCTGGGTCTGCTGTAAGAACATCCAGGCTGTTTATATCTGCGCATGGATCTGCAGTCTGCCGGTGGTCTTGCTCCAGCTGTTCCCCCCCCCCCCCCCCATGTCTCTGTTTAGCACATTGTAAGCAGCAGCAGTCTTCTATACCATTGTGTGTTTACATTTCCCTCCTCTAAATTTAGAGACTGACGACCTTTAAATAGAGTTCATGTGAGCGCAGCCGGAGAAGGTCGATGATACCAGAGAGAGGCGCACAGAGCGGAGATCACAGGCGAGGGATCGCGGCCTCCACCCGCACCGCACAAACACATCCTCGTCTATTTTGGAAGGTGTGCAACTTGCAATCGGAGGCCTGTACATGACTCCACCGACTTCTTCTGTTCACGACAATATAGCCCTGTACTCTCAGGCCTTGTTCACATTACAGGCGTTGTGTTAAAGTGCGGGCGATTTTTAGGCTCCCTGCACACTGCATGCGATTCAGATTCCAATGTTTAATAGTTTCTTTACACCCGATTTCTGATTTTTAGCATTCAGGCAAAATCGGAATCAGATTTTGAAAAGCGGAATCGGAATCGCAAATCAGATTTGCATTGTGCAGGGAGCCTTAAAGAGACTCTGAAGCGAGAATAAATCTCGCTTCAGAGCTCATAGTTAGCAGGGGCATGTGTGCCCCTGCTAAACCGCCGCCATCGCGCAGCTAAACGGGGGTCCCTTCACCCCCAAACCCACCCCCGCAAGCGTTGGTTTTATATTTGGTCGCTCCTGGAGGCAGGGCTTACGGCTGCAGCCCTGCCTCCATTCGCGTCTATCAGCGGCGCATCGCCGCCTCTCCCCCGCCCCTCTCAGTGAAGGAAGACTGAGAGGGGCGGGGGAGAGGCGGAGATACGCGCTGACAGACGTGCGTGGGGCAGGGCTGCGGCGGTTAGCCCTGCCCCAACCAGGAAGCGCTCCCCCGCATTACGGAGGGGATTTGGGAGGTGAGGGACCCCCGTTAAGCCGCGGGATAGCGGCGTTTTAGCAGGGGCACACATGCCCCTGCTATCTATGAGGTCTGAAGCGAGATTTATTCTCGCTTCAGACTCTCTTTAAAGAGACACTGAAGTGAGAATAAATCCCGCTTCAGTGCTTATATTCAGCAGGGGCATGTGTGCCCCTGCTAAAACGCCGCTATCCCGCTGCTTAACGGGGATCCCTTGTCCCCCAAATCCCCCCCTGCAAAATCAATGACCAACTTGGTCGTAGATTTTGCTGCTGCTGGAGGCAGAGCTAACGCTGCAGCCCTGCCTCTCAGCGCCGTCTATCAGCAGCGCATCGCCGCCTCTCCCCCGCCCCTCTCAGCGAAGGAAGACTGAGAGGGGCGGGGGAGAGGCGAAGATACGCGCTGACAGACGCGCGTGAGGCAGGGCTGCGGCGGTTAGCCCTGCCTCAATGCGAAAGAGATCCCCGGGAACAACAGAGGAGATTTGGGAGGTAAGGGAGCTGCGTTTAGCCACGGGATAGCGGCGGTTTAGCAGGGGCACACATGCCCCTGCTGAATATGAGCTCTGAAGCAAGATTTATTCTCACTTCAGACTCGCTTTAAAATCACCCTGAAAACACTTGTGCAATGATTCTCTATGATAAAGTTTATATCTGAGCGGTTCGTTTGCGATCCGCTTAGAAAAGCGCTGCTTGAGCCATTTTTGAGGCGATTTGCCTCAATGGAATGTATAGGAAAAATGCAAAACACTCACAAAATCGCTTTGGCAAGCGATTACGTGAGCCTTTTTAAAAAAAAATACATTGTAATTATTTTTTCCGGATTTTTTACCGGATCAAAAGACGGACGCGCTCTGCAAAAGCGCTTACAAAAACCCCCACAAGACGATCAGACATGCAGAAAATACCCAGAAAACGCTTTAAAAATACACAGAAATAAAAGCCCACCGCGGACGGACACGGGAGCCGAACGCAATGTGAACAAGGCCTCAACTAGGATGTCGGGAGAAAGTTTGTACACACTTTGGGGAAGTAGTAGGAGTGGTAGAGAAAATGTGATGTGTGTTAGTGTGTGTGTGTATGTGAGACTCTATATGGAAGGGATTGGCTGATGTCGGATAAGTGTGCTTTCTGGTTGCTTGAGACTTAATGTTAAATGACAACTGAAGTGAAAGGTATATAGAGGCTGCCATAATTATTTCCTTTTATGCAATACCAGTTGCCTGGCAGCCCTGCTGATCCTCTGCCTCTAACACTATTAGCCATAGCCCCAGAACAAGCATGCAGCAGATCTGATGTTTCTGACATTGTCGTCAGAAATGACAAGATTAGCTGCGTGCTTGTTTCTGGTGTGATTCAGACACTACTGCAGCTAAATACATCAGCAGGGCTGCCGGCAACTGGTATTGTTTAAAAGGAAATACATTGCAGCCTCCATATTCTTCTCACTTCAGTTGCCCTTTAAATATAGGCCTAACTAATACAATACTATACCCCACTCTAGAAACATATCATGAATTATTTATTAAATATTAAAATACAGTAAATTAAAGTATATTAATCTTGGGGGAGCCGTGGAACGCAGTCTATAAAGTACAACTGTACCAGAGGTATATGGAGGCTGCCATATTTGTTCTTTGTTAAACAATACCAGTTATCTGGCAGCCCTGCTTATCTATTTGGCTGCAGTAGTGTCTCACACCAGAAACAAGCATGCAGCTAATCTTGTCCAATCTGACAATAATGTTAGAAACACCTGATCTGTGGTATGCTTGTTCAGGGTCTATGGCTAATAGTATTAAAGGCAGGGGATCAGCAGGACAGTCAGGCAACTGATATTGCCTAAAAGTAAATTAATATGGCATCCTCCATATCCCTCTCACTACAGTTGTCCTTTAACCACTTGCCGACCGCACACTCATACCGCGCGTCGGCAAAGTGGCAGCTGCAGGACTAGCGACGCAGTTCTGCATCGCCAGCTGCAGGCTGATTAATCAGGAAGCAGCCGCGCTTCCTGTCAATTCACGGCGGGGGGCTCCGTAAATAGCCTGCGGGCCGCCGATCGCGGCTCGCAGGCTAAATGTAAACACAAGCGGAAATAATCCGCTTTGTTTACATTGTACGGCGCTGCTGCTACAGCAGCGCCGTAAGGCAGATCAGCGATCCCCGGCCAATCAGCGGCCGGGGATCGTTGCCATGTGACAGGGGACGTCCTGTCACAGGCTGCACAGGACGGATAGCGTCCTGTGCAGCCCCGATCACCAGGGGGCCAGGTAGGAGAGGGGGAAGTGGAATTTCGCCGCGGAGGGGGGCTTTGAGGTGCCCCCCCCCCCGCAACAATACAGCCAGCAGGAGCGATCAGACCCCCCCTGCACATCATCCCCATAGGGGGGAAAAAAGGGGGGCGATCTGGTCGCTCTGCCTGCACGCTGATCTGTGCTGGGGGCTGCAGAGCCCACCCAGCACAGATCAGCTAAAACAGCGCTGGTCCTTAAGGGGGGGTAAAGGGTGGGTCCTCAAGTGGTTAAAGGATACATCCGAGCTTTTTTTAAAGAAAAAAAGAGTTCTACTTACCCGGGGCTTCCTCCAGCCCCTGGCAGTAGATATGTCCCTCGCCCGCAGCTCTGGCGGCTCTCCATTCCCCCTCGGTTGCAGATGCTGACCTCGTCAGGTTGGCATCTACTGCGCCTGCATGACCGCCGTTCTCGATCCCGCTCACGTAGTCTGGAGTGCAATGTGCAGACACAGTAGTTCTGCACCTGCACAGGGCACTCCAGATGACGTCAGCAAACTGCGCAGGTGCAGTAGATGCCGACCTATTGAGGTCGGCATCTACAATGGAGGAGACTGGGAGCCACCGGAGCTGTGGCGAGGGACACAATGGCTGCCAGGGGCTGGAGGAAGCCCCAGGTAAGTAGAACTTATTTTTTTAAAACAAAAAGCTCGGATGTATCCTTTAAGCACAGCAGAGCACACAAAAGCCTAAGAAGTTGGCCTTCACCACCGTGAGTACTGCCAATGAATTGTGCTGGTTGGTTGAGACTGCTGGATACTTGAGTTTAGCACAGGGCCCGGTTCACGCGTTGAAGTGGCAAATGGATCTGTGAAATCGTATCTGATCACCGGTCGATAAGATCTGTTGCCACTCCATTTGCCTTCCGCTGCTTCCGTTTCCAAGTCCCCCCACCCTCAAAATGTATTTTTTTTTTAGAACGGTCCGTTTCTTCACTAGTGCGAAGAAACTTTCCCTTTCCTCATTGCCGCCAATAGCGTCCTTCAGCTTCCGTTTCCGTCCCGCTGGGCTCAGCAGGCCGGAAAAATTGCCACAGCAGGAAACTTGCTCAGTTTAGCGGATCGTGCGGAACAGATCCGTTTGAACAGACGGATGTAAATGGATCCATAGGTTAACACTGGATCCGTTCCCATCTGTTACCTTCCAATCAGGGAACGGATCGTTTTTTTACCGCTAATGTGAACTGGGCCTAACTGGGATTCTACTGTATAAATAAGTGGTTTTGAGGCAATAGAATAATGCGGAAGGCAGGAAATAAGCCGACACACAAGTCTCACCTCCTTCCAATCACACAGCAATCAGCTGTTAACATATCACAGAGTAATGGCACCTGGCTGTATTTATAGCCTCAGGTGTGCAAAATGGCATATGCGGTGCAGATGTAATTAGAAGCCTTATCTATATAACGCTATGGGATGGTGCACACCAGAGCACTTCTGGAGCGTTTTTGAAAACGCTTGCAGGGGAAAACCGCTTGGCTAATGAAAGTGAATCCACAAATGCAAACTCGGGGGCTGCAGCATTTTTTAGATTTCTAATGTGTTTCTGCCTCAATGCTAAAGTATAGGAAAGTGGAAAACCGCTCTGGAAAACGCTAGATCAGAGCTGTTTTCCAGGCGTTTTTGTTACAGAAGCTGTTCAGTAACAGCTTTTACTGTAACAATATTTGTAATCTACTACACAAAAACGCTTCAAAAAACGGTAGGCATGATTAGAAAACCTCTCGGTACTTATCCGTTAGCCGGGCGCATCCGGCAGGTGGCGCTAATTACTATTCCCCCTCCAGGCCGACATGGATAGTAGGGAAAGCTGTAACTCTGGTGGAGTTTTGTCGCCACCTAGAGGATGCGCCCGGCTAACGGATAAGTACCAACCTCTCTAAGGCCCCATTCACACTAGAGCGTTTTGCCGCGATTTCGGCAAAACGCTCAAACGCTAGCACTTTTTCAAGGCGCTAGTGTAATTAAAGTCTATGGGCCTGTTCGTACTTGAGCAATTTGCGGCAATCGCCGCAAATTGCCCAGAAACGTCAAACGCAAACGCGTAGCCTGCACTGTTTTCAGGCGATTTTCAGGCGATCACGTTTCAGTGCTATAGAAGCGCTAAACGCGATCGCGGCAAAATCGCCGCAGTGTTCAGTGATTTTTCCACGTGAAATCGCGGAAAAATCACTCCTGCGAAAACGCAGGTGTGAACAAAGTCTAAACATGCCTAGAATCGCTCTGAAATCTGTTCAAATACCTCTAGCGTTTTGCAGATCTGCAAGAGGTTTTGGTGTGCATTGGACCTATGTTTGGTTTTACTTTGCCTACACCTGAATAGAAATGTATTTGGTACTTATCCGTTAGCCGGGCGCATCCTCTAGGTGGCGACAAAACTCTACCAGAGTTACATCTTTCCCTACTATCCATGGCGGCCTGGAGGGGGAATAGTAATTAGCGCCACCTGCCGCATGCGCCCGGCTAACGGATAAGTACCATGTATTTCTCTATCGCTGATTACTTCAGTCTGAAACCAGCCAATCAGCACCCCTGCTGTATCAGCCAATAGGATTATGGCAAGGAGGTGGTTCTTGAATAACAATACCGGGATCATGTGGTTCTGTTGTGAGAAGGGCATGCTGGGAGTTGTAGTGTTACATTGCTCCCTACCTAAGGGAAAACCTGTGTCTTGGCTGAACTGCAAATCCCAGCATGCCTCTCGGCACCAGAGAAGCTTAGAAGATATTTTCTGGTTTGTACTAAACTTGTGAGTAATTACTATTTAGAACGTGGCGGCAGATTAGTAGCAAGGGAATATGGAGGCAGGATAAGTTATGATTGGTTGTGGCCATGGGGGTGTGACTTACAACATGTGTGCAATGCACACTGAGGGCTGAGCCCCACTGCTGAGGGCTTTGCGTTCCATTTGCGCTATATTTGCGTTTTGAAAACAGCGCTCCCATTGCCTTGCATTATACCTACAGCAAAATTGTGGGATAAATCACAGCGATTTTGAAAAATCATGGAAAAAATGTATTGTACACACAGTGGATCGCAAAGCACTCAGCAGTGTAGCTCAGCCCTAAAAGTTGGAGGCATTTATGGGATGCAGCAGATCGATGGGTATTTAGATTAGATGCCTTGATGTGAAATTGCATATGAAGATGTAAGTAATGCTTTCCTATGGACATTTACAGTTAAAGCGGATCCGAGATGAAAAACTAACTATAACAAGTAACTTGTCTATATATCTTGTCTAAAGTTTAGATGATTTACTGATTTACACAGCAAATCTAGCTGCAAACAGCTGCAACAGTTTATGATTATTTATTCCTGTAATACAATAAGAGCAGCCACGTTCTGTTTGTCACATTACACACAGGCAAGCTGATCTATATCTCCAGCCCTCAGCCTGTGAAAACGTCCCTCCCCTCTCTTTCTCCCCCCTTCCTCTGCCTCTGAAATCTCTGACTAGTAACCTCCTCCTCCTGCCCAGACTGAGCTCCCATAAGCCCTTGCTACTAAAGGTGGGTACACGCATCAGATAAAAGTCTTTGGAAAATGAAAGATTACAGACCAATTTCCCCCCTTCCATGTAGTATGAGAGCCACACCTACACAGTCTATTCTATGGAGCTGCACTCCCCATCAAATAAACATCTTTGCAAGATGCTGCACACAAAGATGCTGTACACATGCAACAGATCAGTATCTGCAAACAGGGGAGCCTCTAGGCATAGGCAGTACAGGCCATTGCCTGGAGTGCCATTGGTCCTGGGGGGCGCCATGTTGCTGGATTAAGCCACACCCCCAGACTAAAGGCCACCCCCACGGGTGTTCTTTTACTTGCTTCTAATGCATCTGCTAAGTTGCAGGCAGCTGCCACTGTGTCCCTCTGTGCCGTGTACACCCCCCCCCCCCCTTGTGCCTCTTTCTAACCCTTTTTGTGCCTCCTTCTGTCTCCTTGTGCCTCCTTCAGCCATGTCTGCCCCCCTGTTTGGCCATCTGTCTCCCTTTATGCCTCCTGTCTCCCTTTGTGTCTCTTTCTGTCTTCATGTGCCTCCTTCAGTCCCCCTGTGCCACCTCTGCCTCTTTCTCTCCCCCTGTGCCTCCTTATGTCCCATTGTGCCTTTTTTTTCCAATGTGCTATATCTGCCCCCTGTTCCTCCTTCTGTCTCACTCTGTTCCCCTGTGCCTCCTTCTGTGCCCCTTTGTGCCTTTTTCTGTCTCCCTGTGGCTCTGTCTGTCCCCCTCTGGCTCCTTCTGTCTCCCTGTGCCTCCTTACATCCCCCTCAGCCTTCTTCTGTCACCCTGTTGTGGTACCTTCTGTCCCCCTTTGTACATCCTTCTGTTCCCCTTTGTGCCTCCTACTGTCTCCCAGTGCCTCCTCCTGCCCCCTCTGTTCTTTTTGGTGAAACGCTGCCGCATTGTGTATTTTCTGTTGAAATGCTGCCACAATAAGCGTAATTTCTGGTGAAGCGCTGCCGCATTTAGATTATTTTCTGGTGAAAAGCTGCTGCAATACGATTATTTTCTGATGAAGCGCTTCCGCAATATGTGTATTTTCTGGTGAAACGCTGGCGCATTATGATTATTTTTTAAGGAAGCACTGCTGTATTACGATTATTTTCATGGGGGGGGGGGGGGGCACCACGGGTTTTCTTGCCTGGAGTGACAAAATGACTAGAGGCGCCCCTGTCTGCAAAAGATCAGTTCCTGAAAAAGATCGAAATGCTGTAGTGAGAACACCCTTGTAGGGTGACACTGCTTTAGTGCTTTTTGCGATCGGCAAACTGAGCGCAATCGCTCATGGGGCTTGATTCACTAAACCGTGATAACGCAAATATCACACCTTATCAAAGATATCACACCTTATCAAAGATATCACACCTTATCAGAGTAGCATAGTGAGCGCTATGAACTTATGCCTGCTAATTGGCAATGGCACTCACCCTGCCCTGAGCCCCTTCGCTATACTACTCTAATAAGGCGTGTTAACTTTGATAAAGTGTGATATCTTTTCATAAGGTGTGATCTTTTATAAGGTGTGATATCTTGGATAAGGTGTGATAACTTTGATAAGGTGTGATATCTTTGATAAGGTGTGATATTTGAGTTATCACGGTTTTGTGAATCAAGCCCATAGTGTGAACCAGTCCTTAAGGTGGCCACACACCATACAATTTTTTAAATATCTTTTCAGTTCAAGAATTGCAATCAATTTTTTCTGACTGATTGTAACATTTAAAAAAATCTAACCAATGTACCACACACATATGTTAAATTTTTCCCCAATTATGAAAAAAATGGTTGAAAACTCTGAGAAAATTGTTTGGAAGCATATGTAAGGAAATTCACAATCTACCACACACCATTCAATATTCATAAAAATTGATCAGCAAAATCCAGCAGTCCCGATAGACTTTAATCGCATAAAAACAGGAAATATTTCGATAACCTAGGAAAATCCGATCGTTTTTATTGAATTGGCGAAAAATCGGATCATTTTATTGTATCGTGTGCGGCTACCTTTAACCTCCTTGCCAGTTATCCCGAACTCAGTTCGGGGTAACCTGCGCAGGAGGATTGCTCAGGCCCCGCTGGGCCGATTTGCATAATTTTTTTTTTGTTACAAGCAGCTAGCACTTTGCTAGCTGCTTGTAACTTCCGATCGCCGCCGATCCGCCGCAATCCGCCGCGCCACTCCACCCCACCCCAGACCCCTGCGCTGCCTGGCCAATCAGTGCCAGGCAGCGTTAAGGGGCGGATCGGGATTCCCTATGACGTCCCGACGTCCATGACGTCGGTGACGTCATCCCGCCCCGTCGCCATGGCGACCGGGGAAGCCCTGCAGGAAATCCCGTTCTCAACGGGATTTCCTGCATACTCTGCTCGCCGAAGGCGATCGGAGTGGGTGGGGGGATGCCGCCCCTCAGCGGCTATCATGTAGCGAGCCCTCGGCTCGCTACATGATTTAAAAAAAAAAAAAACTAAAAAAAACCTCCTGCGCTGCCTCCTTGCCGGAGGAATTGAACCGGCAAGGAGGTTAAGGTGTGTACACACCCAATTTCGATTGGCTTATTTTTACCACTTCCTGTAGTATGAGGACCAACGCTTATTGGTCCAATCGGCTGCCTGTGAAGTGACAGGAAACCTATTGGGCCAATCAAAGTACGGAGATCACGTCCTGTGACCCCCCGAGGCTCAGTGAAATGGACGTTACTTAGAGGGAGAATAGCAGAAATTGGCTTCTGAGAGCAGGAAAGAGATAAAAAGGGTAAATAGTTCATAGATTTTAGCTCTAGCATACTTAAAAAGTAGATTTAATCATAAAATAAAACCGTGGAATATCTTAAAAAGTCATTTTTAGGAGATGGATGATAGATACAATCATTTATTTCATTAGTTCATTTTTGCCTCGGGTGTCCTTTAAGTTTAATGGATCAACTTCATGGTGTACTAACCTCTGACCTGACAATACCTCACATCAAAGACGTCTCCTCTGATCTCACACAGATGTAGCTTTGTTTGGCCACAACTGAATGTGAAACAAAGGGATGTTTGCTGGGACTGCTCTGTACACTTTCCAGCCAAAATAAATATGGATAAACGGCAGTGTATCCACTATGTTCTGTCATACCTCCAGTGGTGTAGCAATAGGGGGTGCAATGGTTGCAACTGCACCGAGGCCCTTGGGCCAGAGGGGCCCA
The DNA here is from genome assembly GCF_040937935.1 of Hyperolius riggenbachi. NCBI lineage: Eukaryota > Metazoa > Chordata > Amphibia > Anura > Hyperoliidae > Hyperolius > Hyperolius riggenbachi. The sequence goes on from NC_090649.1 coordinate 39,755,968, forward strand.
CTAGGGGCCCTCAACCACAGTATTAGCATGTTATTGGTCCTGTGCTGGTAATAATCACTTCTATAGAATCTTTGAATAGTAGAAATCATTAATAAACTGTTCCCCATCCCCTTCTTGCACCTCTGACACCGTAGTTGCCATTGGCAGGTTTTGGCGCACCATATCATTTATGTATAGCGTGCTTGGAGGGCCCCAATGTAAAACTTGAACTAGGGCCCATAGCTCCTTAGCTACGGTAGTGTATACCTCACTAATGTTAGGTACACACATGAGATAAAAGTCTTTGGAAAATGAAAGATCTAAGGCCAATTTTACCACCTCCATGTGCATATACTGCAGCCTATAATTAAAGTGAACCTCCAGACTAAAAAGGCTTGGTGTTTCTGTAACAGTTTCACAGCATCGGAACTTTTTCTGTTTTTCTTACCCAAGCCTCATTTTTAGCTGCACAGAAGAAAACTGCCCGGGCATTTTTCCCATGATGCTGTGCAAAGCATGATGGGATTTCTGATGATGTTGTTCTCCTTCTGCTGTTTTGGCACAATTTTTTTTTTTAATTTTGAATTTGAGATGTGAAGCCTAGTGCATGCAGCTGGGAGGGGTGATCAGCACACAGGACAGTTGGAACTGTGTCTCATGCTCCCTGTCACCTCCTTTCAACCAAAAAGATGGCTGCCCCCATGAAATCACAAATATTTACCCCTTCTTTTAAAACAGGGTGGGTAAGAGATTATATTGCCTATCTATTTTAATTAACTAATGTAACTTAATGACAGTATGTTTGTTTAGGCTGAAGTTCCTCTTTAAAGATGCATACTATTCTGTATCTTGTGCTCCCCTCTTTCATTTGAATTGCCGTTCTACACCAAATCGTTTTCGTTCTATCGCAATGTCAAAATCGTGGCTGCCATCTTGGCTATGTTATAATTTCCAGGTCACCCCTGTCTTCTCTGTTAGAGAAGTGCATCACTGAATGAAGCAGGAAGAGGAAGTGACACGCATGACCATTGCAAGATGCTCCTCCAGAGGAGTCCTAGCATGACTTTGTTGGAAATCGTCTGACTTAAAGGCATGCCCATGAGAGGTGCTCGGAGTCCCTTTAAAGAGAGTCTGAAGCGAGAATAAATGTCGCTTCAGACCTCATAGATAGCAGGGGCATGTGTGCCCCTGCTAAACCGCCGCTATCGCGCTGCTAAACAGGGGTCCCTTCACCCCCAAATCCCCCTCCGTGCAGCGCATCCCCTCTTCCTGGTTGGGGTAGGGCTAACCGCCGCAGCCCTGCCCCACGCGCGTCTGTCAGCGCGTATCTCTGCCGCTCCCCCGCCCCACTCAGTCTTCCTTCACTGAGAGGGGCGGGGGAGAGGTGGCGATGCGCGTCTGATAGACGCGACTGGAGGCAGGGCTGCAGCCGTTAGCCCTGCCTCCAGGAACGACTAAATCTACGACCAAGACTTGCGGGGGTGGGTTTGGAGGTGAAGGGACCCCCGTTTAGCCGCGGGATAGCGGCGTTTTAGCAGGGGCACACATGCCTCTGCTAACTATGAGCTCTGAAGCGAGATTTATTCTCGCTTCAGAGTCTCTTTAAGGTGCCCATACATTTACCGGCCCCCTTTTTAAGGCCTTAAGTATCCCTTTAACAAACTCCTTATCCTGATAACACCTCTCTGATGCTGCAGATGTCCTTGGTTGGTTTGGGGGCGCCATATGAATTCAGTGGTTGGAGCCCCATGTAAAATTCACACTGGGGCATCAAGCTCCTTTGTTACACCACTGGCTGAATACTTCAATTCCTCAGTTTGCAAAGATTTCTACCTGATGGGGTTACTCAGCTGAAGAATAGACTGTGTAGGTATGGCTCTCACACTACATGGAGCGGAGCACTGTAAAAACAGCGCTGGAGATTTCTGGCGCCACCATAGACCATAATAGGAATTACGGCTATAGGGGCCGTAGTAATTCTCACGTCATTCCCCACTATCCTTGGCGACCTGGAGGGGGAATAGTAATGAACGCCGCCGGTGCAGGAGGAGGGTGAGCCCTTTCGGCTTTACCCTGCGCCCAAATCTCCCAGCTGCTTAAAGGGGAACTTCAGCCTAAACAAACATGCTGTCATTAAGTTACATTAGTTATGTTAATTAAAATAGATTGGTAATATTATCTCTTACCCACCCTGTTTTAAAAGAACAGGTAAATATTTGTGATTTCATGAGGGCAGCCATCTTTTTTATGGGGGCAGCCATCTGTTTGATTGAAAGGATGTGACGGAGCATGAGATACAGTTCCAACTGTCCTGTGTCCTGATCACCCCTCCCAGCTGCGAGCACTAGGCTTCAAATCTCAAATTCAAAATAAAAAAAAAACTAATTTGTGCCAAAACAGCAGGAGAACAACATCATCAGAAATCCCATCATGCTTTGCACAACATCAGGGGAAAAAGCCCGGGCAGTTTTCTTCTGTGCAGCTAAAAATGAGGCTTGGGTAAGAAAAACAAAGTTCTGATGCTGTGAAACTGTTACAGAAACACCAAGCCTTTTCAGTGCTGCTGAGTAGATTTTTAGTCTGGAGGTTCACTTTAAGCACTTTGCAGTACTTGTCGGAATTTAAAGGCATACCCATGAGAGGTGCTCGGAGTCCCTTTAAAGGACAATTGAAACAAAAGGTATATGGAAGCTGCCATATTTATTTCCCTTTAACCAATACCAGTTGCCTGGCTGTCCTGCTGATCCTCTGCCTCTAATACTTTTAGCCATAAACCCTGAACAAGCATGCAGCAGATCATGGGCTTGATTCACTAACCGGCGCTAAGTGTTAGCACTGGTGTGAAAAGCCACTTTCTGCCCCTAGTGTGCGCAAAGCTACTTCACGCACAACCCAGCTCAGTGCGCGCACAGTGCTGTGCGCCTGTATTAGTGCGCGGTGCGACGTTATCGTCGTATCTGCTGCTCTGTAAACGTTGCACCGTAAACTGAGCATCGGGTGCCCCCCGAAACGGCACATTAATGCGCTGCTTTCGTCGCACCGGGTGCAACGTTTACGGAGCAGCAGATACGACGATAACGTCGCACCACGCACTATTACCCGCGGCGTGCACTGCGCGCGCACTGAGCGGCGCTATACTTAGTGTGTGTGCACAAACCACCTAACGCCCAGGTTTGCACACACGAAGCATTAGGGTGCACTAACCGGCTTAGTGCCGATTAGTGAATCATGCCCCAGGTGTTTCTGACATTATTGTCACATCTGACAAGTTTAGCGGCATGCTTGTTTCTGGTGTGATTCAGACACTACTGCAGCCAAATAGACCAGCAGGCCATATCCCTCCCACTTCAGTTGTCCTTTAAGACCACTGCAGATCATGTTACCTGGCAATATCTTTCCCTGGTAACATATTAAGGAACAGAAGCTTCCGATCCCGTTTACCAGCCCCTCCTGCCCACCGCAGTGCAGCCCCCCCCCCCCCCCCCCCTCCTATCAGACACAGATCTCTAGTAAAACGCTATAAGATTTGTGCTGTGTTTCTCGATGACCCACAGGTGACTATATCAATTTTTTTTTCAGCATCCAGATAATTCATGAAAAATTAACGCTGAGGAGTTGGTGAGTCATTCTTTCCTTGCTGAGTGACTCAGTGGCATTCCACAGACACCAGCGCGCCGCGTATCTCCGGAAGACGGAGCAGCGATCACGTCTCGTGTGTTTATCCAGAGATGTGATGAATTCTGGCGCTACCAGTCTGGCTGCTGCCCCTGAACTTTCCGTTCCTACGAGAGTCACATCCTAGAGCTGCTGCGCTCCTGATGTCACTGCATCTGTCTCTGTCACCCAGAAGGGCCGCTACGTACGTGATGTGACCCCGTGACTCAGGATCAGCGGGTTCATGTGAGGGCTGCTAAACTCCCTATGTCAACTATGCCTCCTTAAAGGATACCCGAAGTGACATGTGACATGATGAGATAGACATGGGTATGTACAGTGCCTAGCACACAAATAACTATGCTGTGTTCCTTTTTAAATATCAGGTATGTAAGTGGCTGACTCAGTCCTGACTCAGACAGGAAGTGACTACAGTGTGACCCTCGCTGATAAGAAATTTCCCTTTTTATCTCTTTCCTGCTCTCAGAAGCCATTTTCTGCTAGGAAAGTGTTTTATAGTTGGAATTTCTTATCAGTGAGGGTCACACTGTAATCACTTCCTGTCTGAGTCAGGACTAAGTCAGTCACTTACATACCTGATATCAAACTATTTCAGACAGAGAAAGAAAAAAGGAACTCAGCATAGTTATTTGTGTGCTAGGCACTGTACATACACATGTCTATTTCATCGTGTCACATCACTTCGGGTATCCTTTAAAGGACCTCTGTCGCAAAAATCTTAAAATGTAAAATACATGTAAACATATACAATTAAGAAGTACATTTCTTCCAGAGTAAAAGGAGCCATACATCCCCTTTCTCCTATGTTGTTGTCACTTACAGTAAGTCTTAGAAATATGACAGAACTGACAGGTTTTGGACTAGTCCATCTCCTCATGGGGGTTCACAGGGATTTCTTTATTTTCAGAATGCACTTAATAAATGGCAGTTGCTCCGTCCAACTGCCACAAAAAGTGTACAGCGAGCATGGAGGCTGGCCAGCATCTTTGTATAAATCTTTTTCAGAGAGTGTCTTTATAAAAAATAAAAGACCATGCTGAGAATCTCCATGAAGAGATGGACTAGCCCAAAACCTGTCGGTAATGTCAGATTTCTACTACCTACTGTAAGTGACAGCAACATGGGAGAGAAGTAATTGATGGCTCATTTTAGAAGAAATCCACGTCTTATTTGTATGTGTTATAAGTTTTAAGATTTTTGTGACAGTTCCTCTTTAAAGAGTATTGAATTGTAACCCAGGATTGAACTTCACTCTTATCAGTAGCTGATACCCCCTTTCCCAAGAGAAATCTATTCCTTTTCTCAAATAGAGCAGTAGGGGGGGGGGGGGGGGGGGTCTGTATGGCTGATTTTGGGTTGAAACCCCTCCCACAGTGTGATGTTAGGACCAGGGCGCTTACAGTTTCCTGTCTGTGAACAGTGTTGCATTGCGGGAAATAATCCAACTGCCTAGCAACCAGTATCTCCCTTTTTGCATATGTATATCCAGGGCCGGATTTACCATAAGGCATTGCAGGCAGTGGCGTAGCTAAGGAGCTGTGGGCCCCGATGCAAGTTTTACAATGAGGCCCCCCAAGCACTCTATACATAAAAACTGATAGGCCGCCCCAAAACCTGCCAATGGCAACTACAGTGTCAGAGGTGCAAGTAGGGGTTGGGGAACAGTGTGTTAATGATTACCACTATTCAAAGTATCTATAGAAGTGATTACTATGAGCACAGGACCAATAGAGAGCTAATACTGTAGTTGAGGGAGGGCCCTATGGGGCCCCTCTGGCCCAAGGGCCCCGATGCGGTCGCTACCGCTGCACCCCCTATTGCTACGCCCCTGATTGCAGGCAAAAGCCGACAGGCGCCTGGAGATGGAAAGGCGGCTCACTTCCCTCCCCTAGTGCCTCCCTCCCTCCCTCCTTCCTTATACAGAGTCCCCAGCAGAGCATAAATGAGAGGTTACTCCCCCCCCCTTATCTCAGGCATTCCACTAACAAGATCTCCCTTCAGTTGAGGGCACCACTAGCTACTTAATACTGAGGGTACCTCTGACTAGTGGTGCTCAAATACCCCTTTTTAAAATTCGAGTTTGGTCGAATTCGAATAGTAAATTATTCGAGGTCAGTCGAATATTCGAGTCGAATAAATTTTACTATTCGATTCGACCTCGGACTTCGAGCTCACTATTCGAGTCGGTATTCGAGCTCATTATTCGAGCTGACTATTCGAATTGGCCTTAAATAGCTTCCCAACACTTGTTTTGAGGGTGAATAATGCAAGAAACATATTTTTTTCCAAGTAACAACAGCAAGTGATTATGTGGGGATGTTCCTTTAAAAAAAAAAAAGGTGAAAAGAGAAGTTGTGTCCAGAATTTTGTTCAGTACTGTATATACTTCTTCTTCTTCTTCTTCTTTATCTTCTATATCTTCTTCTTCTTCTTCTATATCTTCTTCTTCTTCTTCATCTTCTTCTTCTTCATCTTCTTCATCTTCATCTTCTTCTTCTTCATCTTCTTCATCTTCATCTTCTTCATCTTCTTCTTCATCTTCTTCATCTTCATCATCTTCTTCTTCATCTTCTTCATCTTCATCTTCTTCTTCATCTTCTTCATCTTCATCTTCTTCATCATCTTCTTCTTCTTCTTCTTCTTCTTCTTCTTCTTCTTCTTCTTCTTCTTCTTCTTCTTCTTCTTCTTCTTCTTCTTCTTCTTCTTCATCTTCATCTTCATCTTCATCTTCTTCATCTTCTTCTTCATCTTCTTCATCTTCTTCATCTTCATCTTCTTCATCTTCTTCTTCATCTTCTTCATCTTCATCTTCTTCATCTTCTTCTTCATCTTCTTCATCTTCATCTTCTTCATCTTCTTCATCTTCTTCTTCTTCATCTTCTTCTTCTTCTATATCGTCTTCTTCTTCACTTATTTCTCTTTTCATTTTTTTTTTTTTAAAGAAATGCAGCTATTTTTGAGCGTAACAACAAATAGCTGGTGGCGCACGCATGTTGGAAGCGCCATTGTATGTGCTCCCTGGCAGTGGAAACACACAGACAGCAGGAGGTAAATTCAGCAGCAGGAGGAGGAGGATGAGTGTGTGGCAGCATGCAGTCAATGAGGCAGGCAGCGTGACATAATAGCCCTGGTACCTAGCGGTGATACCAGGGCTGTAAATAAACACAACAGGAGGTCCCAGACAGCGGTCATGCAGCCCACATTGTGTCCAATACACAACTGGGACAACACAGTTTTCAACCCGGGCACCTCAGAAAAATTAAACCTTTTTTTGTAATGGTTTTGTAGTTTTGGTTTTACAACCAATTACACAGATATATAGCTATTGTTTGACGTAATAGCTGGTGGCAGAGTGGCAGCAGAAGGTAAATCTGTGTACCCTGGCGGTGGGAAACACAGACAGACAGCAGCAGCAGCAGGAGGAGGAATGGAGGAGTAATTATGTGAGCAGCTATTGTTTGACGTAATAGCTGGTGGCAGTGTGGCAGCAGAAGGTAATTCTGTGTACCCTGGCAGTGGGAAACACAGACAGACAGCAGCAGCAGGAGGAATGGAGGAGTAGTGTGAGTGTGGCAGCAGGTAGGCAGCGTGACATAATAGCCCTGGTACCTAGCGGTGATACCAGGGCTGTAAATAAACACAACAGGAGGTCCCAGACAGCGGTCGTGCAGCCCACATCGTGTCCAATACACAACTGGGACAACACAGTTTTCAACCCGGGCACCTCAGAAAAATTAAACCTTTTTTTGTAATGGTTTTGTAGTTTTGGTTTTACAACCAATTACACAGATATATAGCTATTGTTTGACGTAATAGCTGGTGGCAGAGTGGCAGCAGAAGGTAAATCTGTGTACCCTGGCGGTGGGAAACACAGACAGACAGCAGCAGCAGCAGGAGGAGGAATGGAGGAGTAATTATGTGAGCAGCTATTGTTTGACGTAATAGCTGGTGGCAGTGTGGCAGCAGAAGGTAATTCTGTGTACCCTGGCAGTGGGAAACACAGACAGACAGCAGCAGCAGGAGGAATGGAGGAGTAGTGTGAGTGTGGCAGCAGGTAGGCAGCGTGACATAATAGCCCTGGTACCTAGCGGTGATACCAGGGCTGTAAATAAACACAACAGGAGGTCCCAGACAGCGGTCGTGCAGCCCACATTGTGTCCAATACACAACTGGAACAACACAGTTTTCAACCCGGGCACCTCAGAAAAATTAAACCTTTTTTTTTTTTAATGGTTTGTTTGGTTTTGGTTTTGCAACCAATATAGCTATTGTTTGACGTAATAGCTGGTGGCAGAGTGGCAGCAGAAGAAGGTAATTCTGTGTACCCTGGCAGTGGGAAACACAGACAGACAGCAGAAGGGCAGTACACAGCAGCCCACTGTAGGTGTAAAATGTGTGGCTGCAGGCGACGTAATAGTCAAAGTGAACCAGGCTGGCTTAGTGAGCAGGAGCCAGGAGGTGGTAAAGGGTGGTAAGGCACATTAACGATGGTTCCGGCAGCCAGTTCATGTCCCCCTCTCGCCGACAACAGGGGCCAGGAACTCGCCTTCCACCCACGCCTGGTTCATCTTCAGAAACGTCAGTCTGTCCACAGACTTGTGAGACAGACGTGAGCGTTTCTCGGTGACCACGCCACCAGCTGCACTGAAGCAGCGCTCGGACAGCACGCTGGAAGGGGGGCAGGACAGCACTTCCAGGGCGTACTGCGCTAGCTCGCTCCAGATCTCCATGCGCTTGACCCAATACTCCATGGGATCAACAGGGGCATCGCTGTCAAGCCCGCTGTACGACCCCATGTAGTCAGCCACCATGCGGGTCAGGCGCTGGCTGTGACCGGAGGAGGATGCTGCTGCATGCATCTCCTCTCTAGTCACTGCTGCCGGAGCCTCTACAGTCCTGTAGAGCTCGTGGCTGAGAGACAGCAGGTCTGTGGGGCGCTTGCTGCTGCTGGATGCAGGCACCTGCTGCTGCCTCTGTGCTGGCTGCTGGACAGTGGGGGTGGAAGGCTGGGGGAAGGCTTCCTCCAAGCGCTCAACAAGGGCCTGCTGCAAGCTCCTTATTTGTTGCGCTGGGTCTCCTCCTGCAGGCGGCAGGAACTGGCTCAACTTCCCCTTGAGGCGTGGGTCCAACATCATGCTGATCCAGATGTCCTCCCTCTGCTTCATCTGGATCACCCTGGGGTCCCTGCGCAGGCACGTCAGCATGTGCGCTGCCATTGGGAAGAGGCGGGCCACGTCTGCTGGCACATCGACGTCAGTGCTGTCCTCATCCTCCTCCTCTGCCGCCTCATCCTCTCTCCACCCCCGCACCAACTCAGCTGCGCTGTGCTGATCCCCCTCATCAGCAGCCAGGTCAGGGACCTCCACCAAGTCCTCCTCCTCCTCCCCCTCAGAGGTGGACTGCGCAGCTGGTTGCCGCTCCTGCTGGTCCAAGGCTGCCGCTCCCTGTTCCAGCAAAGCATCGAGGGCCCTGTTCAGCAGAGAAACCAGGGGCACCCACTCGCAGACCATAGCATGGTCCCTGCTCACCATGTTTGTGGCCTGCAGGAAGGGAGCCAGCACTAAGCACACCTGCTGCATGTGCCTCCAGTCATCATCGGGGACGATGGACGGGATGTTGCTGGTCTTGTCCCTTCTCTGAGCTGCGGAAACAGTGGCCAGGGCAAGGTACTGTTTGACAGCGTGCCTCTGTTCAACCAGACGCTCCAACATCGCCAGGGTGGAGTTCCAGCGAGTCGGAACGTCAAGGATCAGCCGATGGCGTGGCAGATCCAGCTCCTTTTGCACGTCTTCCAGGCTCGCACAGGCTGCAGCCGAGCGCCGGAAGTGACGCACAACATTCCTTGCCGTTTCCAGCAGTTCGCCCATCCCCTGGTAGGTGCGCAGGAACTTCTGCACCACCAGGTTCAGCACGTGGGCAAGACAGGGGATGTGGGTCAGGTTTCCCCTGTCTATTGCGGCAACCAGATTGGCCCCATTGTCGGCCACCACCTCTCCGACTCTGAGGCCTCTGGGGGTCAGCCAAATCCTCTCCTGCTCCTGGAGTTTGGCCAACACATGGGTTGCCGTCAGCTTGGTCTTCCCAAGGCTGACCAAGTGCAGCAGCGCTTGGCAGTGGCGGGCCTTCACGCTGCTGCTGAGGCGGGGGGTTTGGCCAGGTGTGCCGGAGGATGGCAGAGGATCGGAGGAACCTGCTGCAGTTCCCCTGACCCTGCGGGGTGGCACCACCCACTGTGTTGCTGCTGCTGCTGTGCCCGCTGCTGCTCTCCCATCCTCACCCCCTTCCACCAAGCTGACCCAGTGGACAGTGAAGGACAGGTAGCGGCCTGTCCCGAAGCGGCTGCTCCAGGAGTCCATGGTGACGTGGACCCTTTCACCAACCGCGTGCTCCAGCCCTCGCTCCACATTGGCCATCACAAAGCGGTGCAGTGCAGGAATGGCCTTGCGGGCAAAGAAGTGTCTGCTGGGGAGCTGCCAGTCTGGGGCTGCGCAAGCAAGCAGCGCACGAATGTCGCTCCCCTCCTGCACGAGCGTGTACGGCAGGAGTTGGGAGCACATGGCCCGTGCCAGCAAGCCATTCAGCTGCCGCACGCGACGGCTGCTGGGAGGCAGAGCCCTAACCACCCCCTGGAAGGACTCGCTCAAAAGGCTCTGGCGTGGCCTTTTGCTGACACGGGAATCAGCAGACACAGCAGAGGAGGCCACTGAGGACTGGCTGCCAGAACAGGCCTCAGTGTCGGCGGCAGGAGTTGCAGAGGGGGGAGGAGCAGTGCGTTTCCGCACTCCTGCTGGTGCTGCTGGAGGAGCAGGAGGGCGGGTGGCTGCTGTTGCTGCTGCTGCTGCTGAAGGCTGTGCAGTGATGGGTGTGGTGCCACTGCCAGCAGCAGATGCCTTCAGCCTCTGGAACTCCTCATGCTGGTGGAAATGTTTAGCCGCAAGGTGGTTGATGAGCGAGCTGGTGCTGAACTTTAAGGGGTCTGCACCTCTGCTCAACTTCCGCTGACAGTGGTTGCAAGTGGCGTACTTGCTGTACACAGTGGGCATGGTGAAAAACCGCCAGATTGGTGACAGAAACTTCCCCCTACGGCATGGAAGCGCTGCTGCCTGTCTCCCTGTGGTGGTTGGGGGGGGGGGCTTGGGTGCGGCTGGTGGTGGTACTGGCTGATGCTGCTGCTGCTGCTGCTGAGCCTGAGACACCAGCAGGCTGTGGGACGCTGCCAATGCTTGCAATGATGCGCCTCCTTGCAAGGCCCACAAGCGCATCCTCCTCCTCCTCCTCAGAGCTGCTGAGGACGACATCCCCTGGAGGTGGTGGCACCCAGTCTCTGTCTGTCACCGGGTCATCATCATCATGCCCCTCCTGAAACATGTCCTGCTGGGATGATGACCCCCCAAACTCCTCTCCTGATGCATGGATGGGACGCTTGACTGTCGCCACAGTCTTGCTGTCCAATCCCTCCTCCCCCAAAGTGCCCATCAGCATCTCCTCCTCAAAATCGCCAACAACAGCAGACAATACCCTGATGGTGCCTGGGGTAAAAAGACTGCTGAGTGACAGGTCGGCGACTGATGGTGAACTGGCCTCCTCCCCAGGCCCTGCTGGGCGGCTGCTGCGAACAGGGGTGGTGGTGGTGGTGGTGGTGAGGGTGGAGGCCTCGGATGCAGAGCTGATGGCGGGCTGCTCATCCTCCGTCATGAGTTGCACCACAGTGTCTGCATCCTTTTCCTCAATAGGACGTTTCCGACCCGGCTGGAGGAAAATGGGAGCAGGTGCTACACGCTGCTGCTGCTGTGTCTCTGCAGCGTGAGTTGCAGATGCTCCTGCTGGGCGGCGCCCAAGGCGTCCACGGCCAGTGGCTATGGGAGGAATGTTAGCCACTGACGCTGCTGCTGCTGCTGCGGAACTGTGCATGGTGGCGCGCCCGCGGCCGCGGCTTGCCACAATGCTGCTCCCTCTCCTCCTGATTCCCTTGCTGCCCTTCCCCTTGCCCAAACCGCGCTGGCTGCCACTTCCAGACATCTTCAATGTTATGGGCGTATAGACAAAAGTTTTTTAAAAGGGCGGGTGAAAAGTGGGGTACTTTAATGGAGTGGGTTGGTTGGTGAGGTGACTGAGTGAGTGTCCCCTAGTACAGTAAGTAAGTAGTAACAGTCAGGAAGTACAACTAGCAGTTACAATAATCAGTAGTAATCACAAGTAAATTTAGTGTGTGTACACTCAGACAGTGAGTGCACGCAGGCAGGAGCTAGTAGCCTATGAACACAGTGACTGAGTGTCCTAGACTCCTAGTACAGTAAGAGTAAGTAGTAACACCAGTAAGTAGAACTAACTAATTACAATAATCAATCAGCGATCAGAAGGAAATGGAGTGTGGGTGTGTGTACACTCAGACAGTGAGTGCACGCAGGCAGGAGCTAGTAGCCTATGAACACAGTGACTGAGTGTCCTAGACTCCTAGTACAGTAAGAGTAAGTAGTAACACCAGTAAGTAGAACTAACTAATTACAATAATCAATCAGCGATCAGAAGGAAATGGAGTGTGGGTGTGTGTACACTCAGACAGTGAGTGCACGCAGGCAGGAGCTAGTAGCCTATGAACACAGTGACTGAGTGTCCTAGACTCCTAGTACAGTAAGAGTAAGTAGTAACAGTAAGTAGAACTAACTAATTACAATAATCAATCAGCGATCAGAAGGAAATAGAGTGTGTGTTGTGTGTGTACACTCAGACAGTGAGTGCGCACACGCAGGAGCTAGTAGCCTATATGAACAGTGACAGTGAGTGTCCCTACGGGTACAGTAAGAGTAAGTAGTAAGTAAGTACAACTAACAATAATCAATCAGTAATCAGAAGGAAATAGAGTGTGTGTACACACAGACAGTGAGTGAGTGCACACACGCAGGAGCTAGCTAGTAGCCTATAAACAGTGACAGTCAGTGAGTGTCCTACTACTAGTACAGTATAACTACAATACTATTAGTAAAGGACAGCAGAAATACTGGTATAGATGAGAGAAATAAACAGAGGACAGCTGCCCACAGAGGCAAGGCCCCCCTGAGGCCTAAACCTGTAAGCTTGCAGCAGCTGCCTGCAGTTCTCTAATGTAACACACAAGCTACTAACTAAAATACAATGTCTATCTAACTAACAACAATATAGGTGTATATGGCAGGTGTAGGTGAGCAAAAACGCTAGGTAAATGACCACAATAGAGCACTTGCTAAGCCAAAGCACAAAGGAGCAACTCTCTCTCTGTACAAGTCTCAGGCAAGCATGGAAAAACCGAACATGGCGGCCGCTATTTATAGGGTAGGGGCTGGCCAGGGTCCCCCTCTGTGATTGGCTGCCGTCAGAGGGCCTGGGAGCCCTCTGATTGGCTCTAAGGACATCAATCTGGGCTATGACGCTATTCGAGCTCGGCACCGAGCTCGAATAGCGCCGTTTTGCTCGAATAGCTCGAATAGTGAATGGGCTATTCGAGTGTACTCGGATAGCCCATTCGAATAGCTACAGCTATTCGGAGCTCGAATACCGAGCTCGAATAGCTGAAAAAGAGCTCGAATATTCGAGCTACTCGAATATTCGAGCTCTGCTGAGCACCACTACCTCTGACTACCTAATGCTAAGGGACACCTGTAGCTACCTGTGACTGGCAAGGGAAGTAAGGGAGAAGTGACAGCTGGGACAGGCAGCACACTTGCAGTGGGGTTCAGTCAGGGTTCAAAGGTTCATGGAGGGTGGAGTCTAGGGTGCCAGGACATCTGTGCCTAAAGGCTCCTGTGATGTAAATCCAGGCCTGTGTTCGCATGATATAACAACGGGATCAGCTGCACTGCAGTGTGTCCGTGTGACCGTCTCCTAATAGGCGTGGAAAGCTAGCAACAGGCACATTGCACATGCAAACAAATCTATTAGTGCCTGTAGATGTGTCATAAAAGAGAGCAGAATATTGTTTTAATCATTTACCTATTTTCGTTTTTTTTTTTAATATATTTTTTTCTTACACATTTCTTTTTAAAGAAACTACCCTGTCTCTACCCTGTGCCTTAACTCCTTGCCCCCCATGCAGGATGGTACTGCCATAATGGTTTTGCTGGTTATGGTGGGGCTCTGCTGCCTGAAGAATACCAGCCTTCAAGTCCTTGTCCATTGCAAAGACAAGGGGCAGATCCTCATCTCTGGGATGGGGTGTCTTATGGCTACTCTGTCTGTTGGACAGGAAGTTAACCACTTCGGTACCAGCAGTCTCTGCCCCCTTAAGGACCAGAGGCTTCTGGTACGCTAAAACGCCACATCCCGACGAATCGCCGCAATAATCCGCCGGTCACGCCGCTCTGTCCCTGCCGCAGGCTGCTCTCTCTGCCGTCTCTATGACGATGACAATGGGATTGGCTTACTGTAATAACAGGGCCAGGAGCCAATGAAAACGGCTCCTGCCCGGCTCACAGTGCTCTGCTGTCATAGAGGCGGCAGGGCAGCACATTGCGGCGGGGACAGAGCGGCGTGACCGGCGGGAATGCGCGGTGAATGGGACGTAGAGCTTACGTCCAGTCAGAACCGCAGCGCCACCCGCCAACGTAGATTTAAACTGCGGCGGCCCGCATTTGGTTAAAAGAGGCTTGTTGAGGACTTTCATTTGTTTTGTTTATGAAAATGCTAAAAGCACTAAAAATACGAAAAAGGAAAAAAAAAACTCTTAAAAATCGGAGCCGGGACAAGGACCTCGATTCATCAAACTTTTTCCAGTTTGTTAAATTGCCGAATTCAAAGTTTATCGATTTCTAGTTGTATTTATCAAGGTTTTTCTGCATTCGGTGTGAATTCGATAAAATATCGATAACAATTCGGTAACCATTCGGTAACGTGTCGAAATTTCCATTTTACAGTGGTAATATAACACAAGGCCATAAGATTCCCGTGGAATTGTGGGTAAAGAGGCAGTCCTTTAAACAGTCGGTAGCAACATTCTGAATAGGGCTTAACACCTGGACCAGGATTATGGGAGTGGTTTGGGACAATTCCACAATTTCACCAGCTGTGGCTGATAGGAGCCTTTTCTAAAAAAAAATATAGTGCAGCTATCAAATTAATTAACCCTGGCACCAGGGCCGGGCCGAGGCATAGGCTGGAGAGGCTCCAGCCTCAGGGCGCAGTGTAGGAGGGGGCGCACAATTCATTCAACTGTCATTCCTAATGACAGTTGAAGCAGAAAGAAATAAGAAAAGGGGATATATAGTAGCGACTGCAGGCCAGAGAACTAGATATTAAGGTGTTGAGGAGGTTGTGGGCCCTGTGGCCCTCTTAGTCTAATAGCATTCAGTGTGTGACAGCTGGGGTGGGAGGGATGGAGGGGGCGCACTTTGGTGTCTCAGCCTTGGGTGCTGGAGGACCTTGTCCCTGCTCTGCCTGGCACTGCCTGTGTTCTCTTACAAGATGGTTCAAGAGAAATGCAGATGTCCTGTTATAGCAAATATATCTATTCTCTTGCAAATTGATATGGTTCTAGACCTTATTCTTGCCCTTCTGCGCCTTTGAATCACTCTCAGCTGATACAGAACCACTTCAAATGGCTCCATCTTCTCTGTCAGCAACGATCTGACAGGAATAACGACAGGGCAGTGAAGGAGATAACTAATGCTAAATGTAACGCTAAACCACGCCCACTTTCATTTTCATGAATTGCACTTTCTTCCGTTTTATCTCATCATTACCGAACGATTACCGAATGCTCGCTAACAGCTGTAGATAACTTAATTGAATCCTGAAATCAACTTATCAAGTTCGGTATTTTACCGAGCTGACGGTGATTGATTCGATAAGTCTTGATGAATCGAGGCCCAGGTCCTCCAGCACCCAAGGCTGAGACACCAAAGTGCGCCCCTCCATCCCTCCCACCCCAGCTGTCACACACTGATTGCTATTAGACTAAGAGGCTCCCCAGGGCCCCCAACACCTTCATCTCTAGTTATCTGGCTTGCAGTCACTGCCATATATCCCCTTCTTATTCCTCTCTGCTTCAGACACAATAGGGGAATGTTTTTTGTCCTCTAAACCTAGGGGCGTCTTATGGTCAGGAGCGTCTAATAGTCCGAAAAATACTGTAATTTATATGCAGCTTGAAAATGGGCTAATCAATTGCACTTCCTGACAGCAGGGGGCGCTGCTTGGATCCTTGAAGGTTTGGGGCACCCCCGTGAACATGATGGGAGGGGCCATATGTACATGAACCTAGTAGGGGTGTAGTTCAAAGACAGTGGGCCTGCATGCCAAAACTTTGGATGAAGCAGAGTCCAGTAAAAACGGTGCAGGAAATTTGGGCGCACCAGGCACTGCCGTGCGGATAACAGCTATAGCAGCGCTCAGGCAGTAGTCTTTGGCGCTATTAAGAGACGGAGCACAAATTACGATAAAAACGGCCTAATTCATCCACCGGCCTGGCAGCCGAATTACATCTTACCCCACAGTCCACGGCGGTGAAGAGGGAATAGTAATTAACGCTGCCGGAAATTTTGCAGGAGCAGGGTGAGCTATTTTAGGTAAGTATCTTATTTTTTGTTTTACGTTTATTTTTGATGTTACCTCGCCTTGGGTACACTTTAACTATACAGACTTTTCCGCAACATCCACTTAGATTATTTAAGTGGGCAGATTCCCCCAGATAATCGAACAATTAGGCGGCATGTTACTCCAAAACACATAATTCAGCAGCGCGTGCACCAAACATCACAATTAGCAGCGTTTTCCTCAAAACACATAGTTAGGTAGAGCGCCGGCTCCAATCCATGTAATAAGGGCCGATCCCATTGCTCTGCAGCGCAGGTGGCTGTGCACTGCACACAAACACATGGCAACTGCATTACTGCCTGTTGCAGAAAGTGCACAAGTGTGCCCACCAGACAGTGCTGTCTATGCGTAATGTCCCTGCATATCACACACTGATATCTGCTCAGCAATGTGACAGTGTGTCTGGGTCCTTAAAGCAAACCTGAAGCGACATTAAACTTATGAGATAATGTATTGTCTGTGTAGTGCAGCTGAGAAATAGAACATTAGTTGTTTTCCAGTACAGGAAGAGTTAAGAAACTCCAGTTATTATCTATACAAAAGAGCTTCTCTGAGCTCTCCAACCCAACTTGGGTCGGAGACAGCCCTATTTTTTGAAGCACTCATGCATCAAAGAAAGGGCTTGTCCACACTATGAGCGTTTGCATATTTTTTTTAAGCTCTGGCAATTTTAGAAATGGCCCCTTAAAAGTGCTTGTGCAATGATTCCCTATGAGAGTGTTCACATGAGCGGTTCGATTACGATTCGCTTCCAAAAGCGCTGCCTGTACCATTTTCTGAGCGCTTTTGACTCAATGGAAGGTATACGGAAATCGCTAAGCGCTTGAAAAAGCGCATTGTATTTATTATTTTCCGGGTCAAAGAGTTCACTTCCTGACTAACGTCAGGAAGTGAAAATCTCAATCGCTCATTAAAAGCGCTTACACAAAATCACCCAACGCTCAGAAAATGCCGGGAACTGCTTAAAAAAAAGTTCACAAAAGCGCTCAGCGCTTGCAATTTATAATGTGAACATAGCCTAACAGTGATAAACAGCTTAGATAAGGTTTTACTGCAGGGAAGTTCAAAGGGTCATTATTTCTGCTTTGTTTTATGGGTTAAAATACAGAGTGTGGTTTTAAAACTGCAAATGTGTTAGAATGATGTAATGTTATAAAAAAGGTATATAAACTGAAAATAAAAATATGAGACTCATTTCTTTGCTACTGATGTTCTCTTCCCTATCCGTACTACACATACAATTCATTATATCATAAGTTTTTTTTTGGCAATGGGATGCAATCTATAGGGACATCAGAAGTAGGTTGTGATTCACTGCTGAAGTACAAAGCATCGAGACATTCCGGCATGCGCTCCGAGATGCACCAACATACAAACAATGTTATTACGTCTTTAGCTGCACAGTGGGATTTTCAATGTAATGTGGGTGCCAACAATAGCCGGACCCTGAATTACACGTCCCCCCGAGTTGCTACAATTTAAAGAGGGAATAGTCTATAACGCCGTCCAGAATTTGAGGGCCGTTAATCCTTCCCAAACACAATTAGACAAAGTTTACAACACAAAAATCTGCATGAAACATTTTAGGCAGTGATTCCTATCCTTAAACTACTCAACTTTATTTGAAAGCATGCTTACCTCCATCCCCCCCCCCCGAGTCATTTGTCGCGGCAGGAAAGCAGGGGTTTCCTGCTGAGCGGGTGCTGGCAGAAGAGATGTCTGCAGCTTTCCCGCTCTACTTCCCCGCCGCGACAAATGATTCGAGGTTCGGCTTCTGAGGACTAAATAAATAGAAGAGGGGCGGAGGGAGGAGCCGGCGGGAGAAGGAGCCGCCAGGATTCATTCAGTTTCGCGCATTGGCCGCAGTGAGACGGCCACTTCTAATTTTTGTCCGGCCAGAACCCAAAGTGGCCAGGCTTTGGGTTCTGGCCATAAAATATACAGAAATAGGCTTGCCTCTCAAGCTGTCTCACTATCCCCCCACCCCCCTCCCTCCCATCTTACTGGCTCACCCCTCACCCTCTCTGTCCTTAGCTAAGGGAAAACGGGACACTGGAGTGGCGGTAATGGGCAGTGGGCACTACCTGAATCCAGCTAGCCACCAACCAGAAACACCTGATCTGCTGCATGCTTGTTCGGGGTCCAGGGCTAAAAATATTAGAGGCAGAGGATCAGCAGGGCTGCCAGGCAACTGGTATTGCTTAAAGTGAACCAGAGACGAAGCACCCTCATGTATTTTACCATATATATCAGTGGGAACATTCGAGAAAACACCTACCCTGCTTTCTGTTTCATCCTTCACTGTTCAGCCTGCTTGTTACCAGCACTGATAAAATCCCCGATTGAGCATTCAGTCCGGCTTTGCTCAGGAATCATTATAGCTGAGTCTGACTTCTCTGGTGTATTTTCAAGCCCAAGCCTGCCCCCTTCTGGCTCTGCTTTCCTGTTCTGTATACCTGCAGCATCACAGAGCTGTGATGAGATGGGAGGAGCTATGCCTGTATTGAAATGTTGTTTTTTATCTATATTTGTTAGTCATAAGAGGTTTTTAGAAATGGTGATTTCATTTTGCACAAAACCCACTACATAATATACTTTTCTGATGAACTGTGTTTTGTATGGAGTTTTAGTAAAAAAAACCCACAAAAAACGTCACACCAGAGCGGCAAAAATACCATCCTATCCTACTAATATAATGAATGGGAAAGTTCGGATGTTTGGATGTTTAGATGTTTGGATGTTTGTTACTCGATCACGCAAAAACAGCTGAACAGATTTGAATGAAATTTGGCACACACATAGTACATTACCTGGAATAAAGTATAGGATACTTTTTATTCCCATAACCAAAAAGGGGGCGGAGACTAATACAAATTTCACAGGGAAAATGTAAAGTGCAGCCATTCTTACACTGTTAATGGTAGGGTTCTCACACTTTCCACAGTTGGTCGTTGGACTGGGATTAATATTTAGAAAGGTGGGTGGAGTCTATAAAAGCCAATCAAAATTAACCTATTGATTTTCAAGGGGAATATTTACATTGCTGCCATTCTTGCACTGTTAATGGCACAAGCCTCAAACCTGGTACAGTTGATCATTGAGTGACTAGGGTTTAATTTCAGAAAGGGGTGGAGCCACAAACAGCCAATTAGATTTGTTTCATTTCAATGCAAATTATTGATGCCAAACACCACAACGATCACACACTTGGTAATTGATTAATTGTGTGTTAGGGTTAGAAAAGTAGGCACAGCCAACACCAACCAAATACATAAGCGGGCAACGCCGGGTCATAAGTGGGCAGAGACAATTACACATTTTTTACCAATTGATTTTCAAAGGGAATTTTTACATTGCTGCCATTCTTGCACTGTTAATGGCACACAAGCCTCAAACCTGGTACAGTTGATCATTGCGTGACTGGGGTTTACATTCATAAAACAGGGTGGAGCCACACACAGCCAATATGATTTGTTTCATTTTAATGCAGGTTATTGATGCCAAAGACCGCAAAGCTCACACACTTGGTCATTGAGTAATTGATTAATTGTGTGTTAGGGTTAGGAAAAGTGGGCGCAGCCAACACCAGCCAAATACATAATCGGGCAATGCCGGGTCATCAGTAGGCGGAGACAAATGCAAATTTCATTGAGAAAATGTAAACTGCAGCAATTCTTACACTTTTAATGGTAGGTTTCTCAAACTTTGCACAATTGGTCACTGGGTGACTAGGATTAATATTCAGAAAAGTGGGTGGAGCCTATAAAAGCCAATCAAAATCCACCTATTGATTTTTAAGGGGAATATTTAATTGCTGCCTTTCTTACACTGTTAATCACCTGTACCTGGTACAGTTGGCCATTGGGTGATTGGGGTTCAAATTCAGAAATGCCAAAGACCACAAAGCTCACATACTTGGTCATTAAGTAATTGTGTGTTAGGGTTAGGAAAAGTGGGCAGAGCCAACACTAGCCAAATACATACCCGGGCAACGCCGGGCGTCCAGCTAGTATATAATATTTATTTAGTAAAATTTATTGGGGGATATGTTTATTTTGTGCCAAAGCGTTCATCTCTGGTTTCCTTTAAAAGGAAATAAATATGGCAGCCTCCATATCCCTCTCACTTCAGGTGTCCTTTAAGGACGAGATTATTAGAAACCTGTGAGGTCAGTGCGAGTGCTTTTGTGATTTATTCATTCTTACTTTCCCCATCCGCAGTCATCTCCTCTCTGTGATTATCCGTTTGTCGGTGTTGCGCAATCTAATCTTCATATCGTGTATGTTTTGGGATAATCGGCTTATGTTCGCAGACTGGGGGTCTAGAGGACACGTCCCTCAATCTAGATGATCTCTCCAGCTCTGTCGCACGTTGATGAATCGGAGTCTCTATTCAACAAATCTCTATTCAGCGTGCGAATCGGCGGTTTACATTAATGAGAGACTGTCCGCCTTCCGCGAGCTTCTCATCCTATGACATCATTCCACAGAAAGGCAATGGTACTAATGAACTAATGATGGGATTAGCAGTGTACACATAACTCCTCTGCACTCTAATGGAGGTCACGGCGTCCTTCTCACTGCCCCGATAACAAGCACATTTTAGCAATGGTATGCAAAACAAAAGTTTCCCTTCTGAGAACAGATGGTTTTTGTGAATATTCAGGTTGGAGAGAGCATATGAGGTCTCCCACAATGCTTCACTGCTGAATATGCAAATCATCCTTTGTTGTCCCTGTAAGCTAGCCACACCTCCACAACCACTGGAATGCAATGACGTGTCAGCTTCACACTGATCCAACAGACTGTTTCGGATTGGTTGATCCTCATCAGTGCATGGCATGGATTGATATGGCTCTGTGGAGTAGGACTTGAAGCACCCAGATTTATAGGGCTTGACAGAAAGCAAACTTTTGTTTGGCATAACATTTTAGTAAGAGGGCTTTTTGGTCCTTTGTAGCCCCATACGGCTTGATCACACTATGGGCTTGATTCACAAAGCGGTGCTAACCTACTTAGCACATCTAAAGTCTTTAGACGTGCTAACCAGGGTGCTAAGTAGGTTAGCACCGGATTTCTCAATCAGATCGCGCGCTAAGTACCGCGCGCAAAGTCCTATGCGTGTGCTAAGTCCCATAGGCTTTAATGGGCACTTTGCGCTGAGCGCCCTCTGTGCAGTGCGCGCACTTAACTTTGCGCGCGATGCGTTTTGTGCGCAAATTAGCGCACGAAAAGCTCTTTTAGACGTGCTAAGGTGCTTTTCACAGGCATGCTAACAGTTAGCACCGGTTTGTGAATCAAGCCCTATGAGCGTTTGCGTATTTTTTTTAAGCGCTGAAGATTTTAGAAATCACCCCGCGCTTGTGCAATGATTCCCTATGAGAGCGGTTCACATATGAGCAGTTTGATTGCAATCCGCTTCCAAAAGCGCTGCCTGTACCAATTTCTGAGTGCTTTGGCTCAATGGAAGGTATAGGGAAATCACTAAGCTCTTGGAAAACACTTTGTATAGCGATTTCCCGAGTGCTTTTAAGAAAAAATACATTTAAGGCCCCGTTCACATCTGAGCGTTTTGCAGGCAATTTCGGCAAAACGCTCAAGCGCCAGTGCCATAATACCCTATGGGCCCGTTCTCACTTGGGCAGATGGAATCCTTTTACACCCTGCACACAGATTTTCAATCGATTTCTTTTGAAAATCTGTGTGTTCCTGCCAATCCCAATTTCCCCGGGCTATGCGGTGTAGGGGCAGCTTTCTCTCACCTGTCCATGGTGCCGTTCCCGGTCTCTTCTCCCCCCGCCGGCTGCTCCTCACTCTCTCTTCCCTCCTTAGTCCCGTGTTGCTTGTGTGACGTAATGCTATAGAGGACAAGCACTTGGGGCAGCGTAGCACCTACCTTACGTAACCACTGGAGGCCTCTCTAGTATTTGGCTTCTAGCATTTGTTACGTCACACAGGTGCCCCAGGACTCTGGAAAGAAGAGACAGGAAGGAGCAGCCAACGGGGAGAGAAGAGAACGGAGTCGCACTGTGGATAGGTGAGTATAGTTTAGTCACTCATCAAATCGAACGCCGCTAGCGACATGCGCCTGACCTGCCACCTAAACTAGCCGGTTGATTGGGAATCATTTGCGGCACCGATTTCCAGCAGATTCAATCAAATTGCATATCGATGCAAAAAATTGTGCCTTTACATGTGTGAGCAGAAAGGGGTAAAGTAAAACTTAAAGACAAACACTTAAATCACGCTTTTCTCCCGGCGGACTCAAAGCACCAGAGCTGCAGCCACTAGGGCGTGCTCTATAGGCAGTAGCAGTGTTAGGGAGACTTGACTAAGGCCTCCTACTGAAATAGGTGCTGGCTTACTGAACAGGTAGAGCCGAGATTCGAACCCTGGTCTCCTGTGTCAGAGGCAGAGCCCTTAACCATTACACTATCCAGCCAAGTAGCACCCAGGTATACATAAAACTAGGTTAAAAACGCTTAAAAAAAAGAGTGAGATGGCTTATCTCAATGACTCAATAAATAAATAAATGGCGACTCATAAGACAAAATTATTTATTTAGGCAATGCATTTCGCAGGTCACAGCCCGCTTCCTCGGGCCAATAAAAGTTCCAAGGATAGAATCAGCCAACAGCGCCTCCTTTGCATTGTGTGACTTCCGGAAGCCCCATAGCTGTGTCGCCAGTCCGAGGCTATTTCTGAAACTTTCCGTAAATAGTTTAAAAGCACGGTTAATCTTGAGATACGGTTCTGTAAAATTTCCACGCTTGGATCAAACATTAACCGCGCCGCTCGTCCTCCATGTAATTTATGTCCAAGGCGTAATTAATCAAACCATCTTCTCCCAGACGTAGGTTATTAATGAGATGAGCGGAGCAGCGATAGAGGCGTATGAAGCGACGCGGCACATCTTGTACGCGCTCTGCTATTAAATAAGCCGGGACTTGGCCACTCCATCTCCTGTAATGTTATCTCGCTCTCACAATGAACTGAACTCCGCAGTAACAAATTGCACCGTCCCTCATAAAACTTTATTAGTCGGTGACTTATGGAGACAGGCTGGCCCTCGGCCCGGGCTCTCAGGAGGCATCTCAGCCGGGACTGGTTTCTGAAAGCTTGATGTATGACCCTGCTGGGCATTAAAGTGCCTCTGGTTCATTGCCGGCACAAATTGCATTGTATATATAAAGCCTAACAAGGCTTATCCTTCCTCTGTCTCTTCCATCTCCGTCTTATTTACTGTCCCCATTCCCTTTTTTCCATAACCCCTGCTGTCTATCCCAGTGTTCTGCTTTATATCCTCCCTTCTCCTTGCCTCTTCTCTTCCCTCTTATTTTCCCTTTTTCCCCTTTCCTCTCTTTACTTTCTCCACTTCTTTGCTCGCTCTAATCTTCCCCTCCCCTCTTCTCTCTCTATTCCTCTCCTCCCCCCTATACTGGGGGCACCTATGCCTGGCTACCTACACTGCAAGCACCTATTTCTGGCTATCTATTCTGCGGGCTCCTATTCCTGGCTGCCTATACTGGCTAAACCTATTCCTGGCTACCTATACCGGGAGCACCTATTCCTGGCTACCTATACTGTGGGCACCTACTACTGGCTACCTATACTGAGGGCACCTATTCCTGGATACCAATACGGGGCACCTATTGAGGCTACCTATACTGGGAGCACCTATTCCTGCATACCTATACTGGGGCACCTATTCCTAGCTACCTACACTGCAAGCACCTATTCCTGGCTACCTATACTGGGGCACCTATTACTGGCTACCTATACTGGGGCACCTATTACTGGCTACCTATACTGGAGGCACCTATTCCTGCATACCTATACTGGGGCACCTATTCCTAGCTACCTACACTGCAAGCACCTATTCCTGGCTACCTATACTGGGGCACCTATTACTGGCTACCTATACTGGAGGAACCTATGCCTGGCTACCTACACTGCAGGCACCTATTCCTGGCTACCTATACTGGGGCACCTATTACTGGCTACCTATACTGGAGGAACCTATGCCTGGCTACCTACACTGCAGGCACCTATTCCTGGCTACCTATACTGGGGCACCTATTACTGGCTACCTATACTGGAGGAACCTATTCCTGGATACCTATACTGGGGGCACCTATTACTGGCTACCTATACTGGGAGCACCTATTCCTGGCTACCTATACTGGGGCACCTATTACTGGCTACCTATACTGGAGGAACCTATGCCTGGCTACCTACACTGCAGGCACCTATTCCTGGCTACCTATACTGGGGCACCTATTACTGGCTACCTATACTGGAGGAACCTATTCCTGGATACCTATACTGGGGGCACCTATTACTGGCTACCTATACTGGGGGCACCTCTACCTGGTTAGTGAGTGGAGCGTTGTAAAAACAGCGCTGGAGATTTGGGCGCAGTTGGCGCTGCCAATGGCCATAACAGGACTTGTGGCTATAGTGGTGCTTAGTGTGTAATTTGGGTGCCGTTAAAGACGAAGCACAAATTACTATTAAAGCAATGTAATTTTGCCGCCAGCAATAACTAAAAAGCAAAATTACATCTTTCCCCACAATCCACGTAGACCTGGAGGGAGGCTCTTGCAGGAGAAGGGTGAGCCCTTTTCTTGGCTCTACCCTGAGCCAAAATCTCCCGGCAGCTTAAATATATGTATGCTGAGGGGGTGGGGCACATCTGGCTAACATACTGGTGTGGGCGGGGGTACATAATTTAATGTAAGGGGGAGGCCCGAGTTCTAATAATTGTGAAATACCAAATCCCGTAACACCGTCATGCCGCTGTATTTTTTGAGACAGTTATACTGTAAATATGTCATACTGTCAGAGCTGGGACAAGGCCCTCCAGCACCCAAGGCTGAGACACCAAAGTGCGCCCCTCCATCCCCCCCACCCCAACCGTGACCCACATTGATTACTACTGGAGTTAGAGGCGCTCCAGGACCCGCCTTAACACCCCCAACCCCTTAATCTCTAGTTATATGGCTTGCAATCACTGCCATGTAGCCTCTTTTTTTTTGTTTTTTTCTGCTTCAAACACAATAGGGTAATGATGGCTGAGTGAGTTGTGCGCCCCTCCCTACACTGTGCCCTGTGGCTGGAGCCTCTCTCGCCTCTGTCTCGGCCCGGCCCTGCATACTGTTGCATCCCTATTAACCACTATCGTAAAAAATTGTGGTGTGTGTGAAAGTAAAGAGGGAGAAGAGAAAAACTAAAGAGGGGGAACAGAGGAGAGGAGATGAAAAAGAAGAAGGGAGAAAGCTACATGGTGAGGTAGTGATGGTCAAGAGGGGGAAATAATTTCGAGTCTATGCATGCAAATTTATGCAGGTTGAAAATGAACCAATCAAATGTTACCTAGGCAGCATTTGATTGGTTCATTTTCAAGCTGCATACATTTGCATAAAAAATTGCATTCATTTGCATCAACTTGACCAACTAAGTTATTTACATCTACTTGACCATCACCAGGGTGAGGAAAGAAAAAATGAGATGGAACAAAAGGAGTGTTTAGAGGAAAATTGAGAGTGTGATGGTGAGGAGTTAAAAAGGGGGGTGAATGTGGAGAGGGGTAAAGAGAGGGGAGGACATTGGCGAAAAGAGAAAAAATGGGAAGGGGCGGGGAGTGGAATGGGAGGGCGAGGAGAGGAAATGAGAGAGTAGAGTAGAGTGGAGGGGGAGGAGTGGAAATGAGAAAGTAGAGAAGAGTGGAGGGCGAGGAGAGGAAATGAGAGAGTAGAGTAGAGTGGAGGGCGAGGAGAGGAAATGAGAGTGTAGAGAAGAGGAGAGGGTGAGGAGAGGGAATGAGAGAGAAGAGGAGGGGATGAGGAGAGGAAATGAGAGAGTAGAGAAGAGGAGAGGGTGAGGAGAGGAAATGAGAGAGTAGAGTAGAGGGGAGGGCGAGGAGAGGGAATGAGAGTGTAGAGTAGAGGGGAGAGCGAGGAGAGGAAATGAGAGAGTAGAGTAGAGGGGAGAGCGAGGAGAGGAAATGAGAGCGTAGAATAGAGGGGAGAGCAAGGAGAGGAAATGAGAGCGTAGAGAAGAGTGGAGGGCGAGGAGAGGGAATGAGAGAGTAGAGAAGAGGAGAGGATGAGGAGAGGAAATGAGAGAGTAGAGAAGAGGAGAGGAAATGAGAGAGTAGAGTAGAGTGGAGGGCGAGGAGAGGGAATGAGAGAGTAGAGTAGAGTGGAGGGCGAGGAGAGGGAATGAGAGAGTAAAGTAGAGTGGAGGGCGAGGAGAGGGAATGAGAGAGTAGAGAAGAGGAGAGGATGAAGAGAGGAAATGAGAGAGTAGAGAAGAGGAGAGGGAATGAGAGAGTAGAGTAGAGTGGAGGGCGAGGAGAGGGAATGAGAGAGTAGAGAAGAGTGGAGGGCGAGGAGAGGAAATGAGAGAGTAGAGAAGAGTGGAGGGCGAGGAGAGGAAATGAGAGAGTAGAGAAGAGTGGAGGGCGAGGAGAGGGAATGAGAGTGTAGAATAGAGGGGAGGGCGAGGAGAGGAAATAAGAGTGTAGAGTAGAAGGGAGGGCGAGGAGGGGAAATGAGAGCGTAGAATAGAGGGGAGGGCGAGGAGAGGAAATGAGAGCGTAGAATAGAGGGGAGGGCGAGGAGAGGAAATGAGAGCGTAGAATAGAGGGGAGGGCGAGGAGAGGAAATGAGAGTGTAGAGGAGAGGGGAGGGCGAGGAGAGGAAATGAGAGCGTAGAATAGAGGGGAGGGCGAGGAGAGGAAATGAGAGCGTAGAATAGAGGGGAGGGCGAGGAGAGGAAATGAGAGTGTAGAGGAGAGGGGAGGGCGAGGAGAGGGAATAAGAGAGTAGAGTAGAGGGGAGGGCGAGGGAGGGAAATGAGAGCGTAGAATAGAGGGGAGGGCATGAGAGGGAATAGAGGGGAGGGCAAGGAGAGGAAATGAGAGCGTAGAATAGAGGGGAGCGCGAGGAGAGGAAATGAGAGTGTAGAGGAGAGGGGAGGGCGAGGAGAGGAAATGAGAGCGTAGAATAGAGGAAAGGGCGAGGAGATGAAATGAGAGTGTAGAGGAGAGGGGAGGGCGAGGAGAGGAAATGAGAGCGTAGAATAGAGGGGAGGGCGAGGAGAGGAAATTAGAGCGTAGAATAGAGGGGAGGGCGAGGAGAGGAAATGAGAGTGTAGAGGAGAGGTGAGGGCGAGGAGAGGGAATGAGAGAGTAGAGTAGAGGGGAGGGCGAGGAGGGGAAATGAGAGCGTAGAATAGAGGGGAGGGCATGAGAGCGTGGAATAGAGGGGAGGGCGAGGAGAGGAAATGAGAGCGTAGAATTTAGGGGAGGGCGAGGAGAGGAAATGAGAGCGTAGAATAGAGGGGAGGGCGAGGAGAGGAAATGAGAGCGTAGAATAGAGGGGAGGGCGAGGAGAGGGAATGAGAGCGTAGAATAGAGGGGAAGGCGAGGAGAGGAAATGAGAGCGTAGAATAGAGTGGAGGGCGAGGAGAGGAAATGAGAGCGTAGAATAGAGGGGAGGGCGAGGAGAGGAAATGAGAGCGTAGAATAGAGGGGAGGGCGAGGAGAGGAAATGAGAGCGTAGAATAGAGGGGAGGGCGAGGAGAGGGAATAAGAGAGTAGAGAAGAGGAGGGGGTGAGGAGAGGAAATGGACCATGCGCAAATTTTAAAGCCATGATTCACCCTCCCAGATTTTTAATTGTTAGTAAAACAGAATAAAAGATTATACCATAATCCGCACAATTTTCTGCTTTTTCATATACATTTGATAAAACATTGTTTTAAACTGATTATGCCTAAATAAAGTTTTGTAAAAAACAACGTTTTTCCAAAGTATCAAAGGATAAACAACTGATGGGATGATTCACAAATCCTCAACAACTAAAAGCTGCCTGCCCAAACCCAGACAGCCGTAACCACTCCCATCTTGTCCACATGGGCACGCAGAAAGATGCGGGATTGGTTTGTCTACTGAAGACACACCCCTTCTGCTGACCTATCACCTGCCATGGCTCCAGGCTGAGGTTTCATGAACCGAAGCACAACCTTTTCTTTTTGCATTTTTTTTTACGAAACTGTTTTTTTAGCTCAGTTTATTTGGAATAATGTTCTAATAAATGCAAATAGAAAACTGAGCCTGAAGCTTAGTTCCCAGCTGGTGCGCAAAAGACTTGTTAAAATTTCAAATGGCTAACGTTCTTTGTGATTTCGCTCCGGTGTGTTTTGAAGGAACTTTTCTTATCCTCATCTTGTGGTTTAAAAAAATAAAAAACAGGCAATTGGCGTCCATTACAGCTATTCTATGAGTCCCAGCAGCAGCTCAGAGGCCCCCGAGAGGAGCGGCTAATAAGACTTACATAAGAAGCGCGTGCTGCTCTGTTTGTCGGTCACCATGGGGCTTTTATTGCGCTTTTCATCATGCCGAGTGCAGTTAATATGCAGAGATCTGATAACACGACAGCAGATTAGATTTAGTGGCTCTGTGTGTCTGTTCTCCTTCCAGCCGGGAGATAATGGTCACAGTATGGACCTGGATACACGATTATTACACAACATAAACAATGCAGCACGGGGAGACTCATCCACGATCTGCCCTCCAGAATACCCACGTAGCTCACGGTGACCTAGAGCCACTAGGAGAGTATTATGCCTGGTACACACCATACAATTTTGTGTTAGATAGATGGTTCGATAGATCATTTCCGACATGTCCGATTTTTTTTCTGATCGATTTCTCATAGAAGTGAATGGAAATAAATAAGGAAAGATAACAGAATCGAAAATCGATTGGAAAATCGCTCGGATGGAAAATCGACCAGAAAAACGCATCATGTGTACCCAGCATCCCGCCTCCTACACACCATGCAATGTCTGTCAGATAGGCAGCTGGAAACCACAGTCACCTGTAGAGCCAGTATCCATCATGAAGCTATTAGCGTCCCATTTTGGGACTTTTTACAAAACATCATTACTAAGAAAGAATCGCCCGCTCTAGGACAAGAAGTGAAAGCAGACCTGAACTTAGAACGTCGGGCTGGAGCCCACTATACTTTGCATCTGCTGTTCAGGAAATGCTGTTGAAAACAAAGGAAACCCTGAGAATCCCCCATGAGGAGATGGACTGGCCTAAAACCTCTCGGCTCTTTCAGACTTTAACTGCCTACTTTTTTCGCTATAGTGGTCCTTTACGGACTAATGCTGAGAACACACAGGTCCATACTGAGCCATTTAGGTGGCTCAATAGATCATTTCCAACATGTCCGCGCTCGATTCCGCATTGAAGACAAGGGAAAAGATAAGAAAAACGAGCAGAAGATAAGAGAATCGCCTGCGGAATCAAGCGGGGAATCGAGCGGCAAAATTGATCCGTGTATTCCCAGCATTAGGTGTCTTTTAAAGTGGACCTGAACTCTTATATAAGACAGACCGAAAACACAGAAGAATGCACCCTGTATGTACTTAAATAGTTTAGCCTGTCTAATTTCCCCCTCATCTGTGACTAATCACAAGTTGTAATTTGATCTTTTCAACTGTGTCAGCTGGCTGCCGTGGCAGAACAGCTAATTTGTAAACATAGGATGTTAACCCTATGTCTGCTTCCATGAATGCAGGAAGTAAACACACTGCAGATTTTTTTTGCAGGATTTGTATCAGCTGTAAAAAAAGAAATGCTTTTCGTTAAAGGTTATTATGCTGTTTCTTATCTTTTAGAGCAGAGAGGAAGTTCTGAGTTCAGGTCCGCTTTGAATCATTTTGCAGAACTGTTGATGTGCCGACATTCGTTGGTTTACTTGCCCAATGTCCAGTCTCGTTACATCGCTATGCAGACAGCGTAAAGACCGTAGCAAGGTCAGTCCATATCACAGAGACCATTCTGGAGTCATGTTTGATAGGCCGGGTCCTTTGCTGTCACCCGTCACACACAGCCATGAATGTCAGCTTTTATGACATGTGAATTGCTCATATCACTGTGCTGTAGGCTCGCTCCTTGGTATGGATTAACTGTACCCGCCAGCCTATTAATTCTCTGTGTATAGAGCAATTACTGCTCGGAGGACCCTACGTCACACGGAGCGCACGAGACCAGCATTCATTACTGCTCATCATCAGGCATAAACTGCAAGTTTACATACAGGATAATAAAGGAAGACTGAAGGCTGATGGGTAAAACAATAAATAAATAATTCTATATGTAAGAATCCCTCACTATAAACTATTAACTATTCAATTATTAGACCTGGACTGACATCACTGAGGCTGGTAACGGAGATCACTGCGGCTGAACGGCAGACCGCGGGAGGACGGCGTGGGACTTAGACGTGTTTATGGGGTGGTAGGGAGGCCCGGGTAAGTATCAGAGCTGTACTTTATTTACTCTCTGAGCTTCTTTAACTAACTGTGCAGGGGCAGAAGACCCTCGACAATGGGAGCACGACTGAGGAGGCATGTGCAGTAGTCATCAACTACCGGGGCTTACAATGGAAGAATGGCGGGAGCAGGACAGACACTGAAGGAGCCAATGGACTACAGAGGCTGGAGGGAGCCTGTCCCAGGTAAGTATAAATCCTTGTGCTGTATATATCTCAGGTTTACTTTAAGGGGTCAAGATGTAATGTCACTTAGAGGTTGTGAGAGGGCGCTGAAAAGGTTGTAGGAGAGTAATGAGCACCGTAAGACACATTAAAAAGAAACTCCAACCAAGAATTGAACTTTATCCCAATCAGTAGCTGATACCCCATTTTACATGAGAAATCTATTCCTTTTCACAAAAGGATCATCAGGGGGCGCTGTATGACTGATATTGTGGTGAAACCCCTCCCACAAGAAACTCTTGAAACTCTTGAAACTCCTGGCAGTTTCCTTTCTGTGAACCTTGCTGCATTGTGGGAAATAGCTGTTTACAGCTGTTTCCAACTGCCAAAACAGCAAACAGCAGCTACATCACCTGCCAACAGTAAAAATGGCACCATGTAATAAATGTCAGAATGTAAATCAGGGATTTAAAAGATTTTACAATGGGCAAACACTGACTAAATCATTTATAGATAATTATTGTAAAAATGAAGCACTTTTCTATTACATTATTTTCACTGGAGTTCCTCTTTAAGTGAGGAGGTGTGGTAGGGGCAAGAAGGGGAGTGGCTGGTTTTCTGATTCATTAGGTAAAGCCCAAAACTGTGATTCATCAGGGCTCAGAAAAGCATTGTTTATGGCAAGAGGCTGCCCTTTAGAGGTGGTAATGCTATTAGGCAGAGGCATAACTGCTGGGGTAGAAGCTCCTGCAAACACAGGGGGCCCAGAGCTGTGGTGGGCCCCAACTTCTTATCCTACCTTCCTCTGATACAGGAGCAGATATTGTTGCCTCGCTCATTATGGGTTGGGAGAGTCATGGTGGCCACTCTGTTAAAGAGGGGATATGGTGACTACATTTGCTGTATGACCTCGGGGGTCTAGATCTGTGGAGGTCATCATGAGGGGGGGGGGGGGGGGAATATATACATTGGTGGTGGGGGAGGGTAGGAGAGTCCTGCTTGGGGACTCCATGATTTGAGGGACACACCCCCCTGTACAGTACACACCACTGTTGCTTGTTTGTTGCCATGCCATCCTCTCCAGCTTTACTTCCAGGTGCAGCATCAGCACCAGGTGATGTTACCGGATACACCCCTGATGCTTGTTTGTTGCCATGCCATCCTCTCCAGCTTTACGTCGAGGTGCAGCATCAGCACCAGGTGATGTTACCGGACACACCCCTGATGAGTGACAGTGCAGCTCAGTTCCAGCAGCTGGCAATGGCTCCTGCATAAGCAGATATTATTGGGATCAGGGCTGCCTAATGACGGTAATATGAGCTCTTTTATCGATCCCCGCCTTCCTAATGCTGTTTACTCAAATGCCGTCATTTGTTCCAATCTCGGACGACATCACCTAATTGCTGTGTTCACTTTTATATTGCTCAGACTTAAAGGAAAGCAGAGATGATGAAATAAGCAGCTTTTATACTTACCCGGAGCTTCCTCCAGCCCCATGCTGGCTGTGGGCTCCATGGCCCGTCCTCCTGAGCCCCTCTGTTCCCCGGTATATAGCTCAGTCATGGCCAGATGTGGTTCACCATGTGCGCGGCCATGGCATGCTCCCATCGCTAGGAGCGTCCTGTGCCTGTGCAGCCAGTACTGGCACACGACAGGGGTGTGCAGGTGGCCGGGCATGTGTGGAGAACCACGACTGCATGCGGCTGAGATCTATACTAGGGGACACAGCGGAGGGGTACTAGAGGACAATGATGGAGCCCATGGCTGACATGGGGCTGGAGGAAGCCCCGGGTAAGTATAACAGCTGCATATTTCATCATCTCTGGTACACTTTAAAAGAAGCAGTCACAATTCAGCATTTCAGCATTTCTAATCTAATAAATCTCCACTCTTAAAGTGAACCCAAGGCGGGATTGATATGGAGGCTGCCATATTTATTTCCTTTTAAGCAATACCAGTTGCCTGGCAGTCATGCTGATCCTCTGCAGTAATTTCGTTGTGTTACACAATGACAATAAAGTGAATTGAATTGAATTGCCTCTAATACCTTTAGCCATAGACCCTGAACAAGCATGCAGCAGATCAGGTGTTTCTGACATTATTGTCAGATCTGACGAGATTAGCTGCATGCTTGTTTCTGGTGTGATTCAGACACTATTGCAGCCAAATAGGCCAGCAGGGCTGCCAGGCAACTGGCATTGTTTAAAAGGAAATCATTATGGCAGCCTACACATCACTCTCACCTTGGGTTCACTTTAAAGTATTCTTGCATCAAAGTCTTACCTGCCTTAGATAACAGGTGAAATGGGTATGGACTACTGAAGTACCCCTTACTCATTTCCACAAAGAGTTACAAAAAAAAGACAAACACACACAACCACCAGAAAAGTAGTATATTGTTTATAATGAACAACATATACTTACCTTTAATGTTCCCACGCCAATATCCTCTAGTTATGTTGATTGAGGATCTCCGCGCATGTCCTGCCAGCTAAACTTGGCGGCTTTGACTTTAATGTAAATTACAAAATGATCGCCTGATTACAAACAAAATTGTTTACAATTTTCTCCGAAATATCACATTGCAATTCTGCATCAATGCGAAATTACGATTAACAAAATTTGTGAACATCACTAAAAATCAGTCTAAGCGACATTTGCCTTTATTACGAGGCCTGCTTAATTTTTTTGTTTAATCAAACCCCCTCCTTTTTTGTAAATAGCACAATGTTTCTTAAACAACTAGTGGGCATATAATGCTTTTTCAGTGAATTTGGCTACACAGTGGCTCTCTGGAGAAAAGGACAATCAGCTTTGTTCCATGTTGCCTGGCGTTTCGGATTCAGGGCTACTGGAATCTAAAGATGGAACTCGAAAAATTAGAATATCGTGCAAACGTCCATTTTGTTTCAGTAATTCGACGTAAAAGGTGAAACTAATATATAAAA
Source organism: Hyperolius riggenbachi (assembly GCF_040937935.1). Lineage (NCBI taxonomy): Eukaryota > Metazoa > Chordata > Amphibia > Anura > Hyperoliidae > Hyperolius > Hyperolius riggenbachi. Next base: position 39,789,648 of record NC_090649.1, read on the forward strand.
TAGGAACCCTTTGCAGGTGTTTTGGACTAATTAGCTGATTAGAGATGATGTCTGACACTTTGAGTATAGAATATTGAACATTTTCACAATATTCTAATGGGCTGAGATTTGGGGGTTCTCATAAGCTGTAAGCCATAATCATCCAAATTATAACAAATAAAGGCTTGACATATTTTGCTTTGCATGTAGTGAGTCCATTTTATATATTAGTTTCAACTTTTAGGTTAACCACTTCCTGCCCCGTGACGTGAAAATACGTCTCTGCACTCTAGTCCCTACAAAATCCTAGATAACACTGTTTATTTATCTCTGAGCTGATCACAATGTTACACAGTTGTAAGGTGCGTACACACGCACTACCAGCGGCAACGACTGGTCCGCCGGACCCTCCCGCTGGGCGGTCTTTAGCTGACAGTAGTGCGTGTGTACGCACTGTTGGCGGACTGATAAGGCTGTTAGCGTGTACACACGCACTACTGTCGGCTAAAACACCGCTCAGCGGGAGGGTCCGGCGGACCCGTCGTTGCCGCTGGTAGTGCGTGTGTACGCACCTGTAATGGAATGACAGCAAACCCCTCTCTTCCTCCCAGGGAATTTAAAGAGACACTGAAGCGAGACTAAATCTCGCTTCAGATCTCATATATAGCAGGGGCACGTGTGCCCCTGCTAAAATGCCGCTATCCCGCGGCCCTTCACCTCCAACCCACCCCCCGCAAAAGCTGGTCGGAAAATGGTCGCTGGCTGTCTCTTCCTGGAGGCAAGGGCTAACAGCTGCAGCCCTGCCTCCCAGCACGTCTATCAGCGGCGCATCGCCGCCTCTCCCCGCCCCTCTCAGTGAAGGAAGACTGAGAGGGGCGGGGGAGAGGTGGAGATACGCGCTGACAGACGCTCGTGGGGCAGGGCTGCGGCGGTTAGCCCTGCCCCAATCAGGAAGCGCTCCCCCGCATTACGGAGGGGGTTTGGGGGGACAGGGACCCCCGTTAAGCCGTGGGATAGCGGCGTTTTAGCAGGGGCACACGTGCCCCTGCTATATATGAGGTCTGAAGCGAGATCTATTCTCGCTTCAGACTCTCTTTAATGGCAGGATTAATGTGTAAACAAGTGTAAAACAAACATTCCAGGAGCAGACAGATGTAACAAGAGAGTAAGGTATACACAATGTGTTACTAATACATGTTAAAACAAATGAACTGTTTAAATAAACAAGAGAGATAGACAAATGAAATGTGTGTGTTTAATGTACAATAGAACTGTTTACATTAACGCTAGAATGTATGAAAGTGTATGAATTGTGTATTTTTTCCACTTCTTTCCTTATTTTCCTTTTAAAATACATAGAAAATAAGGTTATTTTCAATAAATAGATATCAGCCATAGGCCCGTTTCCACTAGTGCGACGCGATTTCGCCGGCATTCCGACGCTTGTAAAAACGCATGCGGGTGCGTTTCCGCATGCGTTTTACCCGCGATTTCGCGTGCGATTTCGCATGGCAGGGTGCCATGCGAAATTAACCATGACACTGCCAGGACAAAATAACATTGGGAAGGGTGCGAAATCGCACGCGAAATCGCGGGTAAAAACGCATGTACCAAACGCATGCGTTTTTACTATTAAATACATTAGCGGCGATTCGCACGGATTCCCGACGCAGGCGAAAACTGTGGGTCCCGCCGTGCAGATTTGGCCCGCTGCCAAATCGCTCCCGCACGCCGCACAGGTGGAAACAGCCCCATCCACTAACATTAGCTATGCGAATCCGCATGCAGTGCCCGCATGCGGATTCGCCCTAGTGGAAACGAGCCCTAATTTGTCCTGCATAAAACCATATATACTGTAGATCATTTAGATGTGATTATTTATAAAGGTATTGCCAAAGTAATCAGAGCCGAGCTGAACTGTGAAAATGGCCACAGTGAGGAAGTGGTTAAATTACGGAAATAAACGGACTTTAGCATATTCTAATTTCTCGAATTTCACCTGCAGACCACTTGGAGCCGTTTGACCGGAATGCCCTTCAACCAACCAGGTGCAAATTTGAACAACACTCCTGAATGTCCTAAGTGTCCCTCGGACTTAGAAACCAGCTTATCCAGCATGAGGACCGCAGAGCCTCCTCCATAGCAATGCTGAAGGCTGAGCCAGCAGCGGTCCCTAGAGCTATCTGCATCTAAGAATAATTGAATCTAAACTTTTCTAACTTAATTACCGCTGTGACACGGCATTCATTATCTTCTGGCACACAGGAGCTGATTCTAAAGTCAGCGTAAAAAATTGATTTCTTAATCACATTTACTGCGTAACATGAAATTCAACAATGATTTTATAATCGGGAGGGTAGAGGAGCTTTTCGAGGTTATGGATGGCTTCACGGTAAGCAGAGACGAGTGATGAATTTGCCTACACCGGGATTCTGAAGTAAGGGCTGCAATCCACTAGAGCGATTTTTTGAGCGTTTAGGGAGGTTTTCAAAACGCTTGCGATTTCCAAAAACGCTTGGCTAATGTTAAGGCCAAATTCCACTGGAGCGATTGCACTTACCAAAATCGCGACGCAAGACATGCAGCATTTTTGAGCATTAGCGTTTCTGCATGCAATGTAAAGTATATAAACGCTGGCGTAATTGCTCGTCAAAACCTACACCGAGCGATTTGTTGGCATTTTTACATTACTGCACACTGTAAAAAAAAAAAAAATTAATTGAAAGGACCAATCAGAATTAAAATCGCAAATCACAAATCGCTACACAATCGCTGGCAAAAAGCTTACACTTTTTAAAATCGCTACCAAAATCTCCAGAAAACGCTCATGAAATCGCTTACAAAACGCTCATTAAAAACGCTAGAGATTGCGATTTGTAGCGGGTTCCAGGCCTAATGTGCAGGAAACCACAAGTATGGGTAAGCACCATCCACAGGATATGAATACTACAAGCCCAACATGCAATCTGTTGTATAAGTAAAGGGAGTCAGCAATAAAGATCAAACCAATTAATACACATAAAAAAAGAAAAAGAAGATCCAGCAAAGACTGCACCACTGCAGCCATATGCAAAAGTACAAAATAGCTTTTTATTTGATATATAGGACAAGCATTTGAAGGACACCTGAGGTGAAAATAGACTAATGAAACAAACAATTGTATCTATCCTCCTTCTCTTAAAAATGACTTTTTAAGATATTCCACAGTTTTGATTTATATTTAAATCTACCTTTTAAGTTTTTACTGTTGTAGCTTAATGACACATTCATTGAAGTATGTCAGAGCTAAAATCTATGAACTATTTTTATCTCTTTTCTGCTCTCAGAAGCCATTTTCTGCTAGGAAGGTGTTTTATAGTTGTAATATCTTATCAGTGAAGGTCACACTGTAGTCACTTCCTGTCTGAGTCAGGACTGAGTCAGCCGCTTACATACCTGATATTTAACTCTTTCAGGCAGAGAAAGAAAAAAAAGGAGCACAGCATAATTATTTGTGTACTAGGCACTGTACATACACAGGTCTATCTCATCATGTCACATGTCACTTCGGGTATTCTTTAAAGTGACACTGAAGTGAAAAAAAAACCCCAAAAAACTTACGATGTAATGATTTGTATGTGCTGTACTGATAATTAATAGAACTTTAGTAGCAAAGAGATTAGTCTCATATTTTATTTTTTAGATATATAGCTTTTTGTTATAACATTGCATCATTCTCCAATATTTGCAATTACAAGTCACACTCTGTAAACTGTATAGTTTTTAACCACTTAAGGACCACCTAACGCCGATAGGCGGCGGCGGGTTTAAGTGGTTATTACATGGAAACGAACGAGCGGCCTTTCCATGTCAGTTCACGGAGACTGTCTCCGTGAACAGTGTGCGAGCCGCCGATCACGGCTCGCACGCCTAATGTAAACACGCGGGAAAGAAATCCCCGCTGTTGACATCTGTTTACATCAATCGCGATCCCCGACCTCTGATTGGCCGGGGATCGCAGTCATTTGATAGGCTGAAGCCTATCCTACATGGTGTAGGACGGATATCCGCCCTGCGCAGTCTAATAAGGAAGAGGGAGGCAAGGGGAAGGAGGGAGTGCGGAAAACGCTGCAGAGGGGGGCTTTGAAGAGCCCCCCCCCCCGCTCGGCCACACGGAGCGACGGCGATCAGACCCCCCCAGCAGGTCATCCCCCTAGTTGGGAAAAAGGGGGGGGGGGGGAGTCTGATCGCCCTGCCGTGCACACGATCTGCGCTGCGGGCTGGAGAGCCCACGGAGCGCAGGTCTGAAAGAATAGCCCCGGTCCTTAAGTTTAAACTATAACACAAGCAGAGCTAATGAACCTTTCAACTTCCCAGGAGTAAAAATGTTTTCTAAATCTGCCTCTGACTGTTGCTTTGATGTATAAATGCTCCAGAAAGCAGCGACCAAATTGGTTGTGGAGCTCAGATAAGCTCTTTTGATAGATAACAACTGAAGTTTCTTAAAGAGACACTGAAGTGAAAAAATATGATATAATGAATTTGTTGTGTAGTACGGATAATTAATAGAACATTAGTAGCAAAGAAAATATTCTCATATTTTTTTATTTTTAGTTATATAGTGTTTTTATAACATTGCATCATTCTCTAATATTTGCAGTTTACACGCTACTCAGCATTCTAAATGATTTTACAGAGCAGGCAAGTGAACGTTTGAAACTGTTCTCTGCAGAGAAAAAGAAAATACAATGACTGACAGTTGAGACAACAAGCTTCAGAAGACAGAGCTCTATGTGACTTTGAAAGTCGTGGAGCTCAATGGCTCTTTTGCATACATAACAACTGGAGTTTCTTAAAGGAAACCAGAGATGAACGCTTCGGCACAATATAAAAATATCGCCCGATAGATTTTACAAAATAATAACTACACCTGGTATTTTTGCTGCTCTGGTGTTCCGTTTTTTGTGTTTTTATACTAAAACGCCATGCAAAACACAGTTCATCAGAAAAGCATATTATGTAGTGGGCTTTGTGCAAAATGAAACCACCATTTCTAAAAACCTCTTATGACTAACAAATATCGATAAAAAGAAAAAAAAATCAATAAACCCTTACATTAGCAGCTCCACCCATCTCATTACAGCTCATGCTGTGAGTATACAAAACAGTAGAGCACAGCCAGAAGGGAGCAGGCTTGGGCTTGAAAATACATCAGAGAAGACAGACTCAGCTATAATGATTCCTGAGCAAAGTCAGACTGAATGCTCAGTCGAGGATTTTATCACGGCTAATAACAAGCAGGCTGAGCAGTGAAGGATGAAACAGAGAGCAGGGTAGGAGGCTTCGTCTCTGGTTCACTTTAACTCTTCCTGTACTGGAAACAATTAGACTTATGTCTCTGCTCCTAACGTTTCATTTCTTAGCAGTACTACTCAGACAAATCATTATATAATTTTTTTTTCGCTTCAGTGTCTCTTTCACTCTTCCTGTACTGGAAACAATATCTGGGCTGCTAATGTTCTTAGCTGTACTATACATACAAATCATTATTTCACACGTTTATTTTCACTTCAGATTCCCTTTAAAAACAAGTAGAAATCACATGAGAAGTACAATGATAATGCAACGATATTGCTCAGGTAAGAATGGAGCCACCCCTCAAATCAATACATCCACAAAAAAGGTTTGGATTAAATGCCAGAAAGTATGTATATGTTACGGCCAGAACCCGAAGTTTGGCCACTTCTAGTTCTGGCCGGCCACTTCGGGTTCTGGCCGGCCAATGCGCGAAGTGGTCGCTGCGCTGCGGCCAATGTTGGAAATGGAATAATTTCCTCTGACATTAATGTATCTTCTGGCCGCAGCGCAGCGGCCAAACGTATAACAACTTCGTTAATTTATTGCAATTCAGCCGGCGGCAATGTAACAATTCAAGCCGCCGGCTTTTTCTCTGCCTCTCTCTCCTTCTCCCCCCCGCCTCTCTCTCCTCCTTCTCTTATGGGCAGCCGGGCGGGGACACGCGTGTCCCCCCTCCAGAGTCGTTCGTCGCGGCAGGGTTATCCTGCCGTTCTTGCAGAGCGGGTGCTGGCAGAAGCGATGTCTGCAGCCTCCCCGCTCTGCTGCCCTGGCGCCACGAACAACTCTCGGGGACACGCATGTCCCCGCCGGCTGCCCATAAGAGGAGAGAGAGAGGCAGAAAAAAAAAAGCCGGCGGCTTGAATTGTTACATTGCCGCCGGCTGAATTGCAATAAATTAACGAAGTTGTTATACGTTTGGCCGCTGCGCTGCGGCCAGAAGATACATTAACCTCAGAGGAATCAATCAATTTCTAACATTGGCCGCAGCGCAGCGGCCACTTCGCGCATTGGCCGGCCAGAACCCGAAGTGGCCGGCCAGAACTAGAAGTGGCCAAGCTTCGGGTTCTGGCCGTAACATATATAACAAATCCAGTGTTCTGATATCACATAAAGCTGGTATAACCTGGTGGGTAAAGAGAAGAATGCACAGCAACGAATGTGCCTGAGAAGGCAGGAAGTGAAAAGACTAGAAAGCTACGGTAGAAGTCCACACCATGTGCTCGGTAAGTGAAAGAGGAATACTGCCAAAAGGTGATACAAGATGCACATTGCGCACAGCGGCGCAAGTATGGCAAGTGAACTGCGCTCGGCGGCGCTTGAGTAGTGTGAGCTTACCAGGTTATGAGGTGGTGAGGAAAAGAGAGGCTGGCGTGACCACCGCTCTAAGCAGTCGCGATTCGCCAACTAGCGGCTTTTTCTGGGCAGTGGTGCGGCCTTTGCTGGATCTACTTTTTCTTTCTTTATGTGAAGTAATGTGGAGGGTCTGAAGATGTTCTTGGCAAATGAAGTGCTTACTTGATCACTTACGCCCTGATGTGCTAAACACACATAGGAGTTATCTCATCATGACCCAAATGCACTAAGGGGCCTATGTAGAAAATGCAGTAGATCATCCGCTTTGTGACCGCTCACAAAGAGAAGCACTGGCATGCAGGTGCTCGAGCCGGGCAAGCACCAGCTGTTGGCACTTAAAGAGGAACTCCAGTGAAAATAATGTAGTAGAAAAAGTGCTTCATTTTTACAATAATTATGTATAAATGATTTAGTCAGTGTTTGCTCATTGTAAAATCTTTCCTCTCCCAGATTCACATTCTGACATGTATTACATGGTGACATTGTTACTGTGGGCAGGTTATGTAGCTGCTGCTAGCTGTTTTGGCTGTTAGAGACAGCTGTAAACAGCCATTTCCTGTCTGTGAACATTGTTACATTGTGGCAGTTTGCCCAGAGTACCGCGGTACCAGAGTTTCTTGTGGGAGGGGTTTCAGCACAAAATCAGTCATACAGCGCCCCCTGATGGTCTGTTTGTGAAAAGCATCATATTTCTCATGTAAAAGGGGGTATCGGCTACTGATTGGGATAAAGTTCAATTCTCGGTTGGAGTTCCTCTTAAAGCGGACCCAAACCAAACATTTTTTTAATTAAAAATATTTAGTTGCACCACTCTGACACATACAAAGATAAACAAACACTCCTTCAAACCTATGAGCATTTCAGTGCATGCTTTTCACCCTTCTCTTTTCATAGCTAGGGTTATACTGGGGGCAGCCATTAGCAATTCCTCCATTGCCGGACACCATCTACTCCACCAGTTTGCCGGAAAAATCCCGGCAATTTGAAAGGAAGGGAGGGGTTCCTCCAATAAATGTAAAATATTTTATATTTGTCATCATGCAGCTGAAAAAAGGCTGCTATTTATTATTATAATTTAGAAAATAGATTTTATTTCTGAAATCGTGTATTTTTAATTTGGGTCCACTTAAACAGTCACTGACCTGAAGAATCGGGAAAGTCCTGTGAAACGCGTTGTGCTTTTTTTTGTGCAAATAGAACTGAAATATTCCACCACCTATGTGTGGTGTGTGACATCAGAGGGAGGTAAGCCAACATTACGCTTCCTTTTAAACTGTTTTTATACCTCCTTTGGGCTCCTCCCCCTAGTAGTTTATTTTGCCTATATACTGTCTAAAGTCTTTGTCTTAATGAATCAAGCCCAATGTGTGAGGGCTTATTCACACCTAGGGCATTTTCGTTTCTTTTTTAAACACAATTTTGAAAATCGCCCTAAGGTTCCCTGCACACTGCAAATTCGTTTTGCGATTTCGATTCCGATTTGCAATTCAGATTTTCCCTGAATGCAATCAACAGAAAATCGGAGGAAAAAAACGCAGCATGCAGTAACAATTAAAAATCGGAATCGGATGTAAAAAACGATTAAAAAAATCTGAATTGGAATCGCATTCAGTGTGCAGGGAGCTTGAAAGCGCTTGTGCAATGATTCCCTATGAGAGTGTTCAAATCTGCGCGTTTCAATTGCTTTCCGCTGACCAAAGCGCTGCCTGTACCATTTTCTGAGCGTTTTGGCTATAATGGAAGGTATAGAGAAATCACTAAGCGCTTGAAAAAGCGATTTGTATAGCGATTTCCCCAGCGCTTTTAAGAATAAATACATAGGGCTTGATTCACAAAGCGGTGCTAACTGTTAGCACGCCTGTAAAAACCCCCTTAGCACGTCTAAACAAGCTTTTTGCGTGCAAAACTTTACGCGCACAAAACTTTATGCACGCAAAACTTTACACGCACACTGCACAGAGCGCAGGGCGCTCAGTGTGAAGTGCTCATTAAAGCCTATGGGACTTAGCATAGGAATTAGCGCGTGCAAAACTTTGCGCGCGGTACTTAGCCCGCGATCTGATTCAGAAATTCGGTGCTAACCTACTTAGCACCCTGGGTAGCGCGCCTAAAGACTTTAGACGTGCTAAGTAGGTTAGCAACGCTTTGTGAATAAAGCCCATTGTATTTATTCTTTTCCGGGTCAAAGAGCTCACTTCCTGACTGATTATTATTATTATTATTTTTTTATTTATATAGCGCCAACATCTTCCGTAGCGCTTTACATAATACAAACAAATAATGGGGAACAAATATACATAAGAAATACAAGACACTGTACAGTCATGACATTGAATAGAACAAATACATACATAGTTGATGTATAGTTGGTACATGTGCATATGTTAAAATTACAGCAATAACACTAGGAGGAGGTCCCTGCCCTTGCGAGCTTACAATCTAGATGTCAGGAAGTGAAAAAACAAATCGCTCTGCAAAAACACTTAGAAAAGCGCTTTACAACAAATCAGTAGAGCGAAGGTAAGTGCCTGCAGGCACTAAAAAAATTGCGCACAAAAACGCAAAACGCAAGCACTGGCGATTTATGAGTTGAACAAGGCCTAATTGTGGTTTTATGCATTACCAGTTGACCTAAGCCCGTTTAAAAACGGGCTCTAGGTCTCTTCACACCACCCCCATCTGCTGCGCGCGCGCACCCGTCCACCCGCGCACACGCCCACCCGGCTCCCTGGCCCCGTCCTACTCCTGTCCCAAAGGCTACACATGCGCTGTAGCCAAAACCCACGGACGCAGGGGCAGGAGGATGACGCAGGGGCAGGAGGATGACGCAGGGGCAGGAGGATGACGCAGGGACAGGAGGATGACGCAGGGGCAGGAGGATGACGCAGGGGCAGGAGGATGACGCAGGGACAGGCGGATGACGCAGGGAGAGATAGGGTTTTATTACATAGGAGGCTTTAGATTTTAGGCAATGTTGCATAGTAAAAATAATGCATACACTTTGCTAATGCTTTAGCCCGATTGTTATTATTATTTAGTATTTATATAGTGCCAATATCTTCCGCAGCGCTGTACAGAGTATATAGTCATGTCACTGACTGTCCCTCAGAGGTGCTAACAATCCAATCCCTACCATAATCTTATGTCTATGTATGTATTGTGTATTTAAAACAAGCAACCTTAGTGTGCGCTCCTCTACTCTATGCCCTTATGGCTGTACAGTTGTTCCGTTTGTTTTTCCTGGATCGCTCCTATCTTTTAAGTGTGTGTGTCACTTTAAGTATAAAATATAGGGGATAATAACAGGGCGCTCTGCAGTATGATACAGAAAAATCATAAAAATCATAAAACAATGTCTCTTAATACATAAACATTATCAAAGTTCACATAAAATTCCTCCCAGAGTCCTTAGGTATGAGAAATTTCTCCCAATCTTCCTGTGGTAAATGGTTACACTATACACTCACCAGATATCAGTGCTGGGCCGAAATTACGCATGAGCGTAATTACGCATCGTAATTCAATGTAAATGTACGCGTAAGCGTTACGCGTAACTTACGGTCTTACGCGTAATTATTTACGCGTAAGCAGTAAAGTGGTATCGTAATTACACTGTCTACCGTAATTGCTAGGCATGCGTAATTTTACGAACACTTACGCGTAATTTTACGCATAATTACTAACGTAAAAACTCCCCTTTTCTAAGAGTAGCCAATCAGTCAACATCCTAAGCAACCAATAGTATCTTCTCCCGCCCTTCAGTATAAGCGTACGTTTTGACGCATACGAATGATATGTACGCAATAACTGTCACATTGACGGCTATTGCGTACATATTGTCCGCATGCGTCAAAAAATACGCATTAATGGGTATTACGGCACTACGTGTAACATCGTAGTGTAAGCGCCTACATTACGGTATCCTTACGCGTAACTGCGTAAGTTTACGCGTAATTACAGTGATGTACCGTAGATAATTTCCTACGCCGTAACCGTAATTGCGTAATGCGTAATAGCGTAAAATTACGCGTAATGATCCGTAAGCGTAGATTTTTCCATTACGACCAGCACTGCCAGATATTAGGGCTGCCCTTCTCAGGATCAGCAAGTAACGCCTCTGGCCCAGCCAGTACACAGGATCTTTAAGTGGTCCTCTTTCCTTACGAGTATTCCAAACATAAAAGACAGAAAGGCACTGCAATAGTGTGATACTGTATGGCTGGGGCATAAATAACTTCACCAGTGCTCCCAGTTGTTACCATGACACCCAGTGCTCCTCCACCATATACTCAATAAAGCCTCTCACCACAGGTCATGGCTGACCCAGCACAGACCAGCAAGTAACGCTCTGCAGATACCATCAGCGTGTTCCTCCAAAACCGAGAATCCTAAGACTCAAATATGGCCAACATAGTGTAAAACCGCTTTTTATTTAAAAAATTAAAAGGTAGGGCACTTACAAAGTTTCAGAAAATCAATGCGCGTATCAGTTTTCCCTTGAGCTCACTCAGCGTCCCTCGCTCTTTAGGCTCCGCCCATGTATTGTGTAGTGTGTGTCATAGTCTAGGGTCAGTTTAGAGGGGAGCCAATTAACGTATCTGTATGTTTCTGGGATGTGGGAGGAACCAGAGTGCCCGGAGGAAAAGTACAAAACATTTTTTTCCCAATGCCTAGTAAGGAAAAAATATAGTACAAACAAAATAAGAAAGTCGCATAACAATTTGATTATTCAAGGATAGCTTATTTTGAGTGAGCTTTTTTTTTTTTTAATAGCATCTCACTGAAAAATATAACAATTTATAAAGAACGTTTGGAAACAAATATTACATGGCATAATTTTGTGTATTATAAGGTTAGATCTCCCACCCTTGTGATGTCACTACCCAAACACTGGTGCACATTGAGCGGTTTTTGAAGCATTCCGCAAACCGCTTCCGCCTGTGAAAACACTTGGCTAATGTATCTCTGGGATGGTGCACACCAGGTTTTTGGCAAACTGCAAACGTGACTCCTGCAGCACTTTTGCGGTTTGCAGAAGCGTTTCTGCCTCAATGTAAAGTGTAGGAAAAGCTCCAACCGCTCTGGAAAACGCCAGATCAGAGCAGTATTCCAGGCGGTTTTGTTACAGAAGCTGTTCAGTAACAGCTTTACTGTAAGGCCTAGTGCACACCAGAGCGTTTCGGCTGCGGTTTGCGATCCGCTTACGGGTGCGGATCCGCTTGGGTAATGTATTTCAATGGGCTGGTGCACACCAGAGCGGGAGGCGTTTTGCAGAAACGCATACTCCCGGGCTGCTGCAGATTTTGGATTGCGGATGCGTTTCTGCCTCAATGTTAAGTATAGGAAAAACGCAAACCGCTCTGAAAAACGGCACTTCAGAGCGGTTTGCCAGGCGGTTTTTGTTACAGAAGCTGTTCAGTAACAGCTTTACTGTAACAATACATGAAATCTACTACACCAAAAACGCTTCCCAAAACCGCAAAATGCTAGCTGAAACGCTACATAAAAATAAGAAAAAGCGTTTCAAAATCTGCTAGCATTTTGCGGATCTGCTAGCGTTTTTTGGTGTGCACCAGGCCTAACAATATAAAAAATCTGCTGCACAAAAACGCTCCAAAAAACGCTAGGCATGTTTAGAAAACCTCTCTGAACATGCCTAGGATGGCTCAGAAATCTGCTTCAAAAACTTCTAGCGTTTTGCGGATCTGCCAGAGGTTTTTGGTGTGCACTGGGCCTAAAACAGCTTCAGCACAGATTGAGGGGAAAACCTTCCCAGAATCCTCGGTGCCTTCGCTATTTAATTAGCCTGGCAACCCTACTCCATCACTTGAGCTGACAGGCCGGACTAATTCCCACCCAGACTCTAGCTGAGGTTTCACAATTTACGTTTGTCACCGGTGTGCCACAGTGTCATTCGCAAACAAGTCGTAATTCAGGCTCAAGCTAGCTTCTTTTTTCCCTTTAAAATTATCAGCTTCAGAGAAAGGGATTTGAGTACTTAATCCCTATACATTTTTGTACACTGATTTTGAACATGGAAAATGTAGCTTTTCAATGCTTCTAATAGGGATGCTCAAATCCGAATCCGGGTAAAAACCCGGATAGTTGCAATCCGGATATCTCCCAGTAAACCTGGGCAGGGGGGGGGGGGGGGGGGGGGAGGGGCAGGGGGATCAAGCTTACCTGTCTGACGTCTTCTTCGTCCGTCCCTGGCACCTCCCACGATGCGTTCCATGTGCATCACAAGACTACAAACACTTCCTCCTTCAACCCGGAAGGAGGAAGTGTTTGTAATCATGTGACCGCTGATGGAGTGCATCGTAGGAGGTGCCAGGGACGGACGAAGAAGACGTCAGACAGGTAAGCTTGACCCCCCCCGCCCAGGTTTACTGGGAGAAATCCGGGTAGCAACTATTCGGGTTTCACCCAGATTCGGATTTGAGCATCCCTAGCTTCTAATACTTCATATATACAATTGTAGCATTCACAGCTCAGATTATGGCCACGTTCACAGTGGCCATTGTGTTTCCTGTGTCAGCAGAAATGCAACGCAATGGATCAGGACAGCGGCGCTGCACGTTATGCTCGCATTGTTCAGCAAAGCATTCAGTACAATTTTAGGATAAAATTGAATTGAGCGATTTCTGTCCAAAATCGTGATTTCGATTCATGACTTCCTTCAAATCAAGCTTTGTACCCCCTCTGTGCCTCTCTGTCCCCCTGTCTCTCTTTGTGCCCCCTCTGAGTCTCTCGTGCCCCTTTTGTCTCACTGTGGCTCTCTTTTGCCCCCTCTGTGTCTCTCTCTGTGCCCCCTCTGTGTCTCTCTCTGTGCCCCCTCTGTGTCTCTCTGTGCACCCTCTGGATCTCTCTCTGTGCCCCCTCTGTGTCTCTCTCTGTGCCCCCTCTGGGTCTCTCTCTGTGCCCCCTCTGTGTCTCTCTGTACCCCCTCTGTGTCTCTCTCTGTGCCCCCTCTGTGTCTCTCTCTGTGCCCCCTTTGGGTCTCTCTCTGTGCCCCCTCTGGGTCTCTCTGTGCACCCTCTGTGTCTCTCTGTGCACCCTCTGGGTCTCTCTCTGTGCCCCCTCTGTGTCTCTCTGTACCCCCTCTGTGTCTCTCTCTGTGCCCCCTCTGGGTCTTTCTCTGTACCCCCTCTGTGTCTCTCTCTGTGCCCCCTCTGGGTCTCTCTCTGTGCCCCCTCTGTGTCTCTCTGTACCCCCTCTGTGTCTCTCTCTGTGCCCCCTCTGTGTCTCTCTCTGTGCCCCCTCTGGGTCTCTCTCTGTGTCCCCTCTGGGTCTCTCTCTGTGCCCCCTCTGGTTCTCTCTCTGTGCCCCCTCTGGGTCTCTCTCTGTGCCCCCTCTGGTTCTCTCTCTGTGTCTCCTCTGGATCTCTTTCTGTGCCCCCTCTGGGTCTCTCTGTGTGCCCCCTCTGTGTCTCTCTGTGTGCCCCCTCTGTGTCTCTCTCTGTGCCCCCTCTGGGTCTCTCTCTGTGCCCCCTCTGGGTCTCTCTCTGTTCCCCCTCTGTGTCTCTCTCTGTGCCCCCTCTGGGTCTCTCTCTGTGCCCAATCTGGATCTCTCTCTGTGCCCCCTCTGGGTCTCTCTCTGTGCCCCCTCTGTGTCTCTCTCTGTGCCCAATCTGGATCTCTCTCTGTGCCGCTCTCTGTGCCCCCTCTGTGTCTCTCTCTGTGCCCCCTCTGTGTCTCTCTCTGTGCCCCCTCTGGGTCTCTCTCTGTGCCCCCTCTGGGTCTCTCTCTGTGCCCCCTCTGTGTCTCTCTCTGTGCCCCCTCTGTGTCTCTCTCTGTGCCCTCTCTGTGTCTCTTTCTGTGCCCCCTCTGGGTCTCTCTCTGTGCCCCCTCTGGGTCTCTCTCTGTGCCCCCTCTGTGTCTCTCTCTGTGCCCCCTCTGGTTCTCTCTCTGTGCCCCCTCTGGTTCTCTCTCTGTGCCCCCTCTGTGTCTCTCTCTGTGCCCCCTCTGTGTCTCTCTCTGTGCCCCCTCTGTGTCTCTCTCTGTGCCCCCTCTGTGTCTCTCTGTGCCCCCTCTGGTTCTCTCTCTGTGCCCCCTCTGGGTCTCTCTCTGTACACCCTCTGTGTCTCTCTCTGTGCCCCCTCTGGTTCTCTCTCTGTGTCTCCTCTGGATCTCTTTCTGTGCCCCCTCTGGGTCTCTCTGTGTGCCCCCTCTGGGTCTCTCTCTGTACACCCTCTGTGTCTCTCTCTGTGCCCCCTCTGGTTCTCTCTCTGTGTCTCCTCTGGATCTCTTTCTGTGCCCCCTCTGGGTCTCTCTGTGTGCCCCCTCTGTGTCTCTCTGTGTGCCCCCTCTGTGTCTCTCTCTGTGCCCCCTCTGGGTCTCTCTCTGTGCCCCCTCTGGGTCTCTCTCTGTTCCCCCTCTGTGTCTCTCTCTGTGCCCCCTCTGGGTCTCTCTCTGTGCCCAATCTGGTTCTCTCTCTGTGCCCCCTCTGGGTCTCTCTCTGTGCCCCCTCTGTGTCTCTCTCTGTGCCCAATCTGGATCTCTCTCTGTGCCGCTCTCTGTGCCCCCTCTGTGTCTCTCTCTGTGCCCCCTCTGTGTCTCTCTCTGTGCCCCCTCTGTGCCCCCTCTGGGTCTCTCTCTGTGCCCCCTCTGTGTCTCTCTCTGTGCCCAATCTGGATCTCTCTCTGTGCCCCCTCTGGGTAATTCTCTGTGCCCCCTCTGGGTCTCTCTCTATGCCCCCTCTGGGTCTCTCTATGTGCCCATTCTGGGTCTCTCTCTGTGCCCCCTCTGGGTCTCTCTCTGTGCCCCCTCTGTGTCTCTCTCTGTGCCCCCTCTGTGTCTCTCTCTGTGCCCCCTCTGTGTCTCTCTCTGTGCCCCCTCTGTGTCTCTCTGTGCCCCCTCTGGGTCTCTCTCTGTGTCTCCTCTGGATCTCTTTCTGTGCCCCCTCTGGGTCTCTCTGTGTGCCCCCTCTGTGTCTCTCTGTGTGCCCCCTCTGTGTCTCTCTCTGTGCCCCCTCTGGGTCTCTCTCTGTGCCCCCTCTGGGTCTCTCTCTGTTCCCCCTCTGTGTCTCTCTCTGTGCCCCCTCTGGGTCTCTCTCTGTGCCCAATCTGGTTCTCTCTCTGTGCCCCCTCTGGGTCTCTCTCTGTGCCCCCTCTGTGTCTCTCTCTGTGCCCAATCTGGATCTCTCTCTGTGCCGCTCTCTGTGCCCCCTCTGTGTCTCTCTCTGTGCCCCCTCTGTGTCTCTCTCTGTGCCCCCTCTGTGCCCCCTCTGGGTCTCTCTCTGTGCCCCCTCTGTGTCTCTCTCTGTGCCCAATCTGGATCTCTCTCTGTGCCCCCTCTGGGTAATTCTCTGTGCCCCCTCTGGGTCTCTCTCTATGCCCCCTCTGGGTCTCTCTATGTGCCCATTCTGGGTCTCTCTCTGTGCCCCCTCTGGGTCTCTCTCTGTGCCCCCTCTGTGTCTCTCTCTGTGCCCCCTCTGTGTCTCTCTCTGTGCCCCCTCTGTGTCTCTCTCTGTGCCCCCTCTGTGTCTCTCTGTGCCCCCTCTGGGTCTCTCTCTGTGCCCCTCTGGCCCACAAGCTGCGGCAGTGCCTGACATACCTTCCAACATAAGTCCAGCGATACCACTTCGCCTGTGGGCTCTAATGCACGACACACTTCCTGTATGTCATGTGACATACCGGAACCAGGAAGTATGCCTTGCACAAGAGCTGGCAGACGTTGATATAGGACGGGAATCGTTGGACTTGTGTGGATGGTATGTCCAACACTGCCGATGCTGCGGGCCGCATGTGCAGGGACTTGGGGGAAGTGTGCTTCTTCAAACTTCTACCATGCAAAAATGACGTCATTGCAGAAATCGCCGCTTTGATGATTCCAAAATCGTGATCTTGGTGATCACGATTTCGTTTTAAATTCTATTTATTGTTCAAGCCTATACAGTCAATAAAAGTATGCTTCACCGTTAATACGCAATATTAGCGGAAACACGCTGCATGCAGTGGGTAACGCCGCCGCAAATTGTTATATACTGGAACGCTCCGGCCGCGTTGCAGTATGGCAAGCCGCGTTACAAAGCGCCCTTTACACCACATTACTGTGAATGT
Organism: Hyperolius riggenbachi; assembly: GCF_040937935.1. NCBI lineage: Eukaryota > Metazoa > Chordata > Amphibia > Anura > Hyperoliidae > Hyperolius > Hyperolius riggenbachi. The sequence goes on from NC_090649.1 coordinate 39,806,377, forward strand.
GTGAAAGTGTACCTGAGATGTAACTAATTGCTGTATTTATACTTACCTGCGGCTTCCTCCGGCCCCATGGGGTGCGTGGGCTCCCTCGCCGCCCTCTCTGTTCTTCCATGTCTATCGTACACATACTGCAGCCCCTCTCTATCTCTTCTCACTTTCCTTGGGCATCAGTTTCCCTTTTTTTGTGTTGCTCCCCATTTTCTGCCTCCTCTTTCATACGCAGCAACCCCTCTTTCATGTTCAGGTGCCCCTTTGTGCTGCAGCCGCCCAAGGCCAGGGCCTTTGTGGCCTTGTCAGGAATCCAGTGCAGTGTCCGATTGTGCTGCCTTCATGCGCATGCTCAGTGGCACACTTCTGGGTGGCGTAGATTACCAGACAGCATAATCGGACACTGATTTCTGGAAAGGCCACAGAGGCCCTGGTTTTGGGTGGCAGCAGCCTAAGGGGCACCTGAACATGAAGGAGGGTAGGCTGAAAATGGGGAGCAACACATAAAATAGGGAAACTGATGCCCAAGGAAGCTGTTTGTAAAAAAAAGGGGGGTACATTCAAGGACGATACACATGGAAGAGGGGGCTACACATGGAAGGAGAGCCACAACACACTTGTCCTAGGGGCACAAGTCCGGACTTCCACACACATGCACCAAATAGTCACTGTCCTCACGCACACACATTACACACATGCAAATAATATGCACACTAACACACACACTACATATGCAAACTACACACACACTACACATACACACAGCACATACACACACATACCCATACTGTATACACACACTCTACACACACGCACACACAAAGTGTATACACACCACACACTCTACACACACACTCTACACATACACACAGCACACACAGACACTGTACACACACACTGTACACACACACACTGTACACACACACACACACACACACACACACACACACACACAAACACACACACTGCACACACTGCACATACATACACTGTACACACACACACACACACACACACTCTATACACACACACACACACACACACACACACACACACACACACACTCTATATACACACACACACACACACACACACACACTCTATACACACACACACACACACACACACACACACACACACTCGTACACACACACTGTACACACACACACACTATACAAACACACACACACATACACACCACACCTACAATTGTGCACATTCCATCACCTGTACGGAAAGCGTTTGTATATGACTAATCTGAAGATGTGGGTTGGCAGACAAGCAATAATCCCAGCAGCGGCTGACAATGAGAATGGACGGATTTACTCGCTGATAACGGGAAAGCAGCACAAATCCTCGTGGAAATGAAAGGCAGACAAGATCGCCGGATCAGAATAATCCCCAGAACATCACACACGTCATGGACGCAACACATCCATCAAATGAGGCATTTCATGGGAATGTGCTGGACCCGATACAGAGAAATGCTCTCGCAAATGTGGATAAAGCCAGTTTTCCATTCACCCCAGGGCTGTGCAGATCACATTCTGCAGACATAAAAAAGGAATAGAGATATCTTCTGCTGAAAATCATAGAGAAATTGCTGTAGCTGTCTTCCAGAAGTATCTTCTGATACCCTTAAAGGATACCCGAGGTGACATGTGACATGATGAGATAGACACTTGTATCTACAGTGCTAAGCATACTAATAACTAGGCTGTGTTCCTTTTTTTATTTCTCTGCCTGAAAGAGTTAAAAATCAGGTACGCAAGTGACAGTTTCTATCTGGGTCGGAGGCAGGTCAGACTATAGCATAACCCTAACTGATAAGGAATTATAACCATAAAACTTTTGACTACCAGAAAATTGCTTCTAAAAGCAGGAAAGAGATAAAAAGAGTCAATAATTCATAGATTTTTAGCTCTGGCATACTTCAGTGAATGTCAATGAGCAGAGACATTGAAACAGTATGAACTTAAAAAGTAGATTTAAATATAAAATTAAACTGTGGGATGTGTAAACAATTTGTTTTTAGGAGCAGGAGGATAGAGACAAATGTTTATCTGATCAGTTTATTTTCACCACGTGTTTCCTTTAAAGAGGACCTGAGGTGGTAAAATAAAGCAAATAAAAAAAAAATCCATACTACATGATCTGGTGGGCTAACCCGATCAGGTAGCATATATTAACTCTGCTCCTTCTCCCCGCTATCGCCGAGTTTCAGTTTGTTTTAAGTAAATTATTGCAGGCAGAGAGGAAGGGAATGGGTGGAGGAGAGGCAGTGTAGGGCCAATTATAGTCAGGAAAGGGGCGTTCCTAACGCCAGAGGGGGGGTTTGCCGGAGTGTATCTCCTGCAAGGAACTCCCCTTTTCGCTTTTACCTGCTGACAAGCTGCTTGTGAGCATTTTCTGGGGGTGACATTGCAGTGCAGGAGGGCAGAGAGCGGAGCGAGAGGACACAGGTGCATATCATGGAGCAAGGAACATGCCGCAGCCTCTGTGTCCCATCTGCTTCCCCCCTGCGCCGCTCGGTTACACTTTAACCACTTCCCTTCCCTAGGTTATTTCCCCTTAAAAACTTTTGTATATTTCATACTCCTCCAATTCATTCGCCAATAACGTTATCACTACTTATCACAGCTAAATGATCTGAACTATCTATTGTTCTTTTTGCCACCAATTAGGCTTTGTTTGGGTGGTACTTTTTGCTAAGAATTATGTTATTTTGTGTACATTTTAAAGGTAATAAGGAGTTTGTTTTTTTAAAGTCATTATTTCAGCCATTATAGTTTGAAATAGGCCTCATTCAACCCCATTTTGTGAGCAGAATGACTCTCTCTTAAATCAGTGCTAGCTGGAAATGTTTCAAAGCTGGCCAAATCCCTCGGCCACACCAGGGCCGGCGCTACCATTAAGGCAAAGGAGGCAGCTGCCCCAGGGCCCCAGAGCTTGTAGGGGCCCCCAGTGGCTACAAGAGGAAAAAAAAATTCAAAATCGCCATTATATTTTTTGAGAAAATCGATTTTAAAGTTTCAAAGGAAAAAAAAACACATTTAAAAACCTGCCGACTTTAAATTTGCAGGGTATGTTAAGGAGATCATTAGGAATAAGAGGAAAAAACAATTTTTCAAAAAGACCTTATAGTTTTTGAGAAAACCGATTTTAAAATTTTGAAGGAAAAAAAGTATACTTTTAAATGCGGTAAATGTCACTTTTAGTAGCAAACCTAACGGTAGTGTAATTTTACATGCATCAAACGAAAGCGCAATAAATTTCCTGACGGGGTTTCCAGGGGGTCTATACGCAGCCGCAGCGCTTTGGCCAGGGATCGCTATACAGCCGCAATATGGCTGTATGAAGATCCTTGGCATGTTTTCCTAGTTTCCCAATTTTTTTTTTTTTTTTATGTTTAGAGTGTGGGAATTTAAAAAAAAATTGTGGGGTCCCCCCTCCTGAAACTTTTTAACCCCTTGTCCCCCATGCAGGCTGGAATAGCCAGAATGTGGAGCTCCGACCGATTGGGGCTTCACACCCTGACTATACCAGCTGCAAAAAAGGTCTCTTAATGCCGATTTTTGTTCCGGGGTATATGTTGGGGGGGCCCCCAGGTTTATTTTGCCCTGGGGCCCCATTGTTGCTTAAACCGGCCCTGGGCCACACCTCCGTCCTAAAGAGAGGAATGGGAAGGGGGAGGAGTGGTAGGCTGTCTTTGTCTCCTTTTACAACCACTGCTCCAATCCCTGGGCCACACCTACTTCTTATAGGGAGAAATGGGAGGAGGCTTGAGTGGTAGGCTGTCCTTGTCTCCTTATACAACCGGTGCTCCAATCCCAGGGCCACACCTACTTACTATAGGGAGAAATGGGGGGGGGGGCTTGAGTGGTAGGCTGTCCTTCTCTTTTTTACAACCACTGCTCCAATCCCAGGACCACACCTACTTCCTATAGGGAGAAATAGGAGGGGGCTTGAGTGGTAGGCTGTCCTTCTCTTTTTTACAACCACTGCTCCAATCCCTGGACCACACCTACTTCTTATAGGGAGAAATGGGAGGAGGCTTAAGTGGTAGGCTGTCCTTGTCTTTTTTACAACCGGTGCTCCAATCCCTGGGCCACACCTACTTCCTATAGGGAGAAATGGGGGGGGGGGGCTTAAGTGGTAGGCTGTCCTTGTCTTTTTTACACCCACTGCTCCAATCCCAGGGCCACACCTACTTCCTATAGGGAGAAATAGGAGGGGGCTTGAGTGGTAGGCTGTCCTTCTCTTTTTTACAACCACTGCTCCAATCCCAGGGCCACACCTCCTTCCTACAGGGAGAAATGGGAGGAGGCTTGAGTGGTAGGCTGTCCTTGTCTCCTTTTACAACCACTGCTCCAATCCCAGGGCCACGCCTCTTTCTTATAGGGAGAAATGGGAGGGGGCTTGAGTGGTAGGCTGCCCTTGTCTTTTTTTAAAACCACTGCTCCAATCCCTGGGCCACACCTACTTCCTATAGGGAGAAATAGGAGGGGGCTTGAGTGGTAGGCTGTCTTTGTCTCCTTTTACAACCACTGCTCCAATCCCTGGGCCACACCTACTTCCTATAGTGAGAAATAGGAGGGGGCTTGAGTGGTAGGCTGTCCTTGTCTCCTTTTACAACCGCTGCTCCAATACCTGAGCCACACCTATTTCCTACAAGGAGAAATGGGAGGAGGCTTGAGTGGTAGGCTGTCCTTGTCTTTTTTACAACCGCTGCTCCAATACCTCGGCCACACCTACTTCCTACAGGGAGAAATAAGAGGAGAGATGAGTGGTAGGCTGGCCTTGTCCCCGTTCACAACCACTGCTCCAATCCCTGAGCCATACCTCCTTCCTATAGGAAGAAATAAGAGTAGGCATGAGTGATAGGCCTTGTCCCCATTCACAATGGCCACCCTATTCCCTGGAACAACATACCTCCTTCCTATAGGAAGCATTGGGAGAAAGGATAAGTGTCAGACCGGCATTGTCCCCTTTTACAAACCCCACCCCAATCCTTGGGCCACACAACTTTCCTATAGGAAGGAATGGAAAGGAGAATGAGCAGAAGGCTGGCCTTTTCCTCTTTCATAACTAACATAGCATCCAGTGTTTACACCACACCCTCTCCCTATAGGAAGGAATGGGAGGAAGGATTAACGATAGACCTTGCCCAATTTCACTTCTTCCCTTTCTCCACAGCCCAGAAATCTCCACACAATTCCGACAACCTCAAGCACCAGCTGGTCCATCATTCCCACCAGAGCCACACAAAAGGCCTATTGGCAGACTGGGAGGTTAGTAATTGGTGGTGGCAACCATACCACTCCTCCAGTGCCTATGAATGAAGAGGGCCCTCCTGAACTCCTCCTATGAATGGAGAGGGCCCTCCTGAGGAAAGCCCCTGGACTCCAGCCAAAAGCACCAGCTGGCATCATGGCTAGAGGTTTGATGGAACCCTGAATGGATGGTGGGGAGATGGAGGAAGAACTTTAGAGCAGAACTGCAACAAAGAAGATGGTTTGGAGACAACTGAAACTTTGTTTTTTGCTCCTCTAGCCCAACACAGGTTAGAGGAGCAAAAAACAAAGTTTCAGTTGACAAACCATCTTCTTTTGTTGCAGTTCTGCTGTAAAGTTCTTCATCCAGGAGATCTATTTGTATGCGCGGCCGGTACCGTGCTCTGCTCTCGCAGTTATGGATAAAGCACACAGATGTTCTTTATTTAATGAGAATAATTGAATTGCAGCCCCGTCCAATTACACGGTGTTCTTTACTAGCCTGGCAGTTATTCCCGCCTTGTAAGCTCAGCCACAGATTACTGCTGTGCTGCTTTCTAATAAGTCTGTGTGTTCTTTTAATTGCTGAGAGGGATTTGCAGATCTACCAGCTACTTAGAGGCGCGCACCGGCTAAAATTTAAAGTTAGGACTTGAGAAGCAAACAGGCGGGAACAGGGAGGGGGAGAGAAGGGGAACGGGTGTTAACTGTGCTTTTCCTTTGATGTATGTCTTTCGAAGCAGCTACAAAAAATATAACGTATGATGTCCCAAAAAGCTCAGCACCTAAAAGTGTGACGCAAGGCTCTAAGCAGGTAAAAGAGCAGCTTTAAACATCGGGGGCTTGATTCACAAAAGGGCTAGCACGCCTAAAAGCTTTGGACGTGCAAACTAGGGCGCTAAGTCGTTTGTACGTCCACAGCTGTTACTGATCGCGCGTTAAGTTGGAAACGGTGTGCGCGAAACTGCTCGTGTGTAAAATATCTTTTCAGGCTATTTTGCTTGCGCGCATATTAGCGCGTGAGGCAGGTGTTTTTTTACATCCTAAGTGCCTTTTCACTGGCGTGCTAACACTTAGCACCCTTTTGTGAATCAAGGCCCTGGTCATGTGACCCAATGCATCCCAGGATGCCTCTAAACAGCAGGAGTTTACACTGAACTGCATCATCCTGCTGCTCAGGGGCATCATCCTGCTGTTCAGAGTTCAAGGGGGCGGGGCGTAGACAGTACTCTCTGACAAGATTTCCTGCCCCTTCCTCTTTGAGGCTGGATCCACACTATAAGGCCCGGTTCACATTAGCGTTCGCTATCCGGATTTTCCGGATCTGATCCGGACCGCATACTGTACAAACGGAACGTACATTCCGCATAGCAATGTAAAGTCTATGCGGACGTTCACACGCGTCCGTTCCGTACAGTACGGAGCCGGATCGGATCCGGACTCCGGACTCTTTTCCAACATGCGCTTTTTTTGGGTCCGGATCTCCGGCCAACGCACCCGGACCAGAGCAGGACCTGAGCCTGACAGCACCATCAGGAACACAGAAACCAATGGGGAACGGAAGGCACAGAACACACTGCCTACAAAAACCTGACATTCTACCCCACTTCCTATGCGTATCCAAGCGGCCATTTCGGATGGGGACACATGGGCCAAGCATGTCTGGAGTGGAGCAGCAGTGACAGACGTGCTGGAGCTGTTTGGCAGAATGTCAGAGGTGGAGGTGAGGCCTACAGCGGAGGAACCTGATTCTACAGGTGCACCTTCTGCTGACCCCAACATTTTTTTTTCAAATTTCGCTATTTTTTGCCCACGGATCCGGATGGCAGCCTGATGCATGCCTGATGCAAACGGACCGGATCCGGATCGGAACCGTACGGTTCTGATCAGGATCAGGTCAGGATCCGATCAGGATCCAGTCCGTTTATTTGCCAAAACGCAAGTGTGACAACCTGATAAGCGCTTTATAAAAATCACTCTCATACACTTTCATTAAAATTGCGGTAAAAATCACGCTAAAATCGCTGCATATGCAATTTGTGCAATCGCAGCAATTTTAATGAAAGTGAATGGGAGTGATTTTTAAAAAGCGCTCAGCAATCACAAGCGCTCAGAAAAATGCTTATAGTGTGAATCCAGCCTTAAGGCTACATACACACTTGAGATAAAAGTCTTTGGAAAAAGCAAGATCACAGACCAATTTTACCCCATTCCATGAAGTATCATGGATCTTCAGATCTGCAGATGATTGTCTGATCTGCAGATAAATGTCTGTTAAACAAGGTGTGTATGATGATCTGCAGATCTCATAGACTATGAATGCAATTTGCAGGAATGGATCTTTTGCAGGAACAGATCTTTTGCAGATACTGATCTTTTAAATGTGTACAGCATCTGTGTGTGCAGCATCTTGCAAAGATTTCCGTCTGATGGGAAGTTCAGCTCCATAGAAAAGACTGTGTAGTGTATGGCTCTCATACTACATGAAGGGTGGTAAGATTGGTCTGTGATCTTTCATTTTCCAAAGACTATGGTCTGATGTGTGTATGCACCCTGAGTCAATGCACCCTGAGTCAATGGTGCAGGATATGGAAGGGGAATGGGGCTTCTGCAAACAAGCAAAGTAATTAAAAGTTTTTAGGACTTATATTAAATATGTCCTTGTGCAGCAGTGACCCTTAAACTAAGGCCCGTGGGCGAATGCGGCCCTCCGAGGCTTTTTCACCGGCCCCCAAATACAAAATGTATAACTTATACAGTATATGCGGCCCACTGCACCTTTAAATATCAGTGGCCTGCATATAGAATAGCAGTACTGGCATCACCCAGCCACATACTGTAGAAGCCAGTGAGCAGTCATTTGCTGGCTTCCAATCCAATTCTGCATCAGGTGACACTGCTGTCCAACTGTACAGCAGGTCGTCACCTGAGTATGCTTCACTGCCTGGTGCACAAAGACCTTCTTTGGGCACTTGCATGACTGAATGGCTGCTGCTGGGAGGTCTCCTCTTTGCATGATTGGGGGGGAATCAATACCTAGATTCATTTTAATGTTTTTCAACATTTTATGTATGTTCCGGCCCCCCGGCAGTCTGAAGTATGCTGACCCGGCCCTTGACCAAAAAAGTTTAGGAACCCATGTTGTACAGTATGTGGTGCTTTGTACTCTATGGGCTTGATTCACAAAGCGGTGCTAACTGTTAGCACGCCTGTGAAAACCCCTTAGCGCGTCTAAACGAGCTTTTCGCGTGCAAAACTTTATGCGCGTAAAACTTTACGCGCGCACTGCACAGAGGGCGCGAAGTGCCCATTAAAGCCTATGAGACTTAGCACGCGCATAGGACTTTGCCCGTGCAAAACTTTGCCTGCGATCTGATTGAGAAAACCAGTGCTAACCTACTTAGCACCCTGGTTAGTGCGCCTAAAGACTTTAGATGTGCTAAGTAGGTTAGCACCGCATAGTGAATCAAGCCCTATGGCTTCACCCTGTAGTTGTTTGTAAGCGTTAGGACTGTGCTCTTATAACTTGTTAAAGCAAAGCATGATCCATAATTGGTTATGTTACATTTATGTGGCTGGATAGTGTAATGATTAAAGGCACTGCCTCTGACGCAGGAGACATGGGTTCAAATCTCCTCTCTTCCTTTAATCCAGCACCTATTCAGTGAGGAGTTCTTAGGTAATGGTTCATACACACTTGAGATAAAAGTCTTTGGAAAAGGCAAGATCACAGACCAATTTTACCCCATTCCATGTAGTATGAGAGCCATACTCTACACAGTCTATTCTATGGAGCTGCACTCCCCATCAAATAAAATCTTTGCAGGATGCTGCACACACAGATGCTGTACAGACACAAAAGATCAGTATCTGCAAAAGATCCATTCCTGCAAAATGCATTCATAGTCTATGATATCTGCAGATCCTCATACACACTTGGTTTAACAGACAATCATCTGCAGATCATCTGCAGATCAGATCCACCAGGATGGATTTTCAGATCTGCAGATGATTGCCAGATATGCAGATGAAGGCTGTTAAACAAAGGTGTGTATGATGATCTGCAGAACTCATAGACTATGATGCATTTTGCAGGAATGGATCTTTTGCAGGAACAGATCTTTTGCAGATACTGATCTTTTGAGTGTGTACGGGCATCTTTGTGTGCAGCATCCTGCAAAGATTTCTGTCTGATGGGGAGTGCAGCTCCATAGAAAAGACTGTGTAGTGTATGGCTCTCATACTACATGGAATGGGGTAAAATTGGTCTGTGATCTTGCCTTTTCCAAAGACTTTTATCTCAAGTGTACAAAATTGGAGAGAAAAAAAGCACTGGCACCAAAAATGCAGCAGGGAGGATTAAACCACAAATGGTCTTACCTGCAGTGTGCTCCAGATACAGTCAAATTGCAGTCCAAAAGAAAGAGGAGATGATGGGCATCAACTGCATAAAAGACCCTTTATTGTGGTGGGTAGACACAGTGGTTACAGCAGTGGGGGGAGGACAAAGATGTCTGACAGCTGTTTCGCAGAGATAGACCCTGCTTCTTCAGAGACAAACAAATACAATAACATCCAATCTTTTAAATGGTGGCCATCTCACTCACCTCCGCCCTGTAAACCGGCCTGGAACGCACGCCGCGCTGATTTTTGGTAACGCCCCCTTCCTTTCCCCAACGTCACATCCAGTGGTTGACTCTAGCCAATTGGCGAGCCGCGAGTCTCCCCGCCCATTCAAACACTCTTGCGTGACGTGCGGCGGAGGGAGCGGCCATTCAGCGGGTGCGCGTCTAGCTGGTAACCATAGCAACCCTTCCTGCCGTCACAGAACGTTGCCAATTCCATTCACATGCGTGGAGCCGCCCTCTTCCCATACAGGTCACCATTGCAGGTCTCCCCGCCTACGTGACCCCGCTGAGACATTTTCATTGGGCAGTGTAACGCACGCTAGAATAGGCAGTGTAGCGTTGTCATAGTGATCATCTGGCCATACTTACATGTATCTACAATACAAACAAGCATAAGTAATACATCTACTTATAACACTTCATTGATTCATGGTCAATACCTTAAGTGTAGACAGTAAGTTATAAAAACCAAAAGAAAAAAAAAAAAAGAAGAAAAAGGAGAGATTTAAACACTAAGGAAAGGAAGGGGGCGTTACCAAAAATCAGCGCGGCGTGCGTTCCAGGCCGGTTTACAGGGCGGAGGTGAGTGAGATGGCCACCATTTAAAAGATTGGATGTTATTGTATTTGTTTGTCTCTGAAGAAGCAGGGTCTATCTCTGCGAAACAGCTGTCAGACATCTTTGTCCTCCCCCCACTGCTGTAACCACTGTGTCTACCCACCACAATAAAGGGTCTTTTATGCAGTTGATGCCCATCATCTCCTCTTTCTTTTTATCTCAAGTGTGTATGAAGCATAAGACTCCCTAACACTGCTACTGCCTACTGAGCACACCCTAGTGGCTGCAGCTCAAACATTTTGAGTCCGCTAGGAGAACAACGCTATATAGATGTTATTTGTCTTGACATTTGCATTTTTAATCAATGGCTACTTTTTTTGAAAGGGGACATTTAAAATTTGGTATCCTTCATTGTTGGCTGGTCACGATGTCCCTCACTCATTTCCACTTTTCTTCCATTCTAACCCTGCCTCTTTTCTCCTCCCCTTTTTGCCCCTCCCCCTTCCCCCACTCTCTAACATACTTTCCCTCCCTTCTTTTTTCCCTCCTGCCCATTCTCTCTTTTTTGTTCATCTGGTTCTCACCCCAACAATTTCTTTCATATTATAATTCATAGATCTTCATTTTATGCTTATTATTTTGCATCATTGTTCTTTTAAGTGCAAGTTATACATTCTTTTAGAAAGTGCTTTGCCTTCTTCGCGTTCCCATCCGCAAAGGCGTCCTGCGCACTGAGGTTCACAGACTGCAAACTGATAGGACCTTGGTCATGACATCACACTGTGGGAGGAGTTTCCCCACAATATCAGCCACACAGACCCCCTGATGATCTATTCGAGAAAAGATATAGATTTGCTGTGAAAAAGGGGTATCAGCTACTGATTGGGATGAAGTTCAATCCTTGAGATTAAGATTATTCAATCCTTAAGATTATTTTATACGTTAGAAGCTATCCCTTGGAGAATATGACCTGTGCTTCTCCCTAGGGGGTCACCTCTGTCCCGGACCCTCTCACAGCTCTCCTTCCGTCCTTGGCCTCTCCATTCAGGCATCTTAAAGTAGCTGCAGCCCTTGCCCGAGATCTCCTCTGCATGAACATCTTGCGTCTCCAGAAATAGCTCTCACACATAATGTGCAACAGAGGCCCGTGGGGTTTTGTCAGTTACAGTTCCTCTGTGTTTTTCTGCCTTCTCTCTCAGTTAGCCCGGGCCGTCACCCCCTCCTCTGAAGCCCCCCTCGTCTAATATGCTACACGGCGCTGAAAAGTGCCAGAAAATAGGGCTAAATATAGCTCAGACTTGTATTCAGAGATCAAAGACTCCCAAAGTGCTATTCCCTCCGAATATAACCTTCATTATTTACACACGCTGGAGGTTTCATAACGTACGGAAAAAGCGAACCAGCGGCGTAGTTATATCGGGACCCGGCAGCCAGACACTAGAGGCTGTACTGGTGTATAGCGCTGCCAGTGTTTAATAGGACACTGTGAGCCGAGGTGGTGCGAAGGGCTGTGATAATCTGATGTAATGTCACGTCTGTGAGCCGTATATCAGCTTCCAGTGTACAGAGCGGCACCGCCATGGTAATTCAGACATGTTTAAGGGTTTCTTATTGCCTGTAAAGCACCCTGGGCTCTCTCACTATGCCTTGCTTTAAAGGGAACCTGAAGTGAGAGGGATATGGAGGCTGATATATTTATGGCCTTTTATACAATACCAGTTGCCTGGCTGTCCTGCTGATCTCTCTAGCTGCAGCAGTGTCAGAATCACTCGGCTGAAACAAGCATGCAGCTAATCTAGTCAGATTTCAGTCAGAAACACCTGATCCGCATGCTTGTTCAGGGGATTGAGCCCCTTGTTTGGGGGAGAGAGTAGTGATGAGCAGAAATTACGCACATGCGTAATTACGCATCGTAATACGCAATTACACATCGTAATGCAAAATTTCAGGGGAATCGTGTAAGCAATTTTGTAGTTAATTGTTCTTAAAGTGAACCAGAGACGAAGCACCCTCATGTATTTTACCATATATATCAGTAAGAACATTAGAGAAAACACTTACCATGCTCTCTGTTTCATCCTCAATGCTAGAAGTGTCTGTTATCAGCTGTGATAAGAATCCCGGACTGAGCATTCAGTCTGGCTTTGCCGGGAATGATTATAGCTGAGTCATTATAGCAGAGCCAGCAGGTGGCAGGCTTGGGCTTGAAAAGACACCAGAGAAGACAGACTCAGCTATAATCATTCCGTAGCAAAGCCAGACTGAGTGCTCAGTAAGGGATTCTTATCAGAGGTGATAACAGTCAGATTAAACAGAGAACAATGAAACAAAGAGCAGATTAGGTGTTTACTGTCATGTTCCCACTGATTTATAAGGTAAAATACAAGAGGGTGCTTCATCTCTGGTTCTCTTTAATCATAATTAGGCATGAATTTACGCGTAATTTATACGTAATTTCGTGATAACCTTGGCGGTAAATAGTAAAGCCCCCTTACATGCTGCTGCTGCCAAAATTGCTACATATGTTAAGAAGAATAGCGGATGCAAGTTACAAAAAGAATTGTTCAAAAACACGTTGACGTTTTTTAAGAAAATCGATTTTACAAATACAAAAAAAAAATGTTTTTTAAACTGTCATTTTTTCTTTGCATTTTCAAAATCCCTTTTCTCAAAAACTACAAGGTGTTTTTGAAAAATTATTTTTTTGACTTGTACCCGCTATTCTCCTTAACATATGTAGCAATTTTGGTTGCAACAGCATGTATGGGAGCTTTGCTATTCACCACCAAAGTCGGCACAAAATTACACGTAAATTACAGGTAAATTCATGAGTAATTACGAATGATTGCACAAAGTCAATTGAACTAGGAATTTGTAATTATGTGTATGCATAATTGCGAAAATGTACACGTAATCGTAATTAGCAGATTACGATCTTCACTAGGAGAGAGGGAGGCTGGTATAGCTCAAGATGCGGAGGCACACTCCGTCCGGGCTCCGTTTTCTTGCTATAACAGCCTGAATGGGTAACAAGGGGCTCACCAGGAGCGTTCTGCGTATGCACAGTTCTCGAAAGAATAAACTGCGTATGGCGAGAATGCTCCCGGTGACGGGAGTGCGATTAAGACAGGCACGGGGTAGACCATACATGTGCAGTCCCGTGCATTTCCTGCCTGGCTTGAACAGGTAATGGAGCTGCCAGCGGGAGATTGGAGGGGACTCAGAGTACACTCATCTCACGGGCTACGGAGGGCTGGAGGAAGCCCCAGTTAAGGTTCCCTTTAACATACCTAGGAAATCTGGTGATTATAGCATGTATTACCAACTAAATTTGGCACCACTGACTTTATCAAAACTTCAGATTCGCCGTCTAGTATGCACAGCTGAGGCATAAGCTCTATTCGCCTTATGGAGTGGTGTTTAGGAATGGTCGTGAATGCCAATTTCCGATTCCACTTACATTCCAATTTTCGCCAATGCGGTTTACCCATCCCACAGATTTCTGAGTTTTTTGGGGGGAGATCATTTTTTGAACTCTCTGTTTGGCCAAATACTTTGAAGTTGACTGGCAAGTATCGGACCAATCAAAGAATGCAGAATTTTACCACAGAAATCAGAACACACACAGAACTTTCACATTTGGATAGTTGTGATATTTTTGACCTGCTGAGATTACCTGATCAATTGATAAATCAATACCTAGGGCATATGACCATGTCTTGGTATATTTTTCAATAGGTGATTGTTTGTTGGCTATGAGCTCATTATACCAAATTGATATTCCACCTGTAATTGGTTTGGGAGAATTAAAGGGAACTTAAACCGAAGAAAAAAAAATTAGTTTCACTTACCTGGGGCATCTACCAGCCCCCTGCAGCTATCCTTTGCCCTCGCAGTCACTCATGGCTCTTCCGGGCCTCCACTGCTAGCTAGTTTCGTTTTTGCCGACTAAGAGTCGGCCAGCCACCATGCCTACCTTTTTACGCATTTCCGCTGGTGCAAAAAGCTATCGCGAACATTAACAAACACATTTTACGCGTTACGGGTGCAATGCGTAAAATTTTACACATTGCACCCGTAACGTGTAAAATGTAATGTCCACGATAGCTTTCTGCACCAGCGGGAATGCGTAAAAAGGTATGCATGGCGGCCGGCCGACTCCCAGTCGGCAAAAACGAAACTTGCTGGCAGCGGGGGACCGGATGAGCCATAAGTGACTACGAGGGCACAGGATGGCTGCAGGGGGCTGGTAGATGCCCCAGGTAAGTAACACTCATTTTTTTTTCGGTTTAGGTTTCCTTTAAAGGAATACTGTAGGGGGGGGGGGGGGGGGTCGGGGGAAAATGAGTTGAACCTACCCGGGACTTCTAATGGTCTTCCGCAGACGTCCTGTGCCCGCGCAGCCACTCACCGATGCTCTGGCCCCGCCTCCGGTTCACTTCTGGAATTTCAGACTTTAACCAGCTGAGCGGTCTGGACGAGCTCAGCTCGTCCAACACCGCCAGCGGCTGCCGCTCAGGCCCTGCTGGGCCGATTTGAATGAAATAAAAAGCAGCACACGCAGCCGGCACTTTGCCAGCCGCGTGTGCTGCCTGATCGCCGCCGCTCTGCGGCGATTCGCCGCGAGCAGCGGCGAAAGAGGGTCCCCCCAGCCGCCTGAGCCCAGCGTAGCCGGAACAAAAAGTTCCGGCCAGCGCTAAGGGCTGGATCGGAGGCGGCTGACGTCAGGACGTCGGCTGACGTCGATGACGTCACTCCGCTCGTCGCTATGGCGACGATATAAGCAAAACAAGGAAGGCCGCTCATTGCGGCCTTCCTTGTTTATTCTGGGCGCCGGAGGCGATCGGAAGATCCCCTCCGGAGCGCCCTCTAGTGGGCTTTCATGCAGCCAACTTTCAGTTGGCTGCATGAAATAGTTTTTTTTTTATTTAAAAAAAACCCTCCCGCAGCCACCCTGGCGATTTAATCAGAACGCCAGGGTGGTTAAAGTCTGAAAACCACTGCGCCTGCATTGCCGTGTCCTCGCTCCCGCTGACGTCACCAGGAGCGTACTGCGCAGGCCCAGTATGGTCTGGGCCTGCGCAGTACACTCCTGGTGACATCAGCGGGAGTGAGAACACAGCAAGGCAGGCGCAGTGGTTTTCAGACTTTAAAGTCTGAAATTCCAGAAGTGAACCGAAGGAGGGGCCGGAGCATCGGTGAGTGGCTACGCGGGCACAGGACGTCTGCGGGAGGCCATTAGAAGCATCGGATAAGTTCAACTCATTTTCCTCTGACCCCCCTACAGTATTCCTTTAAGCATCGTGAGGACTTTGACTATTAATTTCAGGGATAGTTATCTTCTTGGATCTTAGAAAGCTAGCACTCCTTTGGTATGTAAATAGAGAGCTTTCAGGGAGTACATAATCCTTCCTCAGATCTGCAAAGGTTTTGATAATATCACCAGCATATATATCATTAAGATTTTTAAGACCCGCCATTCTCATAGGCAGTGTATTCATATCTGAGGTCATTGTTTGTATTGCTGTTAGAGGGATTCTAGGGGATACGTAAATACTTACACACAGAACTTTTAGAACAACCACAAGACTCGGTAATAGTTGGTCGTATCCAAGTCCCTTGATTGGTCTAAAATTACCGGGGTAATCCGATTTTCGCTGAAAAATTTTGCCTTCTCTGATTGGTCCAATGCTTCCGAGTTCTGTGATAAAATGACCAAGTTGCAAGAATGCGGTATGTCGGCAGAAATCCGCTTTCTGATGCCGTTTTCTGATCGGAAATGCAGTCATTTCAATTCCACGCAATCCGAATGACCGCCACTGGCGGTGTTGCACGTAGGGAAGAAAGGAAGGGGGATGGGTTGGAATCTGTCTGTATCGGTGAGGTCAAAAGTTAATCCAAATCTACCATTCTCAAGTCCCCACCAGTCCAGAAAGCTGTCCCCTGATTGGCTGCGGGTGACAGAGCTCTGAGCTGCAGCACAGGCTGGGCTCCCATCCACATAACATCACATCATGTATAATGTATACTGTAATGCTATCACCTGCCGGTCCCAGCAGAGTCACACTCCCACACACACAGTCAATTAGGTGCTAAAAACTGAATGTCATTTTCATTTACATGACACAGATGATTAAGCTGATCTCACAGCTGACAACACTTTGCCAAAAAGAAAAGTTTAACAGCCTTGCATGTGACACTGCACTGCAGAGTGTGATGGGACATATACATGTCACTGTAGTATGTTCACAGATCAAATAACATATCACTGACATGAGCATAAAGGAGGGAAAGGGCCCAGTCCTGGGGTGTGGTGAAGTAGCAGCAGAGGATCCCTGTGTGCGCTCCCGACTCCCGAACTCTCCTTCTACCCCCTGCACCCCCAGACTTTGCAGAGTAGCCACAACGGAACGCTCCTTCTACCCCCTGCACCCCCAGACTTTGCAGAGTAGCCACAATGGAACGCTCCTTCTACCCCCTGCACCCCCAGACTTTGCAGAGTAGCCACAGTGTAACTCTCCTTCTCCTCCCGGACCCCAAGACTTTGCAGAGTAGTCACAGTGGAACTCTCCTTCTCCTCCTGACACCCCAAGACTTTGCAGAGTAGCCACAGTGGAACTCTCCTTCTCATCCCGGCAGCCCATGACTTTGCTGAGTAGTCACAGTGGAACTCTCCTTCTCCTCCCGGCACCCCAAGACTTTGCAGCGTAGCCACAGTGGAACTCTCCTTCTCCTCCCGGCACCCCCAGACTTTGCAGAGTAGCCACAGTGGAACTCTCCTTCTCCTCCCGGACCCCAAGACTTTGCTGAGTAGTCACAGTGGAACTCTCCTTCTCCTCCTGGCATCCCAAGACTTTGCAGAGTAGCCACAGTGGAACTCTCCTTCTCATCCCGGCACCCCAAGACTTTGCTGAGTAGTCACAGTGGAACTCTCCTTCTCCTCCCGGCACCCCAAGACTTTGCAGCGTAGCCACAGTGGAACTCTCCTTCTCCTCCCGGCACCCCCAGACTTTGCAGAGTAGCCACAGTGGAACTCTCCTTCTCCTCCCTGCACCCTAAGACTTTGTAGAGTAGCCACAGTGGAGCTTTCCTTCTCCTCCCGGCACCCCAAGACTTTGCAGAGTAACCACAGTGGAACTCTCCTTCTCCTCCCGTCACCCCAAGACTTTGCTGAGTAGCCACAGTGGAACTCTCCTTCTCCTCCCGACACCCCAAGACTTTGCTGAGTAGCCACAGTGGAACTCTCCTTCTCCCCCCCCCCCCCCACAGCACCTCTAGACTTTGCAGAGCAGCCACAGTGGAACTCTCCTCCCCCCAGCACCCCCAGACTTTACAGAGCAGCCACAGTGGAACAGTGTTGGGAGCTGCATGCTATTAGGACACAGCACAGCTACACAGAGGAGAAAAGCAGACCTGTTCTGACAGAATGAGTATTACGCTCCGCTGCAGCTGCTCTGCAAATTCTGGGGTTGCTGTGGGGAGAAGGAGCGTTCAGTACTTGGGAGTGCATAAAAACCACTTTCTTTTACCTTCTTACTAGTTCACACTGGCACATGATGGAGGGGGTTGTTGCAGGCTGCAAAATTTGCCGGGGGCCCCAGTCTATGTGTAGGTTATGCCCTGGTGATCACCAATACCCCAAATTCCACAGGATTAGGCCTGACCCATTATCAAGTGGAGCACAACTAACAATCACCTCCGAAAGCAAAGAAATACAAGAGTGGGAGCTACTAGTTGGTTACACAACATGATTATATATTAAACATAAACTAATGGGTGAAAAAGACACACAGACGTTTATAAGTACAAGCCATCCACTCACTTCAGCCAACACACTGTCCAGTGACAGTCGACAGTCATTATGCAATATGTGAGCTGTCTGAAGCTACCTATGAACTCGAGCTTAAACTTGGCAGGTCAGCCGATGAAGACTGCCTCTGGGTCGAAAATATGTTTCTCTCTGCTTATGCCTTGACAAATGGGACTCCGAAACGATCGTCGGCTGTGACGGAAGATTTTGTTATGATAAGTCTGCTGTAAGAATAAAAATGTAACATTGTTCTTTATCAATACTAAGTGTGGACCCCTCTTTTCGATTGTCTGGATTACATGCCATTGGGATCTTGCACCAGCATCCACTATCTGCAGGTGTGCAGTCCTTGCGATAGGGTCGAGAATCTTACATGCCTCTACGGTATGTACAACGGTCACCCAAGGTCACTGAAAGAGTCGGCATGTAGGATCGTTGCCGGCCACTAATGCCCAAGCAGCCGCCGATCAGGCAATGTGGATGTGGGGATGACGCCTGTGTTAAGTAATCCAACGAACAAGCGGTGAGTGGGACGCCCGATTCAGCTACCAACCAAACGGCTACTACTTAGGAATTAATGGTTTTAGCCAATTGTGGATGATTGGCTACAGCTAGCAGCTGTTTGGGCACCAGGATTAGGAGGCTTGTTTTAGGCATTAGATGGATGGCTTCCTGTTAGGCACTTAGAGGCAGTGTTAGGATTAGCCAATAGGTGTGGTTTGTTTTAGGCTCATAGAGGGGGTTAGGGTTGGTCATTAGGTATGGGTCATTTTAGGCTCTTGGATGGGATTAGGGATTAGGTTGGGGGGGGGACATCATTTTAGGCTCTTAGAGGTGGTGTTGGGGTTGGGAATCAGGAGTGGGTCATTTTAGGCTCTTCGAAGGAGGTTAGGTTTAGGCATAAGGCGTGGTCATTTTAGACACTTTATTCCTCCTTTACCCCTTTATTGATGACTGTGCTGGCCAAGTACCCACTACATTGGCTGACATCATCTCGAGCACCACCATGATGTTGCATACTCAGCAGCAGCCTGACAGTAGACATCACTTGCCAGTGAGTGTATGCCCGGCTGCATGGACTTTTCCCAGGTGATATTGCTGGATAGATCTGTTATGCCCTGATGAAGGGACATGTGAGTCCCGAAACGTCGACTTCTTTCTGCAACTATTAAACATCGCTCTGGGATTGCCGGCCTCCTCTGGTTATTTCTTATGGATTCAAAAGGAACCCGAGGCACAAGACTTACTGTATGTAAGCTGCCATATTTATTTGCTTTTAAACAATACCAGTTGCCTGGCAGTGCTTCTGACCTTTCTGGTCAGTAGGGCCTAAATTACAAACCTGAAACAAGCATGCAGCTAATCCTGTCAGACTTCAGTCGGAGCACCTGATCTGCATGCTTGTTCAGGGTCTATGGCTTGAAGTATTAGAGGCTCAGGATTGGCAGGACTGCCAGGCAATGTGCATTATTCAAAAGGAAACAAACATGTCAGCCTCTATATCACTCTCACCTCGGATTCCCTTTAAAGAGTGAATCAAGTGCTCTGGGAAAGTGGCCTGAGCACCCCTTATAAAACCTTTTGCCCATATCATGGGTGTGCGGGAAGCAGCAACTTTCTCTTTGGCATCAGTAGTGTCTGAATCACACACCGGAACCAAGCATGCAGCTAATCTAGTCAGACTTCAGTCAGAGCACCTGATCTGCATGCTTGTTCAGGCTTTATGGCTAAATGTATAAAAGGCAGAGGATCAGCAGGTCAGCCAGGTAACTAGTATTGCCTAAAAGGAAAGTGTTTTCCCCATAAATTCTTTCCAGCCAGGTGGCATGAAAAAGTAGGCGGGTGGGACACAGCAGGAGAATGCAGGGCCGGCGCTTCTCTGCACAATTCTGTGTACAGCATATGAGGCAGATGAGGAGGCGAGCTGATGACAGCCGGGCGGTCACCAAAATAGTCGGGTGGAGCACCCGGCTAAAAGAGCCTGGGGAGAACACTGCCTTTTACTTCAGCTGTGCTTTAAGAACAACCAATCAGAGAATCCATAGGATCAGTAGAAAGGTGAAATATGAGATCAGTTACCAGACTGTGGTCTTTTCTGTATTCCAGTCCTGGACCTCCTCCGCCAGCTGCAGACATGCAAAGTGGCAGCATCCTCAGCCGACCACCAGAGCATTGTAGGAACTGGGAACTTCGCGGACGGCAGTGCTCAGATCAGCAGAGTGTCCTCAGTGTGTGCAGGTGGGGTCCACAGACACCGAAACACGCTCATCGAAGAGGCAAACAACGCAGATCAGCCAACGTTTCCCAACCCGCTCATTGTTTTTACATAACTTCGCTTTGGTGATGTCTGCCAATAAACCCCCACACACGAGATTTCATCTGTTCAAAGCACAAAAATGTCCAGATCGCCTGTTTCTTTTCTCAGATAATCCCACTCTATCAGTTTCCTGCCATAGTGGCAGAAGCAGCTCCAAAAGCCGCTCCGTCACTCGCCTTAAACCATTCCCAGCCTGGTGTCCAGCCAAAAATACTGCTGCCAAAATTCAACCCTTCTCTTCTTGGTGCCTAACTCTGACCTACCTTCTGTCTATCACTAACTCCCTGCCCAGTATCTAATCCTATCTCCCTGTCTGGTCCCTAACCCCTTGCCTGCTGGTGCCTAGCGCTAACCAATTCCCGCTACCTAATCCTAACCCTTAGTCTGGTGCCTAATCCTAATCCACTAACTGGTGCCCAACTCTAACCCCCTACCTGGTGCCCAACTCTAACCCCTGACTGGTGTCTAAACATCACCGCCTACCTGTTGCCTAACCCTAACACCCTGGCAAGTGCCTAACCATCACCGATTGCCTGTTGCCTAACTCTAAACCCCTGACTGATGCATAACCCTCACTGCCTGCTTGTTGCCTAACTCTAACCCCTACCAAGTGGCTAACCCTCACCACTGCCTGTTACCCAACCCTAACTGCTGACTGGTGCCTAACCTTCACCATCTGCCTTTTGCCTAACCATGACCCCTACCAAATGCCTAACCCCCTGCTTGTTGCTTATCCCCCTGCCTGTTGGCTTACCCTAATCCCCTGACTGGTGCCTAACCCTCACCCCTACCCTTTGTTTAACCTTAACACCCTGCTTTTATTACCTCACCCATTGCCTGGTGTCTAACCTTCATCCCTACCTGTTGCCTAGCCATTACCTAGTGCCTAACCCTTGTCCCCTGCATTTTGTACTGACCCTAACTCCTACCTGGTGCCTAACCATCTCCCCCTGACTAGTGCCTAACCCTCACCACCTGCCTGTTATGTTACCTAATTCTCACCCCCTCTGATGCCTAATTCTGACCTCCTGCCTGGTGCTTAACCCCCGCCCCTTCCTGGTGCATAACCGTAACCTCCTGCCTGGTGCCTAAACCTCACCCCTGCCTGATACCTAACCCCTTGCCTGGTGCCTAACCCTAACTCCCTTCCTAGTGTATTTACTTTATACATTCCTGCATTATGACTGATCTTAACCCCTAACAGGTGCCTAGCCTTAATCTCCTCTGCCTGATGCCTATTCCAACTTGCTTGATGTCTAACCATATCCTCTTGCCTAGTTCCTAATTTAACCCACCTATCTGATTCCAAACAAACTTTAATCCTCTATTTGCTACTTGAGTTCAATCCATTCCCTGCTTCGTGTCTTACTTTATCCCTCCACCAAGTGCCTCACCTGATGCCTAAAATGATCACCTTTACTTGTTTTGCTTTACCCTATATATCCACTACCTGTAGCCTAATCCTAACTTACTTGCTTGGTGTCTAACCCCAACCCCTCTCTGCCAGGTGAGTAACCTTATCCTTTCCTTGTCTAGTACCTACTCTTAACTTTTTCCCTGCCTGATATCTTACTCTATCCCCTTCCGTATCTGGCACTTTACCATTAGGAACTCTCATCTCAGGACTACGTATAACTTTGGACACAAGTTTTCAGCAGAACTACACCTTCTTTATTGAAAGTTCCATACTGGAACTTGCATTTTCAGAAACACAGACAGCCTATCTCTGCCACAGGGGATTGTTACAGACCATCTCAGCTCTCCGCTCTGCTCCAGTTCAGTCACTCTTCCCTCCGTGTTCCCCTTTACCTGGAAAATCAATCAGGCCAGTCTGATCTGAGCTAAACATCTCTACTTGTGATTTGGAGGTTACAGAAGATTTATATTAGATGGGTTTTAGTCTCACTTCTTTTGCTGCAGTTTTCCTAAAATGAAAATGCATTAGGCTTCTAACAAGGAGAACGAGAGTACCTAAGAGTATACTGCTGAGATATCTTTTACAGGAGATACATTGGGTATCTCTCTAATTCATAAGTAGTCAAAAACCAAAACTTCAAATCACAAACATCAGCTGTGGTCATTTGGTCATTGACAACCATCTAAATTGCGGTTCTACACACTTTTTGACTAAAATGAGATCACCCATCCTCCTCACACATAAATACTACACCTTTCAAACCAGCTTCTCAAGCAATGCCCACCACCGCAACCATAATATCCCCCCTCCCCCAACCACCACAGCAGCACCTTTTTAACAAAATTGGACCAGCTGCTGAACCCTCCTCAGCATGCTTACTACTTATGAAACCAGCTACCGAGCTTTTAACCCCTTCCATACCTCATATAGATCTGGATCCAACCTCATGACTTCTGTAAGTAAGTCTTCAAAAAGTAAACCTATTAATAACCATAAAGCAGATTTTTGAATTGGCCAGAGTGATGCCTGATCTAAGGATCCATAGGTTCTCATGCCTCTCTCGGGCAACCCATCTTCTAGAGGACAAGACAAGAGGAGAGCAAGAAAACACAACAGAACTTTCTCCTACCTATAGTGGTGATCACAGTGATGGCAAAGTAGAAAGAGCCAGCGAAGGTCCACTGCACGCCAGCCTTGTGAGGTTTGAGTTTTAAAACCACCCATTCCAGCTCCTTGAAGTTTTCCTCGGTCAGGTTATACTTGCTCCGCAGCTCATTCCTCTTGTCCTCCAGCTTCTTCTTCTCGGTGGTCTCCTCATCGGACTCCAGGACATCAAAGACGGCGGCTCCCACCAGCAGGTAGGTGAAGGTGCAGATGATGAGGGCTAAGGTCCTGACGTTTTGCCTCTTCATGGTGCTGGTCTGGAGCTCTCAGGGGCTTGCTGCTGTCCTTGTGCCGCTGAGCTCCTCCAGGGCATGGCTGCAGCACGGATTCATGGAAGGTCCCCGCTGCTGGTCCTACAGGAGTCTTCTTCTGCTGCTGGCTTGTGCGAGCCTCTGGGAGCTGTCCCTTCAGCACCACCCTCAAGAGACTCAGTGACAGGCAGTGCCTTCCATATAAGGCTCTCTGCTCTCAAAGGGGGAGGGCAGGCAGGGCAGCGCACGAGCACTGTGATCCATTGCCACCGAATTGTCTCCAGAGAACTATCACCGGTGGATCCAGAACGGAGGAGGATGGACCTTTCTGAGAATCCGAGGAGGTGAGCAACAGGCAGCCTTTGTTTAGGAGGAGACACTGGGGTGGGAAGAGAACCTCAAGGAGAACATGAGCAACAGGCAAGTCTTAGGTTCATTCGGTAGAGTCCAGAGATGCCCAGAAGGTTAGCCGAGGAGCTACACCCTGCTCAGTAGCTGAGGCAGTACAGCGAGGCTCATATCCTTGTACTGACACTTCTTGGTCTTGTTTGTCACCAGACACAGTCCATGCGACAGAATTTGGATTTTTTTTCTTTGCAGAAATGTGTCTCTTGCAGTCTCGGTTCTTCAGACAGGACAAATAGTATCCTGTCTCTACCAGGCTTTTATTCCAGAAGGTAACACACCTGTTCTTTGCTGTCTCATCATGCACGGTGTTAAACGAGCAGTCTCTTGAAGTCACTAATTACACGAGCTTCCCTCTCCTTGTAGCAGGCTGCCTCAGCAGGAAGAACGCTGTTTTCTTATAGACTCATCTTCCAAGAGATGACACAAATAGAGTTGGCAGTCTCTTCTTTTGTGTAGGAAGCTGTGTTTTCTTGTGCTGGGAGGTAAAAGATATCTCCTCCTTTTCTTCTTGCAAGGTAATGACAAGGAGTCTCTTGGTGCAGGAGGTGGCAGAACTGTCTCATTCAGTCCTTTTATAGAAGAAATGAATGAGTGGTCTCATACAGGAGGTGTTGAACGAACTGGCTACAGTTGTCCTCCAGACAGTAGGTAGGACTGTCTGGCTGTGAGGACTGTAGCAGGCTCTTTTAGAAGTTAGCAGAGCTGTCTCTTGCCATGCCTTGCTTCTGGGAGTAGACAGCTGTCTCTTCCTGGAGCAAGGTGGTAGATGTCTGTTATATTTTTCCCTATAGGAGTTGCAGCAGGTACTGCAACAGGTGAAGAACTTCCTCTGAGTATCTGCAGGCTTTGTAGGTTGCAGTCTATCTGACAACTTTCGGTTGTAATCTCTCTAGTTCTTGTAGGAGCTAACTAAGCTGTCTCTTGAGGTCACTCTGAGGTTATAGCTAATGTTCTCTTTAATTGCAAGCTGCATAGAGTACTGTCTCTTTTATGGAGCAGGTATCTCACCTCTTATGATGCCCCTTGTAGGATAGACAGAGGTGTCTCTTGCCTCATACTCCTGGTAGTCTGGTTTCAGTGACAGTGCAGTGTAGTCCGCTGCTGTCTATTATAGAAGCAGACAAAAGTTATTTTAGTTTTTTATAAAGTTTCCAGTCCTGAGTGTGACGGGTTTTTTTTAGGACTCCCTTCTTAGATACAGCTGTCCCTTTCTGTCACTTCTGGAGGGTGTGTGTCCGGTCAGTCACTTGTATTCTACTGGCAAATAACTGACTGTTATTTCCATGAGCAGAAAAGTCACACAGCTGTCTTTTTCTGGCCGGTCAGTGTCACATCTGTCTCTTGTACATTTTTTCCCCTGGTAGATGGAACAGCTGTCTGTTGCAGAGTGGTCTCCTTCAGTCCCTCATTGAGTAAAGATGACAGAGTTCCCCGTGGTAAAAGTTGTCTTGTGCAGTGTCTTCTTAGAGATTAGACCACAGTCAGGTAAGTGTTAGAAGTCCCCTTTTTTGCAGCCTGTTCTCACAGGGAGGTACAAGGTCTCTTGTAGGCTGTAACTGATTGGTGGAAGATGCCAAAGCTGCCTACTGCACTCTGTTCACAGGTGGAGGCAGGTCATTTGGTGGAGAGATGTCTGAGATGTGGTTTGCAGTCTCTTAGGGTACAGCAGGTGACAGAGGTCTCTACTGCAGAAAAGTGGCAGAGGTGTCTGCAGTCACGAGTTGACAGGGATGTCTCCTATTCACAGCTGTCCCTCGTAGTCTCTTATTTGTGAAAAAATGACTGAGAAGTCTCTTGAAATCTGCTTGAGAGTGGTGGTAATGCTCTCTCTCATGTAGACAGGTGACAGAGATGTCTCTTGTTGGGAAGGATCAGTACTGTCTCGTATACAGGAGATAGACCTGTTAGTGGTAGGACTGTGCTGTCTCATGCAATCTGGAAAGGTGGCCGTCTCTTGCAGAAACAGGACAGGGGTGTCTCATGCACACAGGAACTATAGCTGTCTCTTGCAGGAGAAGGGACATGGCTCTCAGGGGACATCGCCGGCTTTTGGTTGAGTGACTTCAGTCACAGGCTGGGATGTGAAGGAGCAATGGGAGGGATGGGATATAGTGATGAGATGCAGAATGAAAGGGGGGGGGGGGGGAGTGCAGGGAGGAGGAGGGGGATGGTTAGGAGTAAGCAGACAGTTCATGAAAACCCAGAAATGAACTGATCTCTCTCTCTCTCTCTCATTCTAGTGTCTTGTACTTCAAATTCAAAGAGAGCTTTATTGATAGGAAAAAGATACATACAGACATTGTCACAGCAGTAGAAGTAGAAAGAATGGGAGATAAGAAAGTGACTGGGCACTGGGGTGTGGGCGAGGCATAGATGGCACTTTGCTGCAGGGTCACTTTGGCGCAGGATGATCCAAATGACCGCTCACCCTGCTGCCGGTGAAATTCCGGGCGGCGTTACTTACTATCCCCCTCTGAGTTGTAGCGACTCGGAGGGAGAAGTGGCTCTGCCTCGGTGGGGGAGGGATGGACGTGTAATGGGTGAGCAGTCTGGGGGCATTATCAGGTAGAGTTTATTTATGCTCCCCTCAGTTACATACATACAGTAGTACCTCTCTCCCCTATTCCTGCGTCTCTCTCACTCTCTCTCCTTGACTCTCTCACTTATGTTCTGGTGTCTTATTTCTCCATTCATTTTCAGTTTCTTCCTCTCCCCATCCAATTCTGGTGCCTTATCTCTCCCCGTCTCTCTCATACTCTGGTGTCATATCCCTCCCGCCCACATATTCTAGTGCCGTACCTCCTCTAGTCTCTCTCTCTCATATTCTGGTGCCTTACCTCTCCCCGTCTCTCTCTCATACTCTGGTGCCATATCCCTCCCACCCACATATTCTAGTGCCGTACCTCCTCTAGTCTCTCTCTCTCATATTCTGGTGCCTTATCTCCCGTCGTCTCTCTCTCATACTCTGGTGCTTTATCTCTCCCCATCTCTCTCTCATACTCTGGTGCCATATTCTTCCCGCCCACATATTGTAGTGCCTTATCTCCCGTCGTCTCTCTCTCATACTCTGGTGCCATATCCCTCCCGCCCACATATTGTAGTGCCTTATCTCCTCTCGTCTCTCTCTCTCAAATTCTGGTGCCTTATCTCCCCTCGTCTCTCTCTCTCATACTCTGGTGCCATATCCCTCCCACCCACATATTTTAGTGCCATATCGCCTCTAGTCTCTCTCTCTCATATTCTGGTGCCTTATCTCTCCCCGTCTCTCTCTCATACTCTGGTGCCATATCTCTCCCACCCACATATTCTAGTGCCGTATCTCCTCTAGTCTCTCTCTCTTAAATTCTGGGGCCTTATCTCTTCTCCCCCCCCCCCACACAAACACACATATTCTGGGGCCTTATCTTTCCCCGTCTCTCTCTCATACTCTGATGCCATATCCCTCCCGCCCACATATTGTAGTGCCTTATCTCCTCTAGTCTCTCTCTCTCATATTATGGTGTCTTATCTCTCCCCATCTCTCTCAAATTATGGTGCCTTATCTCTTCTCCCCCACTCCACATATTCTGGGGCCCTATTTCCCCCAGTCTCTCTCTTATATTATGGTGCCTTATCTCTTCCCCCTCTCATGCTCTGGTGCCTTATCTCCCCCAGTCTTTCTCATATTCTGGTGCCTTATCTCCCCAGTCTCTCTCTCTCTCTCTCTCTCTCTCTCTCTCTCTCTCTCTCTCTCTCTCTCTCTCTCTCTCTCTCTCTCTCTCTCTCTCTCATATTCTGGTGCCTTATCTCTACCCATCTCTTTCTCACTCACTCTGGTACCTTGTACCTCCTGGTTTCTCTCATATTCTGCTACTGTATCTCTCCTGGTCTCTCTCATATTCTGGTTCCTTATCTCTCCCCTACTCCTCTCTCTCTCTCTTTCTCATATTCTGGTACCTCTCATGTTCTGCTACCTCCTGGGCTCTCCCAAGGCACAGAGTCTAAGTGGCCACAGGTCTTCACCAGAGCACCCTATGAGGGATAATGGGCCGCCATCCCTAGTGGGAAATGGACTACTTTGCTGCCTAGTAGCGACCAGGCCATGACCACCGAGATTCACCCACCAGTGACAGAAAGAACAGGTTTCCAAAGGGTATGACAGGTTAGCAGGCATAGCAGTAGTCTGGCAGAAGAGAAGTCAAGAACAGGCCAAAGATCAGGACTGGTGACTGGTCAATGGAGAAACCAAAGGTCAGGGTCAGACTGCAAGTGTCATAGATGGGTAGACAAGCCGAGGTCTGGATAGGCATGGTGTGGTTCATGTTAAATTAAGTAATTTCCCCATTATCTTTTCTTAGTTTAAACATTTTTTTTAAAGTTCATACCTCCTTTCCTAGCAACAATAACCAAGGCATGGTCTTTAAGGTTGAATGGGGTGGACATCTAGAGTACCAACAAACAACCCTACAAAGCTCAAGTTCTCGAAGGACACCTCACTCAAGACAAAGCTACATAAGGTAAGCACAGAGGTATCTCCATGCTGGATCCGCATATCGTCGTGCATTGTCCGCTCCTCTCCTCATTCATCTCATTCCCAGCAATCACTCCTTGACTCTTGGCTAAAGTAAAATTTTCAGACAATGCCCTTAATTCACTAAACTTATCTCCTGTCTTTAATAATGTTTCTAGAGTGATCACCATGTAGTAATGTATATACAAGAGGCATGTAGTATTCAGGAAACATTTTACCTCAGGCAAACCTAAAGTTAACTCTTCAATCCTTAAAATAACTCCAGAATTCTAAAGTTAAAGACAGGCTGTTAATTAACTGGTGTGAAAATAACTACAGAGGAGGTAACTTAACTACGGAGGAGGTAACTTAAGGAATGAAGAGATAAGATAACTCACTCACTGTGTGGTGGCAAGTTATCTCTTGCCTTATTATCTTCAGCATGATCTTAGTGAATTGAGGCCATTAACTGTCTCCCTTCCATCGCCCTCAAATCTCTCCTCTTCTCCTCCCCATTTACTCCCCTTATAGTGTACATGATGAGATACACATGTGTATGTACAGTGCAAAACGTGAATATCCAGGCTGTTTTTTATTTTGCTGCCTGAAAGAGTTAATTTTCAGGCTTGGAAGTGACAGCTTCTCTCTTTTCGGTACCTTGTCGGGAATATAGTAGACATCACTGATAAGCAAATTATAGCCATAAAAGTTTCCCTGGCAGAATGCAACTTCTGAGGGCTGGAGAAAGATAGAATAAGGTTGACAGTTCATGTATTTTAACTATGGGACACTAAATAGGCTGCCACTGAGGAGAGTGAACAGGACATTCAATGTACTTTGTAAATATAAAATAAAACCACGGGTTCACTTTAAGAGGCGGGAGATGGGAGGGAACATTGCAGCAAGCCCGCCTCTTCCTGCCTGAAAATTGATTTTTAGCCAAAAGTCACATTTTTCAATGAGTGATTACGGAGACCAGGGTAAAGGAGGAGAGGAACGGAAAATGCACATGTGTATGTGTATCTGGCATGAACACACCTCTGTGCTTACCTCAGGTAGTGTTGCATCGGGTCAGGGGTGCTTTAAAGAGACACTGAAGCGAAAAAAAAATTATGACATAATGAATTGGTTATGTAGTACGGATAATTATTAGAACATTAGTAGCAAAGAAAATATTCTCATATTTTTTTTCAGTTATATAGTTTTTTTTAATAACACTGCATCATTCTCTAATATTTGCAGTTTACACACTACTCAGCATTCTAAATTATTTTACAGAGCAG
Organism: Hyperolius riggenbachi; assembly: GCF_040937935.1. Taxonomy (NCBI): domain Eukaryota; kingdom Metazoa; phylum Chordata; class Amphibia; order Anura; family Hyperoliidae; genus Hyperolius; species Hyperolius riggenbachi. The sequence continues at coordinate 39,835,960 of NC_090649.1, forward strand.
GCTGTGAACTTTTGAACTTTTCTCTGCAGAGAAAAAAACAATACAGTGCCAGACACTTGAGATAATAAGCTTCAGAAGACAGAGCTCTCTGAGACTTTGAAAGTCACAGAGCTCACAGAAGCTCTTTTGCATAGAGAACAACTGGAGTTTCTTAACTTTCCTTGTACTGGAAACAATATTAGACTTATGTTTCTGCGCCTAATGTTTTATTTCTTAGCTGTACTACACATACAAATCATATCATATTTTTTTTTTAGCTTCAGTTTCTCTTTAACAACTTAGTCATTGATTGTCTCAGAAGTACGGGAACAGCATGGTGCATAAAAAGACGCCAACTAGAACATTTGTGTTGCTGATAACCATTTCCCCTATATTTTGTGAAATTAAGCCACAGCACCTTTTTTTCATTATAAATAAATAACTTGCTCATCCAGTGAAAAAGGGTCAGTGTTTCTGCACTCATCCACGTGTTTGCTATTGTCCTCATTGGTCAGATCAATAGATCAGTGAGGAGACGTAGTGGAAAATCCCAGCATCCCAGCCAAAGCTGGGATGTCCTGCAGAAATGTGAAATTGATTGATTGATAAATCTCACCAATGACCAATTCCTGCTGCTGGAGTAGAGGCTTCTTCTATCTTCCATCTTAAATGGCCCCCATCTCGTAATTTCCAGTGCCAAAGTAGGTGCTTCAAGGGGCAAACTGGGCAATTGCCCATAGCCCCAAGCCAGATGCTGGGCCTTCTTCAGTTCTTCCTCTAAGTATGCTACCTTTTAGCCCCAAGGCTGGTGCTTGCATAAGGGACAGCTGAGCACTTGCCTAGGGCCCCTAGGCAAGCTGCTGTGCGCCCCCCCCCCCCCCCCCCCGGTCTCCTCCTGAATGTATGGTGGTCCCCAGGGTCCCTGCAGAGAGTTTGGCAGCAGAGTGATTCACCTGTCTGGCCAGCATGCTCCTCCATCATTATGAGTGCCCCCGCATCTTCTCAGCGACTTGGTGAAATGTTACATGACTTACTTGCAATGGGTCACTGAGAAGAGGCCACCTGGAGATGGGGATAACCTGGGGGGTCTACTAACTTACCCTGAGGGGGGAGGCACCTAAACAATGCTGCTTACAGGCGAAGGGGTTATGGGGCCCACTTGTTATTGCTGCCCAGGGCCCCATCCTGCCAGCTCTTCATCTTTTAGTACTTCCTTCTCTCTCTCTCATTTTCCTTCGCCTTTTCCCCTTTCCTCGCTATTTCTCTCCGTTTCTGATTCAGTTACCTTTTCTCACAGGAGATGCCTTTCCTGATTATCAATGCATTACATTTTCAGTCTCCAAAAACCAAACAGTAGATACGTTGTCTCAAAATAACTTCAATCCATTGTTACTTTTCTTAACCAGTTATAAGAACTTTTTCCCTTGCTCGGTGCTGAAAAGGTATTTTCAAGATGAGATGAAACAACTTCTCCTGGGAGAAAACTCAGGAGAAATGTTAAAAGAATCAGAGTTTGCATCTTTTTCCTTGGAACTCTCATTCTCCCTCTTGATTTCCCATTCTCTGTTTTCCTCTCTGCCGATCTCACTCTGTGTATTCCCACCTCTCCTCCCCGTCCTTCTCCTTCCTCCTTTCACGCGTACGTCTTGCCTTGCATGTAGCAATTAACGGAGATGTCTTTTAACCTGAATGCTGTCTTTTCTTTTCCTGGCAGCAGACTTGGTGGAGGAGATTGGAGTTCCACGCTGAGACCTGGGAATACAATCCAGCACTAGCTCTATTGTTGGAAATGTGGCTTATCAGCTGGTACGGGCCTAAAAATCCCAGCATGCTTGTTAAAGAACAATGACCCAAGTCAAGGGCGATAATCAGCTCCACTCTACCGAAAGAATCAGGAGTGCTGCTGGTTTTACGAGAGCAAACTTTACTTAGTAATCACCAGGAATGTTGTAATGTGGATGGGGTTTTCTCTCAGCTCCTGTTATTATTGAGTGTGGGCGATAAAATAATTCTACATTTCCTCTTCTCGGTTCATTACCTTGGAGTAGGCAACGGAGTCTTCACATCCGCAGCCAAAAACATTCAGAGCTCCCGCAATGAGCGTTTTAGCGACGTGTGGAAGGAGTAGGCGGTTACAAACCACACAGGTGCAAGCAGAGTTTGTGTTGTTTAGAATGAGAGACTCTGACCCCAAAATTAGCCCTATATTGTTTGTTTACCACAGTGGAAGAAACAAAAGCAGCAGTGGCCGTGAAATCTTGGAAAGAGCAAATTTTCATGGCAAACCACAGCAAACGTAAAGCCAGCAAGTCATAATACAACTTTATACTCGCACAGGCACAGTACAGGGGTGCTCGTTCGGGAAATGTTAGAGGGTTCCAGCCAGCATCGGTGGTGTTGAGGAGGACATGAGAAGCCACAAGACTATCCAGATGCTTCCCTCTACCTAGGTAAGTATCTAACTTTTTGTTCCCCAGTCAGTAGAGGTTTGTATTAAATTCTTACATTGTTAAACAACATGTTATGTAGATATCTCGTAAATATGGCTTTGTGTGCCTACAACAGTCACAGTTAAAGGAACCCTGAGCAGTGCACGAAAATTAAACTCGGGGCTTACCTGGGGCTTCCCCCAGCCCCCAGTAGCCTGCGAGGTTCCCCAGCATCTTCCTTGCCTCTTCTGTGGTCCCGCTGTCTGGTCCATTAATCTAGCGACTTCCAAGGAAGGCGCCTGTGTGTACTCAAGAAGTGCGCCCGCCACGTCATCTCGTGCAGCCAGCCTTCTGCGCAGGTCCGTATCTCTAAACACTGTACCACGCATGCGCAGGAGGCTGACGGTGCCCAGCATAATGACGTGGTGGGCGCACTTCGGGAGCGCACACAGGCGACTTGCTTGGAAGTCTCCGGATTACTGGACCACACAACGGGACCACGGAAGGGGCCAGGACGATGCCAGGTGACCAGTGATGCTCAAATCCGAACTTTGGGTGAATCCGGATAGTTGTTATCCGGATAACACCCAGTAAACCTGTGCGGGATGGTCAATCTTACCTGTCGGACGTCTTCTTCGTCCGTCCTTCGGCGCCTCCCACGATGCGCTCCACATGTGTCACGTGTGTACAAACACTTCCCCCTACTACCCGGAAGGAGAAAGTGTTTGTAATCATGTGACCGCCGCTTGGACCGCATCATGGGAGGCACAGAGGGACGGACCGAAGAAGACGTCAGATAGGTAAGTTTGACCCCCCTGCCCAACATGCACAGGTAAAGTTCGGATTTGAGCATCACTACAGGGGAACTCGCGGGGTGGAGGAGGCCCCATGCAAGTTACACATTTGATTTTCGTGCAAGTGCTCAGGGTCTCTTTGATGTCTTTATGAAGGAACTTTACCCCATGAGGATCTTCACACCCGTAATGTGTAGCCACAAAAACACCTGATCTGGAGTATCGGAAAATGAGGGAGGGTACTAGCTAGGCCCCTCCCTCCACACCTCTTCTCCCCCCTAGTTACGACCCCGGTCTGACACCAGGAGCTGGGGAAAACAATGCGAGAGAGGTTTGTAAATGGTTAATAAAAAGGGAGATCAGAGAGTGAATTTGATGGCCATTATTGTAAATGGGGGGAGGGGGGGTTTGTTTGAATAACAAGTCCTTGAGTTCCTCTTTAAGTAGGCCGAAATATCCTTGAAGGCCCTCGGGTGGGGTCTGCACATTTAGCATCCCCCCTCCCCCCTGGGGTTGTGTACGGCCAGTTCTATCACTTGTAGATGACAGCAGATAATAGCTGAGCTAGATGGAAAGGCAGCCAATTCCAATTAAGCGGAGTACGAGTCGTATTTATCCTAGCAGAAAGACTTGGCCGCCTGCCCAGTGCTCTATATCAGATGCTGTGATATTTATAGTGCCGAGGGTGATCATATATTCATGTATGCAATGACCTATCAGAACATCTTACTAAATGGAATCTGTAGGACAATACTACATTGTACTACGTGCATCGATTAGCATTTAAACAGTCCAAGTACTGATCAGAGATGACTGGCTCATCAATGAGTTCCTCAGCACAAGTCATGCTTGTTTTATTCTATTTGCAAAGTATTTATGTCTTTGAATAAAGTAACAGAGACAATCAGGGCCGAGGCAGAGGCGAGAGAGGCTCCAGCCTCAGGGCGCAGTGTAGGAGGGGGCGCAAAACTCACTCAGCTACCATTCCCCTATTGTGTATGAAGCAGAGAGAAATACGAAAATTGGATACATGGCAGTGGCTGCAAGCCAGAAACTAGAGATTGAGGTGTTGGGAGGATCGGGGGCCCTGGGGCGCCTCTTACTCTAATAGCAATCAGTGTGTGATGGCTGGGGTGGGAGGGATAGAGGGGCGCACTTTGGTGTCTCAGCCTTGGGTGCTGGAGGACCTTGTTCCGGCTCTGGAGACAATAGTAACCACTAGGGATGGTCAATGAGCTGGAACTAATACTGGCTTGCATGCCTATTTTAAGGGAACCTGAAGGGTCGAGAGATATGGAGGCTGCCATATTTATTCCCTTTTAAAGAGGATCTGTAATGAACACCCCTGCCCCCCGGGATACTTACCTCGGGATTGGGGAAGCCTCTGGATCCTAATAAGGCTTCCCCCATCCTCCACACCCCCCGATAACCAGTGCTGGCAGCCTCCGAACACCGGCAAAGTAAATATTTACCTACCACAATCCAGGCGCAGTAGCAGCTTTCCGATAGGCTCCGTCGGAAATAGCCATACCCGATTGGGTAGGGATGCTCATTCGGATTCCGCGGAAATGTAATTTCCGAAATTCCGATCGGAAATTGTATTTCCGCATCGGAATGCGGAAATCGGTAATGCAAGTGCGCAAGAAATCGCGGAAATTTTACCCGACTTTAACATTGATTTTCTCAAAAACTATAAGGTCTTTTTGAAAACTTTTTCATGAGATTCTGTTTAATAAACCCTGAAAATTTGGTGTTTCTAGGACGTACGAGGGCTTTGCTATTAACCGCTAAAGTCTGCGGATTTTTACTGTGATGTAAAATGCAGAAAATCTGCATCTGCCTATTTTCTGCATTTTACATTACAGTAAAAATCCGCCGACTTTAGCGGTTAATAGCAAAGCCCTAAGTCCTAGAAACACCAAATTTATAGAGTTTATTAAACAGAATCTTGTGAACAAGATGCAAAAAAAGTTTTCGAAAAGACCTTGTAGTTTTTGAGAAAATCGATGTTAAAGTCGGGCGGAATTTCTGCGATTTCCGGCGGAAATTCCGCATTGGAATGCGGAAATTGGTAGCGGAAAGCGGAATCAGTAATTGGCAATGGCGGAATGCGGATTTACCGCGGAATCAGAAATTGGCATTTCCGACCATCCCTACGATTGGGTCCCGTCTACGGCAAGGCGGTTCACCTCTCGCCTCTGGGCAGATGATTACCAATTGCTGTAGATAAGATTGAGCAAACACAGCAGAGATTTTCCGGTGCGGTCATTGAGTAAACTTTAGCAGAGAAGAATTTGTTTTCCTCACTGAGGAGTTTTTTGGGATGAACTTGATGATATAACATTTCTATACACCGGCAGCTTCCGGCCCTGCTGTACCTTGACCTGGGGAGGACTTGTGTCTTTGGGGTTGATCCATCATTCTGCAGTAATAGTATGCACAGCACATTGGCAATATTATCAGTAGTTACACGCCGAAGCACCACGAGAATCTGTAAAAAAAGAGAGAGAGAGAGAGCCCCTGGGGAGCACTTACCTCAGGAGGGGGAAGCCTCTGGAACCTAAAAAAGTTTCCCCAGTCCTGCTCAGCCATCTGTACCCAGCGTTGGCCCCTCTGGACGCAGAGCTGCAATAATATTCACAATCAGCACTGCGCAGTAGCAGCTTCCCGCTCAGGCTCCGTCGGAAATAGCTGAGCCAGATCGCAACTGCTCCACTGCGCAGGCTCATACGGCTCATGCTGTACAGTGGAGCGGACCTGATTGGGCTTAGCTATTCCTGCATGTGCGAAGGCCGACAAGCAGATCCTCGGGGGGGGGGGGGGGGGGGGGAATCCCCTCTACTGAGGAGGAAGGGGGATCTAGAGGTTTTCCCCTCCCGGGGGGGGGGGGGGGGGGGGCCTTTGTTACAGTTTACCTCTAAAGGGACCCTGAGCAGTGCAAAGGAAATTAAATGTGGACTTACCTGGGGCTTCCTCCCGCCCCTCGTAGCCGTGAGTTCCATCTGCATCCTCTTGGTCCCACTGGCGGCTCCAGGAATCCGGCGACTTCAGTCGAAATCGCACGTGCACACCCGGCACATCATCACGCCATAAGCGTCCTGCACATGCTCAGTTCTCTAAAGACCGAACCACGCATGCGATGGATGCTTATAGTGACTGGCGTTATGATGTACCATGGGCACACATGCGTGGCAAAGACACCAGGCTACCGGTGCCACCAGTGGGACCACAAAAGGGACGAAGAGGATGCCGGGGGACCTCGCAGGCTGCAGGGGGCTGAAGGGTGCACTGCACAGGATGCACAACTGTTTAAGATATCAGTGACCAAAAAAAAATCATCTTATGTCCACAATGCACACAGTGGTGGGAATATCTCCGGAGGGATGCAGAGAGGCGCCTGTTTTGTATAAGCTGTTAGCACATTGCAAATACCACCAGCACCTAATGTAAATTCAGCGGAGGCACGGGCAAGGCCTGCGGTTGTTTAATTGCTCTATGTCGGATGAATTGCAGAGCTAAGTGGAGGCCTGGCTGCAATTACATTAGTACAGTGGAAGATCTCAGCAGATGGCCGCACCAGTTTCCTGGTAATATTACGCTAATAGTATTAATGAAAGAGACTCCACTGGAAGAGGCTGAGATAACACTGTCGGCTCTGGTCTGTGTGATCTGCAGGGAGGCCAGGGATTAGAGGAAACCTCAATGTAAACATGGATGGCTGCTTGCTCTAATAAGCCTATAGGGGTTGGAGGCTTAATGGGTAATCTTGTTAAAGGACTACTTCAAGCAGGACTGAAAACAAAAACCTATGGATAGACACTGCTTATTGGGTGTCCTACCTGGGAGAAAAGGCTGAGATCAGTCACCAGGCAGAGAGAGGTGAGGGTTAAACTGTACCTGAAGTGACAAAGAAACAAGATACCTCGGTTGTGGGAAGCCTTTGGATGGTCCAGAAGCTTCCCTTACAGGCCACTGTTCCAGCCAAGGCTATGGAATCGGTACAAAAATCATCCGAGTCCTCAGTTTATGAAACCTCTGACTCCAGGTACCCAACATTGCTCTGACTCCTTAGTCTAATACCAGGGCTGTGGAATCGGTACAAAAAACATCCGAATCCAACTCCAGATACCCAAAATTGCCCTGACTATTGCCCTCCAACTCCACAGCCCTGGTTCCAGCTCTAGGCCACCAAAACCTATTTGTGAGATGTTGCTATGATATGTTTTTGCTTATAGGACCGCTAGTATGAAAAAATGTAAATAGTGAAAATCCCCTGTGAGCAGATGGACTAGTCAAAAACCTTCCCTCTCCAAAGGTAAGCATCTGGGTTTAATATTTCTCAGCGTGGGCCATCCCGGCGCAGGGTAAACTCCAGGCAAACTCTGGGCCTGCTCTGATTACTATTCCCCTTCCGAGTTGTAGCAACTCGGTGGGTGACATAATTCTGGCACTGGATATTGTCGGGGGACAAATTACTTTTTTTACCCACTATTGTGTGCGGAGCTGGCTGAAACTTCGGGGCGCCCAAATCAGACACACATCGATGGTGCCAAAATCAGCTGGTTCGAAGTATATGCCTTTTTTTAATTGCTACAGATTTGCTTTAAAGGTCTAGACTTATGTATTTTGTCCCATGTGTGGTTAACTTAATATCAAAGTACTTAATTTAATCAGAGGGTTTAATTATCACAGTTAAACTTTAAAGAGACACTGAAGCGAGAATAATTCTCGCTTCAGAGCTCATAGTTAGCAGGGGCACGTGTGCCCCTGCTAAAACGCCACTATCCCGCGGCTAAACGGGGGTCCCTTCACCCCCAACCCCCCCGCAAAATCAACGACCAAATTGGTCGTAGATTTTTCTGCTCCTAGAGGCAGGGCTAACGGCTGTAGCCCTGCCGCACAGCGTGTCTATCTGCGGCGCATCGCCGCCTCTTCCCCGCCCCTCTCAGTGAAGGATGCGCGTGGGGCAGGGCTGCGGCGGTTAGCCCTGCCTCAATCAGGAAGTGATCCCCGGCTGCACGGAGGGGATTTCAGGGGGTAAAGGACCCCCGTTTAGCCGCAGGATAGCGGCGTTTTAGCAGGGGCACACATGCCCCTGCTAACTATGAGGTCTGAAGCGAGATTTATTCTCGCTTCAGAGTCTCTTTAAGGGGAAGCTGGAGTGAGAGGAGTACAGAGGCTGCCATCTTCATGCACTAATAATGCCACTTGCCTGGAGGTCATGTTGAACCTTTGGCATATGAAGGAATATGACCAGTGCTAAAATGCCGCATTCCCATGGCAGAAGGGCTTTATACCCCCCAAATCATTGGGCAAAATTCCATGACTTTCCAGGTCGTGGATTTTGCTGCCCGGGGGAGGCAGAGCTTTGTACTGTAGCTCTGCCTCTTCTGGAGTCAATCTCTGTGCGGATCTCCGCCTCTCCCCGCCCCTCTCAGTGTAAGACGATTGATCGTCAGAGATTGACTTCAGTAGATGCAGAGCTACTGCACAAAGCTCTGCCCCTACCATAAAACACTCCCGGATTTTTGCCTTACGGATTTGGGAGCTATAAAGCCCTCGTTGTGCCGCGGGAATGCCGCGTTTCCGCACTGCTCATATTCCTTAACATAAATAACAGGTAAAAACAAGTATTTAAATTGGCTTCAGACTCTCTTTAAGAAGTAATGCTAGTAAGCAAGGTCCACTTTAGCAAACTGGAATGAAAAATAAACTGATGACATGAACAATTGTATTTTTTCTCCTAGTCCTAAATATCACTTTTTAAAAAGCTAAAAAAGTAGATTTCATGTTTTTAGTGTCTCAGCTAAATGACACAGGGCTCGATTCACTAAAACGTGCTAACACTTAGAACGACAATGATAAGCCGCTTTGCACGTGATATCATGTGCTAAGTATCATTATCACGTGCTAAGTATCATTATCACGTGCTAAGTATCATCATCACATGCTAAGTATCATCATCACATGCTAAGTATCATTATCATGTGCTAAGTATCATTATCACATGCTAAGTATCATCATCACGTGCAATGACTTCATGTGATAATGATACTTGGCAAGTGATAATGATACGTTTGCATGTGCAAAGCCTTTACACGTGATAACTGAGTTTTCACGCTTTCGTGAATTGAGCCCACAGTCTTTTAGTGTTCCGGAGCCACAATCTATGAACTGTGAACTGTTGACCTTGTTTGTCTATTCTCTGCACACAAATGTTGTTCTCTGCCAGACAAGAGTTTTATGGTTTGTGATCATGAGAATTAGCTTAAGTTTCCACATTTTCACATTACGTAAATCACATATATGCAAAAAGAGAAAAGGAAACCCCTAAACAAGCACCACTCAATATCAGAAATGTAAAAGGATCTTTATTACAAATGATCTACCTAATGGTAACACAGAATATACACATGACAGGGATTGGTTCCCAGCAACAATTTAAAAACAAATTATTAAAACATCCCATAAAAAAAACCTCCATGCTGAAAATTATTTCATAATCAATTAAATATACCAGCTCATCAATAATTGCATTAGATATTCCTCAGTGTGCAGTTTTATAGGTTCTGAATAGGACCCATATCCTGCATGAACCCGGGTTCAGTGTGTGAAAAACCTGTAAGCACAAACCAAATAACTGACCCCAACATGAACCCCCCTTAAAGACTTAAACAGTACAAATTTATAGTGACATGAAAACAGTGTTCCAATAACTGAGATGATCCACAATGTGGAAAGGTGCTGCGGTGCAAATCAATAAATAAACTATGTTTGAGCTTGTGCAAGTAGCTAATTCACAGGATGCGACAGGGTGCAGCCCACAGATAAAGTGCATAGGAATAGTGGAAAAGTGATACTTAGCCCAGGTAGTAGTAGAATGAGCTGTTCAGCTGGAGGGACGGAAGATCCCCTCAGGCAACCCCACTAGTTCCGCGGGCGCAACCCCGCTTTATCAAGGAGAGGAGGAACCGGTTCCTCCTCTCCTTGATAAAGCGGGGTTGCGCCCGCGGAACTAGTGGGGTTGCCTGAGGGGATCTTCCGTCCCTCCAGCTGAACAGCTCATTCTACTACTACCTGGGCTAAGTATCACTTTTCCACTATTCCTATGCACTTTAACTGTGGGCTGCACCCTGTCGCATCCTGTGAATTAGCTACTTGCACAAGCTCAAACATAGTTTATTTATTGATTTGCACCGCAGCACCTTTCCACATTGTGGATCATCTCAGTTATTGGAACACTGTTTTCATGTCACTATAAATTTGTACTGTTTAAGTCTTTAAGGGGGGTTCATGTTGGGGTCAGTTATTTGGTTTGTGCTTACAGGTTTTTCACACACTGAACCCGGGTTCATGCAGGATATGGGTCCTATTCAGAACCTATAAAACTGCACACTGAGGAATATCTAATGCAATTATTGATGAGCTGGTATATTTAATTGATTATGAAATAATTTTCAGCATGGAGGTTTTTTTATGGGATGTTTTAATAATTTGTTTTTAAATTGTTGCTGGGAACCAATCCCTGTCATGTGTATATTCTGTGTTACCATTAGGTAGATCATTTGTAATAAAGATCCTTTTACATTTCTGATATTGAGTGGTGCTTGTTTAGGGGTTTCCTTTTCTCTTTTTGCATATATATGGTTTTGACCCCAGCACACTCAATAGTGTTCACAAGGGTGCGAACATTAAACCTCATTACGTAAATCACATGCAAATTTTCTGAGATTGAAAAAAAGATGCATGGTTTTTTATATGCTTTTTATGTGAATTTTTGCATTTTTTTTCGCAACGGCCCTAATTTACATGTTCTGACTATTGACAACATGACAAGTTCCTTCTTCCAGGAAGACCACGCACATGAAAAATGTTTTTTTTCACGGTTTATGCGAAAAAAATGCAGTAGGCTGTCAGCATACAATTGATTATTAAAATTTGCATGAAATGAAAATTTAATACTAATGCAAATTTTTGTTGCAAAAATTTGTGGAAAAATCACACAAGCTGAACCGTAGCCTAACGGCCTGTACACACTGGCTGCGTTTTTAAAATCGCATGTGCTTTTTAAATAGCAAAGCCTTTTGAAATAAACATAAAAATGGCGATGACCTGTGCACAGTGGTGAGATGGGTTTTTAGAAAAATGCTATCGAAGCAACTGTTGCCCTTTTTAAGCACTTGCGTTTTTGAAGTGCAAGAAAAACGCAATGCATGCAATTTTCATTGTGGTTTTTAGGTAAACAATCAGGAAACAGGAAAGATAGCCTCAACGAAATCGCATCGCAAATGCACAAAAATCGCAAGTAGAATTTTGATTAAAAAGGCAATCGCATTGCACTGCGTTTGTGATTTCGCTTGGTGATTTTCACTGTGCAGGCCCTCACACTATATCACAACTGGAGAGAACTGTAATATGCATACCTGAATTCTTAACCCTTACAATGAGAAAAACAAAAACAGCCTAGTTCCATGTAGGCTTGGGACTGCACATACACGTTTATCTCATCCTGTTACTTCAGGAGCCCTCTCAGCCTTGGTGTCCTGTCCGGCAATTTGCTGCTTGGCTGCAGCTTTGCCTCTTTGGCATTCTGCAGTAACCGGCTATTAGCCTCACAGAGGAAAGTGTTATTTCCACACTTGACTTTCTCCACACGTGAAGCACATTCCTGTTTCCTCCATGCGAGAGCGGCGCTGACGCTCTATTATTCTTCCTTTATTACTGCAGCATATTATTCTGGCAGCGAGGAAGCGCTGGGAATGGCCGTGCAGCGCAGAATCACCATTAGATGGTACAGGAGGGTAATTGGATTTTTTTTCCTTATGAAAATACACTCGGAGGAGGTGACATTATGCTTATTTATAACTCGTACATGTATGGAATTCCACTGATGGTAATCTTTATACGGCGGGCTCGAGAATCCGTTTGAATAAAACATTATCACGTCTCTACACTCCCGTGGAAAATTAGCATATCTGCTTCTGCGTCATCCAGCCTGGTGATAGAGTCGGTGGGTCTGATTTCCTGGAGGAGAGCTGCGGCGAAGTGCAGAGTGGTGTCACTCCTGTACATTGGAATTTGTAGGTTTTTTTACTATTATTTATAAAGTGCCAACATGTTCCATGGCTTCTGTACAGAGTAAGAAACAAACATGCGGTACATAAGAATACAGACAATGGTATACACCAAATATCAACATGGGTACATAATAGAGAATTTGTAGACAAAGTAATCACTGTTAGGCCTGGCTCACATTAGCGTTCGTTCTCCGGATTCGCCTGATCGGATCCGGACCGTATACTGTACAAACGGAACGTACGTTCCGCATAGCAATGCAAAGTCTATGCGGACGTTCACATGCGTACGTTTCGTACAGAACGGAGCCGGACTCCGGACACTTTTCCAACATGTGCTATTTTTCGGGTCCGGATCATCCGGCCCACGCACCCGGACCGGAGCCTGACTGCACCATCCGGAAATAGAAAGCAATGGGGAACGGAAAGCACAGAACACACTGGATACAAACACCTGACGTTCTACCCCACTTCCTATGCGGATTCTAGCGGCCATTTCGGATGGGGACACATGGGCCCAGCATTCCTGGAGTGGAGCAGCAGTGACAGACGTGCTGGAGCTGTTTGGCAGTATGTCGGAGGTGGAGGTGAGGCCTAAACAGCGGAGGACCTGATTTTACAGGTGCACCAGGTGCACCTTCTGCTGACCCTAACAATTTTAATAGTTTTATCGCTATTTTTACAACACGGATTCGAATGGCAGCCTGATGCATGCCTGATGCAAACGGTCCGTTTGCATCCCAAAACGCAAGTGTGAATGGGGCCTTAGTGATGAAGCAGAGTGTTCTGTACACACAGACAGGCACCCAGTATAACAAGTTAGAACTCTTTACTGAAGAAAAACAAGCAGAGATATATCATACAACACCATCACGTAATGCAGAAGAAGAATCGTACACCACTGGAGAGGTACAGGACCATGGCAGTAATCCACAAGAAATCCAGAAGGTCCGCACACTCACCGTAGACCAAGTCCACTTTTATTCAATCATCGTGACACAATTCCATTCCATAGACCAATTATTTGTTTGTGTCACGGTTATTGAATATAAGTGGACTTCATCTACAGTGAGTGTGAAGACCTTCTGGATCTTTTGTAGGTTATAATGTTGTTAAAACTCTAACAGTTAGAAAGTAACATGATGATCAAAATATATAGCAAAGTCCAGGGGCTCGATTTACTAAGCGGTGCAAAGTGTTAGCACCGTGGTGAAAAGGCCCTCTTCACGCCTAAAGTCACTTTAGGCATGATAAGAAGGGCTTCGCGCGAAGTTTCCGCGCGTAAAGTTTTGCGCGCGCTCCCGCGTGCGTGCGCGCGAAGCGCCCCGCACTTCGCGCGATGCGCCCATTAAACCCTATGGGACTTTGCGCGCGCGCCTGTGCGGGTGCGCGCGCAAAACTTTACGCGCGATAACTTCGCGCGAAGTGCAGGCAAAAACGGTGCTAACTCAGTGGTGAAGAGGTCATCACGCCTAAAGTCCTTTAGGCGTGATAACTGGGTTAGCACCGCTTGGTGAATCGAGCCCCAAGACACAAAAGGGGGAGAGAGCCCTGCCCCTGTGAGCTTACACTCTAAAGGAATGGGGCCTATCACTTGTCTGTTTGAAAAGGGCCTTAGGAAAGCAGAAAAGCACCCCCCTTTATTGCAGCAGTGAACAGGTGTTTGATAGAGATGGTTAGGGCCCTTCTCCATGAGCAGTTAATGGGCAGTGAAAAGACCAATCTCTAGTTTCCCGTTAGGTTTAACACAAACACTTGTTGTAGTGTGTGTGTGTGTGTGTGGGGGGGGGGGGGTCGAATCAGGTCAAAAGGGCACTACATAGAGCACAATGTTATTAGTGGCTTTTGTGGCAACCACAGTATAAAAAGTGGACACAACATTTTTTCAATGCCACTAGGAAGATTCAAAGGGCTCGATTCACAAAGCGGTGCTAACCCAGTTAGAGACTTTAGGCATGATAACCATTGCACCACGCTGGTGAAAAGCCAGTTTAGGCGTGATAAGTTTAGGTGTGATAAGTTTAGGTGTGATAAGTTTAGGCATGCTAAGTTTAGATAAGTGTAGATAGCATGCAAAGTCCCGCACGCAAAGCAGCGCCAATAAACTCTATGCAAAGTGCACCAGACTTTGCTAGCGCAAAACTTTTGATCAGCTGTCTACTGCGGTGCTAACGCAGTTGGTGCTTAAACTTATCATGCCTAAACTTATCACACCTAAACTTATCATGCCTAAACTTATCACACCTAAACTTATCACACCTAAACTTATCATGCCTAAACTGAGTTTAGGTGTGATAAAGGGCTTTTCACCAGGGTGCTAACTGTTAGCACCGCTTTGTGAATCAGGCCCCATATGTACAGTATATCATAAAGAAGTTCTTATGATGGCAACAGAAAGTCTCAATATGAAAGACACATAGTGGAATCCTCTGCTAATTGCTGCTTTGTGGTTGAGGAGAGGGGGTTAAGGGTAAAGGTCCGTACACACGCCGGACTTTAGGCAACGACGGGTCCGTCGTTGCCTCCCGCTGGGTGGGCGTGCCAGCGACAGTCCGGCGTGTGTACGCTCTGTCGTCATACTGATACGGCTGTTTCTGAGCGATCCGCCCGGCGGATCGCTCAGAAACAGCCGTATCAGTATGACGACAGAGCGTACACACGCCGGACTGTCGCTGGCACGCCCACCCAGCGGGAGGCAACGACGGACTCGTCGTTGCCTAAAGTCCGGCGTGTGTACGGACCTTTAGGCACCACCAGGGGGATTAAGGCTTAGGTAGAGGGATCCTTCAGGGTTAGGCATTAGTAGAGTAATTAGGTATTGGTAGAGAGCGGGTTAAGGGTTAAGCATCGGTAGAGGGAGAGTTAAGTGTTAGGCATCGGTAGAAGGAGGGTTAGTTATCAGTAGAGGGAGAGGTAAAGGAATACTTAAGTCTCCTAAAAAAAAAAAAAAGACTTTTACTCACCCGGGGCTCCCCACAGCCCCCTGCAGCTGAACGGTGCCCTCGCCGTGTCCCTCCGATGCGCCTGGACTCGCCGGCGGCCACTTCCGGTTCGGCCGTCACTGGCCGACAGGCTGGGAACGCGGCTTATTAGCCGCGTTCCCGGCCGCAATAGCATTATAGAGGGCGCTATTGCGGCCGGGAACGCGGCTAATCAGTCGCGTTCCCAGCCTGTCAGCCTTTGACGGCCAAACCGGACGTGGCCGCCGGCGAGTCCAGGCGCATCGGAGGGACGCGGCGAGGGCACCGTTCAACTGCATGAGGCCGAGGGGAGCCCCGGGTGAGTAAAAGTCATTTTTTTAGGAGACTTAAGTATTCCTTTAAGGGTTAAGCATAGGTAGAGGGAGGCTTAAGGGCTAGACATCCAGACCGTAGAGGGGAATTAAGGGTAAGGCATTGGTAGAGGGAGGGTTAAAGTGTACCAGAGATGATTGATACTTACCGTTTTATACATACCTGGGGCTTCCTCCAGCCTCATGCGCACAGATCGCTCCCACACCGCCATCCACCGCACCTGCAGCTCCAGTATCGGGTCCCGTTAGTTCAGCCTACCGCGGCCAGTCTGTGCAAGAGGAAGTGCACTCTTTACATATCTCTCCAGCGGCTGCTGGAGAGATAAAGTCCCAGGTATGTATAAAACGGTAAGTATCAGTCAACTCTGGTTTTCTGTAAGGGTTAGGCATTGGTAGAGGGAGGGTTAATGGTTAGGCATCGGTAGAGGGAAGGTTAAGGGTTAGGCATGGTTACAGGGACTGTTAAGGGTTAGGCATCGGCTGAGGTGGGGGGTTAAGGTTTAGACATCGGTAGAGGGAGGGTGAAGTGTTAGGCATCGGTACAGGGAGGGTTTGGCATCGGAAGAGGGAGGGTTAAGGGTTAGGCATCGAGGTAGATGGAGGGTTAAGGGTTAGGCATCAGTAGAGGGAGGGTTTTGTGTGAGAGGAGGGTTAGGTCATAGTAAAATATCACTACAGATTGGAATAAAGTAGTAGAATATCGGTAATTTTACCGATATTCTATTGTAGGCGCCTTTATTACATGTACGCGTGGGGGCCAGCCTGCTGAACCTTGGCACCGGGCCTATTTAAGTAACACCCCTGACTATAAGAACATTTAATCTTAGGTGAACCTCTGAACTTTTTCCGGAGCTGAGAGGTTCTTGGCAGCCCTCGGCAAATAATCTCTCTGGTATTATATTAAACATTTTGGCTGACACCATTTCTCCATTAAATTAGTTCCTACTCCTTGAGCATTGTGAATAATTTATGAGAGGCATTACCGCGGCTAAAACAAAATTGTACTCTTTATAGTCAGGACATTTTTGCGCACGGTTCAGTGACCGCATTCTGAGAGGCGCGTTCCAGAAATTACATTACTTCTTCCAAACAAGAAGACGGCAACTGGGTCTGAGACGCGGCGTGCTCGTTTACTGTTGTGTGTAGGCTTTATCACTCCAGTTGGCAGAACATCGATGTTTTCAAAAAATTGCATTTGCGGCGGAGGGAAGCATGCAACGCGCGATCTTAAAGTGACCCTCGTACGTATCCAGACATGATGAATTGAGCATACAGCTGAAATGGGGATATTTTTCCTTGGTAGACCTGCTTATCTCATGTCAAATGACTCTTATGCTCAATGGCATAACAACAGGGGAGTTGGGGCAATCACAGGGGGGCCCAGGACTGTAAAAGGGCCCCAACTACTACTTTACTCCCTCCAATAAAGAGGTCCATCCTTCAGGTCAGGTGTGTGACAATTACGATGGCCATTTTTGTTTTATGACCCTTGTGGGATGGGCACCCAGACGGTCATCAAGGGGAAGCAAGGGAAGGGTGTATACATTGGGAGGGCATCAAGGTTTTGCTGGGGGCCCCATGATTTTGTAGTTATGCCACTGCTTATGCTAGACAGACACACACAATGCAATTTCCCTCCAGCTTCATAGATAATCTAACAGGAAGTTGCATCATGCGCACCACCTGTCCAAACTGCTCCCGATCGATAATGGAGTCAATTTTCAGATCATTACTTCACAAAATTGATCCGGTATGGATCGGGGACCGATCGGAAAAGTTAGAAATAATCGCTGTGGCTCATCAATCTGACGGTAATCTGCTCTGTGTGTACCTAGCATAAGTAGAGGCACGGGTAAACAACCTAGCAGGGAGAACAGGGACAAGAATCACTGGCTACAGCTATGGTTTGCTCAGCAGACAATTTCATTGTCTTGTCTTATCAGACCTGAAAGAATGCAAGGAGAAATGTTGCTTCCTTAACCGGTTTGGGAATGGCGATGCAGCGCAGTTTTAATGCCAGTGGCTCCTGAGCATGGGACACGATAGCGCATCCCTGCTGGCTGTCTAAAGACAGTGGCGTTCCATGCATCGGTCAGAAGCTGTTTTCATTGGCTCGTGACCTCCTGATCCGTGTGAGTCAATCACAGTGTTCAGGAAGTGAAAAAAGAGGAAAAACCTCTGGTCCATGAAGGGATCAGAGGCTGCGGCCCGAAATGAGTTAAAGGAGAACTCCATGAATCATCGCTGAGGGCAGAGACACACTGCAAAACGCCTTTGTATAAAACATGCTTCCATTGACGTGCATTTAAATGGGGATTGTGGCAAGTCATTGGGAGCGTGTTTTTACATTTTTGAATATCGTATAGTGGGGATGGTCAAAGAGATACTGATATTTTAGGGGTTATTTTATGCAAATCTCTGCAGCCGCCTGCAGCCAATAGAATTTTCCCAGAAGTCATTGCAGCCTCCTGTAGCCAATAGAATTTTCCCTGGAGTCATTGCAGCCTCCTGCAGCCAATAGAATTTTCCCAGAAGTAATTGCAGCCTCCTGCAGCCAATAGAATTTTCCTTGGAGTCATTGCAGCCTCCTGCAGCCAATAGAATTTTCCCAGAAGTCATTGCAACCTCCTGCAGCCAATAGAATGTTCCCAGAAGTCATTGCAGCCTCCTGCAGCCAATAGAATTTCCCCTGGAGTCATTGTAGCCTCCACCATCCAAAAGAGTTCTCCCAGGAGTCATTGCAATTAAGAATGGAGTTTACATTCTGAGGGCCTAAGCCCACTAACACAGTTGTATCCGCTTCTGTCCACTTTTCAGTATCTGTAACATTGATGTGTAACTGAAAAGCGGGCACAACTGCATCAGTGGGCTCAGACCCTGAGAAGTGTAGTTAGGCACCAGGAAGAATTTAAAACTAAGATATAAAGCTACTGTTAGGCCAAGACAGGCAAAAATGGCGCAGGAAATTGGGTGCACCGTCTGCCGCCAGAGGCGTAATGTGTATTAAGTATATAGCGGCACACAAACAGTAATGTGGGCGCTGTCTAAAGACTCCACCCAAATGACTATAAAAACAGCGTAATTCGCATGCCAGCAATAGCTGGTAGCTGAGTTACATCTTACCCCACGGTGCCCGGCGGCCTGGAGGGGGAATAGTAATTAATGCCTCCAGGACTTTTGCAGGAGCAGGGTGAGCCGTTTTTCAGCTTTGCCCTGCACCTGAATTTCCCTGCACCTTAATTACATGTATACGAATTAGGCATAAGAAGGATGATAATGTTAGGGTAAGGGTTCTATAACACTGAAAGGATGCAATGATATTTCTATGGTACGTTCACAGAGGATGCGGCAAGGCAAGTGCGGCTGGAGTTACCAGACATTGGCCTCAATTCACTAAGATCATGCTGGAGATAATAAGGCAAGAGAAAACGTACCTCCACATAAGAGAGAGTTATCTTATCTCTTCACTCCTTAAGTTACCTCCTCTGTAGTTAAGTTACCTCTTCTGTAGTTATTTTACCTCCTCTGTAGTTATTTTACCTCCTCTGTAGTTATTTTCACATGCAGTTTATAAACAGCCTGTCTTTAACTCTGGAGTTATTTTAAGGATTGAAGAGTTAACTTAAAGACAGAAGAGTTAACTTTAGGTTTGCCTGAGGTAAAATGTTTCCTGAATACTACGGGCCTGATTCACAAAGCGGTGCTAACCCAGTTAGCATGCCTAAAAGACTTTAGGCATGATAACCATTGCACCATGCTGGTGAAAAGCCAGTTTAGGCGTGATAAGTTTAGGTGTAATAAGTTTAGGTGTGATAAGTTTAGGCATGCTAAGTTTAGATAAGTTTAGATCGCTTGCAAAGTCCCGCACGCAAAGCAGCGCCATTAAACTTTATACGAAGTGCACCAGTCTTTGCTAGAGTAAAACTTTTGATCAGCTGTGCACTGCGGTGCTAACGCAGTTGGCGCTTAAACTTAGCATGCCTAAACTTATCACACCTAAACTTATCATGCCTAAACTTATCACACCTAAACTTATCACACCTAAACTTATCATGCCTAAACTGAGTTTAGGCATGATAAAGGGCTTTTCACCAGGGTGCTAACTGTTAGCACCGCTTTGTGAATCGAGCCCCTAGGGCTTGATTCACAAAGCGGTGCTAACAGTTAGCACCCTGGTGAAAAGCCCTTTATCATGCCTAAACTCAGTTTAGGCATGATAAGTTTAGGAGTGATAAGTTTAGGTGTGATAAGTTTAGGCATGATAAGTTTAGGTGTGATAAGTTTAGGCATGCTAAGTTTAAGCGCCAACTGCGTTAGCACCGCAGTGCACAGCTGATCAAAAGTTTTACGCTAGCAAAGACTGGTGCACTTTGTATAAAGTTTAATGGCGCTGCTTTGCGTGCGGGACTTTGCAAGCGATCTAAACTTATCTAAACTTAGCATGCCTAAACTTATCACACCTAAACTTATCACACCTAAACTTATCATGCCTAAACTGGCTTTTCACCAGCATGGTGCAATGGTTATCATGCCTAAAGTCTTTTAGGCATGCTAACTGGGTTAGCACCGCTTTGTGAATCGAGCCCTAGGTGTGATAAGTTTAGGTGTGATAAGTTTAGGCATGATAAGTTTAGGTGTGATAAGTTTAGGCATGATGGGCTCGATTCACCAAGCGGTGCTAACCCAGTTATCACGCCTAAAGGACTTTAGGCGTGATGACCTCTTCACCACTGAGTTAGCACCGTTTTTGGCTGCACTTCGCGCGAAGTTATCGCGCGCAAAGTTTTGCGCGCGCACCCGCACAGGCGCGCGCGCAAAGTCCCATAGGGTTTAATGGGCGCATCGCGCGAAGTGAGGGGCGCTTCGCGCGCACGCACGCGGGAGCGCGCGCAAAACTTTACGCGCGGAAACTTCGCGCGAAGCCCTTCTTATCATGCCTAAAGTGACTTTAGGCGTGAAGAGGGCCTTTTCACCACGGTGCTAACACTTTGCACCGCTTGGTAAATCGAGCCCCATAAGTTTAAGCACCAACTGCGTTAGCACTGCAGTGCACAGCTGATCAAAAGTTTTGCGCTAGCAAAGTCTGGTGCACTTCGCATAGAGTTTAATGGCGCTGCTTTGCGTGCGGGACTTTGCACGCTATCTACACTTGTCTAAACTTAGCATGCCTAAACTTATCACACCTAAACTTATCACGCCTAAACTGGCTTTTCACCAGTGTGGTGCAAAGGTTATCATGCCTAAAGTCTTTTAGGCGTGATAACTGAGTTATCACCGCTTTGTGAATCAGGCCCTACATGCCTTATCACCATGGTAACAACTCTAGGGCCTCGATTCACAAAGCGGTGATAACCCAGTTATCACGCCTAAAAGACTTTAGGCGTGATGACCTTTTCACCACTGAGTTATCACCGATTTTTCCTGCTCTTCGCGCGAAGTTACCGCGCGTAAGCGCGTTCGCGCGTACGCGCGTAAGAGCGCGCGCAAAGTCCCATAGGGCTTAATGGGAGCTTCGCGCGAAGCGTCGGGAGTTGCGCGCGCACTTACGCGCGTACGCGCGTACGCGCGTACGCGCGGCAACTTCGCGCGAGTTTCTTCTTATCATGCCTAAAGTGACTTTAGGCGTGATAAGGGCCTTTTCACCATGGTGCTAACACTTTGCACCGCTTTGTGAATCGAGCCCTAGAAGAGTTATTAAAGACAGGAGAAAAGCTTAGTGAATTGAGGCCAATGGGCCTGATTCACAAAGCGGTGCTAACAGTTAGCACGCTGGCGAAAAGCCCTTTATCATGCCTAAACTCAGTTTAGGCATGATAAGTTTAGGGGCCTGATTTACAAAGCGGTGCTAACAGTTAGCACCCTGGTGAAAAGCCCTTTATCACGCCTAAACTCAGTTTAGGCATGATAAGTTTAGGGGCTCGATTTACTAAGCGGTGCAAAGTGTTAGCACCGTGGTGAAAAGGCCCTCTTCACGCCTAAAGTCACTTTAGGCATGATAAGAAGGGCTTCGCGCGAAGTTTCCGCGCGTAAAGTTTTGCGCGCGCTCCCGCGTGCGTGCGCGCGAAGCGCCCCGCACTTCGCGCGATGCGCCCATTAAACCCTATGGGACTTTGCGCGCGCGCCTGTGCGGGTGCGCGCGCAAAACTTTACGCGCGATAACTTCGCGCGAAGTGCAGGCAAAAACGGTGCTAACTCAGTGGTGAAGAGGTCATCACGCCTAAAGTCCTTTAGGCGTGATAACTGGGTTAGCACCGCTTGGTGAATCGAGCCCTAGGAGTGATAAGTTTAGGTGTGATAAGTTTAGGCATGATAAGTTTAGGTGTGATAAGTTTAGGCATGCTAAGTTTAAGCGCCAAATGCGTTAGCACCGCAGTGCACAGCTGATCAAAAGTTTTACGCTAGCAAAGACTGGTGCACTTTGTATAAAGTTTAATGGCGCTGCTTTGCGTGCGGGACTTTGCAAGCGATCTAAACTTATCTAAACTTAGCATGCCTAAACTTATCACACCTAAACTTATCACACCTTGGGCTCGATTCACAAAGCGGTGCTAACCCAGTTAGCATGCCTAAAAGACTTTAGGCATGATAACCATTGCACCATGCTGGTGAAAAGCCAGTTTAGGCGTGATAAGTTTAGGTGTGATAAGTTTAGGTGTGATAAGTTTAGGCATGCTAAGTTTAGATAAGTTTAGATCGCTTGCAAAGTCCCGCACGCAAAGCAGCGCCATTAAACTTTATACAAAGTGCACCAGTCTTTGCTAGCGTAAAACTTTTGATCAGCTGTGCACTGCGGTGCTAACGCAGTTGGCGCTTAAACTTAGCATGCCTAAGGCCCCGTTCACACTTGCGGTTTTGCAAAAACCGCACCGGATGTCCGGACCGCACCGGATCCGGATCGGACCTAAACCGTACGGTTCCTGTCCGGATCCGGTCCGGATCCGGTCCGGTTGCATACGGTTTCCGTGCGGTATGAACACGGTTGCGGTCCGGATCCGGATTCTTAAAGAGATAACAACCTGTATAAATACCTGGGGTTCTGGGAGGTCAGCAGAAGCTCTGGGGTCATTGTTGGAGACAGCTGGACGTGTGGAGACCATCCTTGGATACAGAGACAGCAGTTGGGACCATGGATCCAGTCATTTTTTACGCTTATTACCTGGGAATTCTCTCCTTCCTGTTGTTTACCTACTACTATGTGGGGAGAAGGCGTGCTCCTCGCAGGAGATGGTGGGTGCACCCTCTACTAGCCAGGAGGCAGAGGAAGGGAGAGTTCCAGGCCCTCTACCGGGACCTCAGACGACACCCACAGAAGTTCTACAGCTACACTCGGATGTCTATTCCCCTGTAAGTATATAGGCCTAAATACACCAACCCCCACCATTCCTAAACACCCCACCCTCACCCCCACAACACCTCATCCCTGTATACCTAGCTAAACACACCACCCTGACCCCCACACCCCTGTATACCTAGCTATACACTACACCCCCACCCTCCACAACACTCCCAAACCTCTGTAAACACACCTCCCCCATCCTCCACCCAACACCTTGTCCCACAACATACTTTACAGCTTCTTCCTTTACATCTCCTGACAGGTTTGATACCCTTTTGGAGATGGTGAAGGATGACCTTAGGAAGAAGGATACCACGTTCAGGAGAGCAGTCACACCACAAGAACAACTACTCATCACACTGAGGTATGTAAAAACAATTTTTTTTATTGCAAAAACAACCACTTTCCAACATGGAAACATTCTTCCAACATGGAAGACAAAAAATTAACATATCTATGGTATAGCCCGGTCAGTTTTAAGGAACACCGACCACCAACTTTGTGCTGGAAGAGTTGTAGGGCATAGCTGCCCAAGTGTCTTTCGGGGACACTAGGCCCTAAAATTGAAGTGCTTCAAAAACCTAACCACTGGCACATGACCCTCTGAGCCATGGATGAAGGACACAGGGCAGTGAAAAGGCTAGGCCTCTCACCGACCAGTCAAGGTGTCCTTCATCCATGGCTCCAAGGGTCTTGTGCAAGTGGTTAGGAACAAGAACAAAGTGAGGAGCAAGAGGAACCGATGGCAGAGGTGCATGACTACAGGTGCAGTGCAACAGGCACAAGGTTGTGACCCAGGTAGTGTCTTTCGGGGACACCAGGCCCTAAAGTTGAAGTGCTTCAAAAACCTAACCACTGGCACATGACCCTCTGAGCCATGGATGAAGGACACAGGGCAGTGAAAAGGCTAGGCCTCTCACCGACCAGTCAAGGTGTCCTTCATCCATGGCTCCAAGGGTCTTGTGCAAGTGGTTAGGAAAAAGAACAAAGTGAGGAGCAAGAGGAACCGATGGCAGAGGTGCATGACTACAGGTGCAGTGCAACAGGCACAAGGTTGTGACCCAGGTAGTGTCTTTCGGGGACACCAGGCCCTAAAGTTGAAGTGCTTCAAAAACCTAACCACTGGCACATGACCCTCTGAGCCATGGA
The DNA here is from genome assembly GCF_040937935.1 of Hyperolius riggenbachi. Taxonomy (NCBI): domain Eukaryota; kingdom Metazoa; phylum Chordata; class Amphibia; order Anura; family Hyperoliidae; genus Hyperolius; species Hyperolius riggenbachi. Next base: position 39,860,013 of record NC_090649.1, read on the forward strand.
TGAAGGACACAGGGCAGTGAAAAGGCTAGGCCTCTCACCGACCAGTCAAGGTGTCCTTCATCCATGGCTCCAAGGGTCTTGTGCAAGTGGTTAGGAACAAGAACAAAGTGAGGAGCAAGAGGAACCGATGGCAGAGGTGCATGACTACAGGTGCAGTGCAACAGGCACAAGGTTGTGACCCAGGTAGTGTCTTTCGGGGACACTAGGCCCTAAAATTGAAGTGCTTCAAAAACCTAACCACTGGCACATGACCCTCTGAGCCATGGATGAAGGACACAGGGCAGTGAAAAGGCTAGGCCTCTCACCGACCAGTCAAGGTGTCCTTCATCCATGGCTCCAAGGGTCTTGTGCAAGTGGTTAGGAACAAGAACAAAGTGAGGAGCAAGAGGAACCGATGGCAGAGGTGCATGACTACAGGTGCAGTGCAACAGGCACAAGGTTGTGACCCAGGTAGTGTCTTTCGGGGACACCAGGCCCTAAAGTTGAAGTGCTTCAAAAACCTAACCACTGGCACATGACCCTCTGAGCCATGGATGAAGGACACAGGGCAGTGAAAAGGCTAGGCCTCTCACCGACCAGTCAAGGTGTCCTTCACCCATGGCTCCAAGGGTCTTGTGCAAGTGATTAGGATCAACAAAGTAAGGAACAAGAGGAATCAAAGGCACAGGTGCAGGACTACAGGTGCTGTGCAACAGGCACAAGGTTGTGACCCAGGTAGTGTCTTTCGGGGACACCAGGCCCTAAATTATTAGTGCTTCTAAAACCTAACGACTGGCACAGGACCCTCTGAGCCATGGATGAAGGACACAGGTCAGTGAAAAGGCTAGGCCTCTCACCGACCAGTGAAGGTGTCCTTCACCCATGGCTCCAAGGGTCTTGTGCAAGTGATTAGGATCAACAAAGTAAGGAACAAGAGGAATCAAAGGCACAGGTGCAGGACTACAGGTGCTGTGCAACAGGCACAAGGTTGTGACCCAGGTAGTGTCTTTCGGGGACACCAGGCCCTAAAGTTCAAGTCCAGCAAAACCAAAAGTTAAAAAGCCCTGTGATGGTATCCTTCCTCCGAGGATCGGAGGTATTCAGAGGAGCATGTCCAGGAACAATTTGACTTTTTTTTTCAAATTGTATCGGCACCACTACTAGAAAAGGTGGGAGTTGCTGCCTGGAAATCTGGACTCTCTTGGGTGCTGGTCGTGGATGAGCTGGACCCTGACAGCGGTGGCCCATATTGACTGCCTCTGTAGCCGGTGTACATCTGTGATGATTGCCAGGTGGGCACCGCTGTTGGTTGTGGGGGTCTAAAAATTGGTGGTTGCAATAATGGCGTGTCCATGTGCTGTTTAATCACCTCCAGCAAATTGGAATGGCACGCCATCAGGTTTTGTGAAGGCACCTTTTCTAGATATGGTATTAGAGACATCACAGTGTGAAAACACGGGTGTGCCTGCAATTTCAGTAGTTCCTTGCTTTGTTGATGCATTTGCTGCATCATGTTCTGCAGCTGGCCCACCGACTGATGATGCTGCGCACGCAGTTGGTCGATTTCTCCTCTGTGCATCTCATGCATCATTTTAAGCTCGTCCCTGTAGTGCCCATGTACAGCGTCGAGCTCACATTGCAGTGTAGTGATGTGGGACTTGTACTGCTCCATGATATGGCCCCTGTCCTCATCTTGCAACTGCCGGGTTATGAGAGTTTGGTGGCTCTGAAGAATCCCGAGAAGTCCGGAGACAGCCCCGGACATCTCGGACTCTGTCTCTCTCCTTGTTGGGGGGAGGGTACCTCGACGCCTCACTGGTGTGGTGGTCCTCACTGGTGGTGTGGCAGCATCTTCCCGTCCTCTGGCCTGTGTCGGGGTTGCCCTGCGCGCTGGTTGTGCTGCAGTCTCTCGGTGCTCCTCACTTTGTTCTTGTTCCCCTGGAGCTTCCATAGCGGTCGATTGTGGAGGTTCAGCTTCTTCCACACTCGGTCCTGCAACCTCAACATCCAAGCTCTCTTCTGCCAAGTCATCATCAAAGGACGGAGTTGTGATTAAGGACTCCCTTCTCCTACTCCTCGCCTCGGGGCAATAGGTTACATCGGCGACGTCATCATCCACCAAGCTCTCCTCACTGCTGAACCGTGCCTCCTGGGTCGGTTCCTCTTGCTCCAAATTGTCTTCAGTCCTGTAGATAAAAAAAATATTTATTGGTGTGCCAAACAGCATGTGGCGTCAATTCACAGAGCTAGCAAACACTAGCAATCACTTTATCACCCGTTTCTACCCAACATTTGATAAAGCTTGTGAGAAAAGTTTGCTAGCCATGGGAATTGAGGCCATAGCAATACATGGCCGAAGTCATGGTAAATGAGCTCTCAGTTCCTGCCCACAGTAGTGGTACTTACAGTCTAGGTTCCAGGCTTGCATTGATGAAAGACAATTGCTTGGCAAATTGGTAGTCTTTTTGTCGCCTTCCCCCGCCACTGCCACTTCGTTCGGCAAGTTTTTTCTTCCGTAGCCATTTCACATATGCATCCCGTATATTCCGCCACCCTTGGGCTTGATTCACAAAGCGGTGCTAACAGTTAGCACGCTGGTGAAAAGCCCTTTATCATGCCTAAACTCAGTTTAGGCATGATAAGTTTAGGTGTGATAAGTTTAGGTGTGATAAGTTTAGGCATGATAAGTTTAGGTGTGATAAGTTTAGGCATGCTAAGTTTAAGCGCCAACTGCGTTAGCACCGCAGTGCACAGCTGATCAAAAGTTTTACGCTAGCAAAGACTGGTGCACTTTGTATAAAGTTTAATGGCGCTGCTTTGCGTGCGGGACTTTGCAAGCGATCTAAACTTATCTAAACTTAGCATGCCTAAACTTATCACACCTAAACTTATCACACCTAAACTTATCACGCCTAAACTGGCTTTTCACCAGCATGGTGCAATGGTTATCATGCCTAAAGTCTTTTAGGCATGCTAACTGGGTTAGCACCGCTTTGTGAATCGAGCCCCTTGTCTTGTACCTTTCTCCTGTAATGACATGAAAATTTGATTTCGATTATTTCTCTTGTAGGTACATCGCAACAGGACAAACATATACATCGCTACATGTCACATTTCGTATTGGGAAGAGCACGGTGGCAGGCATCGTCGTGAGGACTTCGAGGATCCTTTGGACGCGACTGAGGGCCAGATACATGCCTGTGCCGGACACCACGAAATGGGAGGAGATCGCCCAGGGCTTCTGGACCGAGTGCAAGTTTCCTAATTGTGTTGGCGCACTGGATGGGAAACACATCCGGATTCAGAAACCCGTGGGGAGTGGCAGCCATTATTTCAACTATAAAAAATACTTCAGCATTGTTCTAATGGCAGTGGCAGATGCGGACTACAAGTTTGTGTACGTGGACGTGGGGTCGTACGGTAGTTCCAATGACTCTGGAATTTTCCAGCGTACGACCCTTTGCCGGCTGATGGAGGAAGGCAGACTGCGTCTCCCCCGTGACAGACCCTGGCCTGGGACAAGGGCACCGGCCTACCCCTATGTGTTTGTAGGGGACGAGGCCTTCGCCCTGTCCGACCATGTAATGCGTCCGTACCCAGACAGGGGACTTGATGCCAGCCAGCTACACTTCAATGCTCGGTTGAGCCGTGCAAGGAGAATGGTGGAGTGCACATTTGGGATCCTGGTGTCAAAGTGGAGGGTGTTCCACACGCCCATGCTGCTGAAACCGGGCAACGCAGTTGTCGTGGTGAAGGCAGCATGCATCCTCCACAACTTTGTGCGGCAGGAGGAAAGAGAGACTCCGGAACCCCCGAATGTGCTTCCACTAATGCCCCTGCGGAGGTATGCAACCAGGCCAAGGGTAGTGTCACTGCGGAACAGGGACCAACTGAGACTTTATTTTACCACACCACCTGGACGAGGGTGAATGTTTGGTTTTTAATATGTTTTGTTGAAATGTGTTTATTTTGGAGTTTCAAGTTTGAGTGAATTTAAATGTATTAATTTTTTACAATAAATTGATGTATAATAATTGGTCATTGTGTATGTTATATGTGCACAGGTGGGGTACATCGCAGGTGGGTGGGATACATCACAGGTGGGTGGGATACAGCACAGGTGGGTGGGATACAGCACAGGTGGGTGGGATACAGCACAGGTGGGTGGGATACAGCACAGGTGGGGTACAGGTGGGTGGGATACATCACAGGTGGGGTAGAGGTGGGTGGGATACATCACAGGTGGGGTACTGGTGGGTGGGATACAGCACAGGTGGGGTACAGGTGGGTGTGATACAGCACAGGTGGGGTACATCACAGGTGGGGTAGAGGTGGGTGGGATACATCACAGGTGGGGTAGAGGTGGGTGGGATACATCACAGGTGGGGTACAGGTGGGTGGGATACATCACAGGTGGGGTACTGGTGGGTGGGATACAGCACAGGTGGGGTAGAGGTGGGTGGGATACATCACAGGTGGGGTAGAGGTGGGTGGGATACATCACAGGTGGGGTACTGGTGGGTGGGATACATCACAGGTGGGGTAGAGGTGGGTGGGATACATCACAGGTGGGGTACTGGTGGGTGGGATACATCACAGGTGGGGTAGAGGTGGGTGGGATACATCACAGGTGGGGTACTGGTGGGTGGGATACATCACAGGTGGGGTAGAGGTGGGTGGGATACATCACAGGTGGGGTAGAGGTGGGTGGGATACATCACAGGTGGGGTAGAGGTGGGTGGGATACATCACAGGTGGGGTAGAGGTGGGTGGGATACATCACAGGTGGGGTACAGGTGGGTGGGATACATCACAGGTGGGGTACTGGTGGGTGGGATACATCACAGGTGGGGTACTGGTGGGTGGGATACATCACAGGTGGGATACATCACAGGTGGGGTACAGGTGGGTGTGATACATCACAGGTGGGTGGGATACAGCACAGGTGGGGTACAGGTGGGTGGGATACATCACAGGTGGGGTACTGGTGGGTGGGATACATCACAGGTGGGTGGGATACATCACAGGTGGGGTACAGGTGGGTGGGATACATCACAGGTGGGATACATCACAGGTGGGGTAGAGGTAGGTGGGATACAGCACAGGTGGGTGGGATACATCACAGGTGGGTGGGATACATCACAGGTGGGTGGGATACAGCACAGGTGGGTGGGATACAGCACAGGTGGGGTACAGGTGGGTGGGATACATCACAGGTGGGTGGGATACAGCACAGGTGGGGTACAGGTGGGTGGGGAACAGGTGGGTGGGCAACACGTGGGTGACACAAATCCATAGCAAAAGTTGAATACATCACAAGCTTAAACCACAAGCCCCCCCCCAAAAAACTTCTAGTCAACATACCCTCTGTGCCTTGCTGTCTCTTGCTCAAGTTCTCAAAGTCCTCCACATACAGCTTGGCAATTTTTTTCCACAGGCCTCTGCATTTTTTGATGTTGCTGTGGTCCGCATCCCCCTTGTCCCACAGGGCTGGTACCTGCTGCACCTGTAGGATGAGGTCTTCTGATGTGTAGGGCCTCACCCCCTCGCTATCAGACAGATCCTGCTCCATATTGCTGCCAAAGAGCTCCAGCATGAAGTCACTGCTGCTCCACTCTGTGAACGCTGGTGCCATGTGGTCCCCATCCAAAATGGCCACCATACCATAGAGTCTGCATAGGAAGTGTGGTACAACATCCGGTTTTTATAGCCAGTGTGTTGTGCGCTCTCCGGTTCTCATTGGTTTCCATTGGCCGGATGCAACATTCCGGCTCCGGTCCGGATACGTCAGCCGGACCAGCCGGACCAAAAAATAGCGCATGTTGGAACGGACGCCGGAGTCCGGATCCGGTCCGGCTCCGGTCCGGACGAAACGGACGCATGTGAACGGTCGCATAGACTTTCATTGCTATGCCGTGCGTCCGTTTCGTCCGGTCCGCATGCGGTCCGGCTCCGGCACGGCTCCGGCACGGCGATTCCGGATAGCAGCCGCTAATGTGAACCGGGCCTTAACTTATCACACCTAAACTTATCATGCCTAAACTTATCACACCTAGGGCTCGATTCACCAAGCGGTGCAAAGTGTTAGCACCGTGGTGAAAAGGCCCTTATCACGCCTAAAGTCACTTTAGGCATGATAAGAAGAAACTCGCGCGAAGTTGCCGCGCGTACGCGCGTACGCGCGTACGCGCGTAAGTGCGCGCGCAACTCCCGACGCTTCGCGCGAAGCTCCCATTAAGCCCTATGGGACTTTGCGCGCGCTCTCACGCGCGAACGCGCTTACGCGCGGTAACTTCGCGCGAAGAGCAGGAAAAATCGGTGATAACTCAGTGGTGAAAAGGTCATCACGCCTAAAGTCTTTTAGGCGTGATAACTGGGTTATCACCGCTTTGTGAATCGAGGCCCTAGGGCCTGATTCACAAAGCGGTGCTAACAGTTAGCACGCTGGTGAAAAGCCCTTTATCATGCCTAAACTCAGTTTAGGCATGATAAGTTTAGGTGTGATAAGTTTAGGGGCCTGATTCACAAAGCGGTGCTAACAGTTAGCACCCTGGTGAAAAGCCCTTTATCATGCCTAAACTCAGTTTAGGCATGATAAGTTTAGGGGCTCGATTCACAAAGCGGTGCTAACCCAGTTAGCATGCCTAAAAGACTTTAGGCATGATAACCATTGCACCATGCTGGTGAAAAGCCAGTTTAGGCGTGATAAGTTCAGGTGTGATAAGTTTAGGTGTGATAAGTTTAGGCATGATAAGTTTAGGTGTGATAAGTTTAGGCATGATAAGTTTAAGCGCCAACTACGTTAGCACCGCAGTGCACAGCTGATCAAAAGTTTTACGCTAGCAAAGTCTGGCGCACTTCGGGCTCGATTCACCAAGCGGTGCAAAGTGTTAGCACCGTGGTGAAAAGGCCCTCTTCACGCCTAAAGTCACTTTAGGCATGATAAGAAGGGCTTCGCGCGAAGTTTCCGCGCGTAAAGTTTTGCGCGCGCTCCCGCGTGCGTGCGCGCGAAGCGCCCCGCACTTCGCGCGATGCGCCCATTAAACCCTATGGGACTTTGCGCGCGCGCCTGTGCGGGTGCGCGCGCAAAACTTTGCGCGCGATAACTTCGCGCGAAGTGCAGGCAAAAACGGTGCTAACTCAGTGGTGAAGAGGTCATCACGCCTAAAGTCTTTTAGGCGTGATAACTGGGTTATCACCGCTTTGTGAATCGAGCCCTAGGTGTGATAAGTTTAGGCATGATAAGTTTAGGTGTGATAAGTTTAGGTGTGATAAGTTTAGGCATGATAAGTTTAAGCGCCAACTGCGTTAGCACCGCAGTGCACAGCTGATCAAAAGTTTTACGCTAGCAAAGACTGGTGCACTTCGTATAAAGTTTAATGGCGCTGCTTTGCGTGCGGGACTTTGCAAGCGATCTAAACTTATCTAAACTTAGCATGCCTAAACTTATCACACCTAAACTTATCATGCCTAAACTTATCACACCTAGGGCTCGATTTACCAAGCGGTGCAAAGTGTTAGCACCGTGGTGAAAAGGCCCTTATCACGCCTAGGCCTCGATTCACAAAGCGGTGATAACCCAGTTATCACGCCTAAAAGACTTTAGGCGTGATAACCTTTTCACCACTGAGTTATCACCGCTTTTTCCTGCTCTTCGCGCGAAGTTACCGCGCGTACGCGCGAACGCGCGTACGCGCGTTAGAGCGCGCGCAAAGTCCCATAGGGCTTAATGGGAGCTTCGCGCGAAGCGGGGGCCGCTGCGCGCGCACGTGCGCGGTTGCGCGCGCAAAACTTTGCACGCGGTAACTTCGCGCGAGTTTCTTCTTATCATGCCTAAAGTGACTTTAGGGGCTCGATTCACCAAGCGGTGCAAAGTGTTAGCACCATGGTGAAAAGGCCCTTATCACGCCTAAAGTCACTTTAGGCGTGATAAGAAGAAACTCGCGCGAAGTTGCCGCGTAAGGTACGCGCGTAAGGGCGCGCGCAACACCCGACGCTTCGCGCGAAGCTCCCATTAAGCCCTATGGGACTTTGCGCGCGCTCTCACGCGCGAACGCGCGAACGCGCGTACGCGCGGTAACTTCGCGCGAAGAGCAGGAAAAAGCGGTGATAACTCAGTGGTGAAAAGGTCATCACGCCTAAAGTCTTTTAGGCGTGCTAACTGGGTTATCACCGCTTTGTGAATCGAGCCCTAGGCGTGATAAGGGCCTTTTCACCACGGTGCTAACACTTTGCACCGCTTGGTGAATCGAGCCCCTAAAGTCACTTTAGGCATGATAAGTAGAAACTCGCGCGAAGTTGCCGCGCGTACGCGCGTAAGTGCGCGCGCAACACCCGACGCTTCGCGCGAAGCTCCCATTAAGCCCTATGGGACTTTGCGCGCGCTCTCACGCGCGTACGCGCTTACGCGCGGTAACTTCGCGCGAAGAGCAGGAAAAATCGGTGATAACTCAGTGGTGAAAAGGTCATCACGCCTAAAGTCTTTTAGGCGTGATAACTGGGTTATCACCGCTTTGTGAATCGAGGCCCTAAACTGGCTTTTCACCAGAGTGGTGCAATGGTTATCATGCCTAAAGTCTCTAACTGGGTTAGCACCGCTTTGTGAATCGAGCCCCTAGACTGGCTTTTCACCAGCATGGTGCAATGGTTATCACGCCTAAAGTCTTTTAGGCGTGCTAACTGGGTTAGCACCGCTTTGTGAATCAGGCCCCTAAACTTATCATGCCTAAACTAAGTTTAGGCGTGATAAAGGGCTTTTCACCAGGGTGCTAACTGTTAGCACCGCTTTTGTGAATCAGGCCCAAAGTACCAGAAAGGCCAGCTAACATTCATGTAAAAAGTTCTGGGGTAGTGAGCCCCTCAAGGTGCGATCTGGCCACCCGACAATCACTCGGCTGCTCCCATGTTAATCACTAGAGGAATATGTAAAAAAGAGAGGAGCGCTCTGAGATTTCCAGCAATGATAGATCAATTAACACTAGGAAAGGTCTCACCTAGTATTAGTGTGGCCGGTACAGCGTACTCAGCCGCGAGTACGCTGTACCGGCCACACTAATACTAGGTGAGACCTTTCCTAGTGTTAATTGATCTATCATTGCTGGAAATCTCAGAGCGCTCCTCTCTTTTTTACATACAGCTAACATTCATGTCACTGCTTTAGGGTTATGTTGTGTATAAAATCACATGTAAATCTAAAGAGAGGAGACCATGGGGGATTTCTGACCTGTTCTTTCGCCAGCTACCCAGCCTTTAATCTGAAGCACCTTTCAGGCAACAACTGCAAGATCTAATGACACCACTGTATGCAAAGAAAGGCTGCTGGATTGTAGCCTGGCCAATCAAACTTAATGCTGTTTCATTTGACTATGTTTCCACCGTAGCATGGCGTTTTTGCGTCAGGAAAATCATGTGATTTTTGTGAAAAAAAACAACTCATGGGGCTTGATTCACAAAAGAGTGCTAACTGTTAGCACGGCCGTTTTCGCGCGAATTTTCGCATTGCGCGCGATTGCGAATTTTCGCGCGAAACAATAACGTTTTCGCGCGCAAATGCGAATTTTCACGCGAAAAACGATATCGATTTCGCGGTAAAATTCGCATTTGCGCGCGAAAACGTTATCGTATCGCGCGAAAATTCGCAATCGCGCGCAATGCGAAAATTCGCGCGAAAACGGCCGTGCTAACAGTTAGCACTCTTTTGTGAATCAAGCCCATGGTATTTTCTATGCGTTTCCATGCAAATTTTTCCACGGGACCTAATTTACATGTTCTGCCTAGTAACAGCATGACAAGTTCATTTTTCTGGTAAGAATACAAGTGTGAAAATTCGCATCTGGATGTGATTTTTGCATTACATACAAAAATTGTATACGGCTTGCGAAAATATAGAACGAAAATGTGCGTGAAAGATGGAAACTAGGCCATTCAGAATCATTAAACCAAATGAAAATTCGTAGCCACCCTGGCGTGCTATTTTCTCAGGATTTCCGTGCAAAAAGTGGTTCAATTAACTTCCAATAATTTTCAACCAATTTTTTTTTTTTTACAATCAATTTTTTTTTTATATTGAATTCAATACAGGTTATTGTATTGAATTCAATTAAAAAAAAAAGTGTTTGCTGCGAGATGTTGATGATGCTGTGTGACCCTGGTGCCATCAACACCGATTGACGGGGGACATGTGATCGCCGAGGGAGAAGCAAAATCCACCAAGGGACATGGAAGAAGGCACTGGGGAAGCTATCAAAGGTACGCGACGAGGGATCAGCATGCCAATGGTGAGTATAAGACCCAGATGTATAGGTAGCAAGATGTGCAGCCAGGTATAGTTAGCCAGATGTGCAGCCAGGTATAGTTAGCCAGATGTGCAGTCAGGTATAGTTAGCCAGATGTGCAGTCAGGTATAGTTAGCCAGATGTGCAGTCAGGTATAGTTAGCCAGATGTGCAGTCAGGTATAGTTAGCCAGATGTGCAGCCAGGTATAGTTAGCCAGATGTGCAGTCAGGTATAGTTAGCCAGATGTGCAGTCAGGTATAGTTAGCCAGATGTGCAGTCAGGTATAGTTAGCCAGATGTGCAGTCAGGTATAGTTAGCCAGGTGTGCAGTCAGGTATAGTTAGCCAGATGTGCAGTCAGGTATAGTTAGCCAGATGTGCAGTCAGGTATAGTTAGCCAGATGTGCAACCAGGTATAGTTAGTCAGATGGGCAGCCAGGTATAGTTAGCCAGATGTGCAGCCAGGTATAGTTAGTCAGAAGTATTAGCCAGGAATAGGGAGTCAGATGTATAAGGAGCCAGGTGTGCGGGTGCCTCTGCCCCCCCCCCCCCCCCCATTGCCCCCGGTCCCCTCTGACTGTGGCCGGGTTTCCCTTCTGTGTGGGGTGTCCCCTTCTGTGCTGGCTGGTAGTGGCCGGCGGGGATCCCCTCTGTGTGGGTGGGGGGTGGGGTGTCCCCTTCTATGCAGGCTGTGGGTGGCCTGATGGCCGGGTGTCCCTTCTGTGTGGGCTGGCCATTGCCGGACAGGGACACCCCCTTCTGTGGGGGAGGGAGGTGGGTGTCCCCTTCTATGCAGGCTGTGGGTGGCCTCTCCCTCCTCTTCCCCCCATCCCTCCCTCCCGATCCCCCTGCTGATCCTCTGCCTCTAACACTTTTAGCCATAGCCCCTGAACAAGCATGCAGCAGATCAGGTAATTCTGACATTATTGTTAGATCTGACAAGATTAGCTGCACGCTTGTTTCTGGTGTGATTCAGGCACTATTGCAGCCATATAGATCGGCACGGCTGCCAGGCAACTGGTATTGTTTAATAGGAAATAAATATGGCAGCTTTCATGCCCCTCTCACTTCACACGTTATTTAACCATTTATGCCATGTGGATGTGAACTTCAAGTCCGCAGCGGCAGCTACTAGAGCCGCAGGGAGACGCTAGTCACATCCCTGCAGCTTGGGGTGTTTGCAGGCGATCCTGCGGGCAAATGCCCATAATTGCACTGTTACCGGGAGCAGGGGGAGATTGGTTGCTTCTGTGTGCCAATCTGTACATTACCGCCGAGAATAAACACTGTTTTTGTTCAAAAACAGTGTTTACACTTACATAGAGCCGCCACCATGATTTCTGCCGGTTCCGCCACCCTATTGTTAAATTTATGAATGGGAAAGATGTTCCCATTCATAATCTCCCCGCCAGGACTGTGATCACAGGCTTCCGATGGAAGCCTTACCTCACTTCCCTAGTTACAATGTAACAATACATTGTATCCTATGCAGCGTACTTGTACCCTACATAGAATTTTATTCAGCGGGGACATCTTGTGGTTAAATAGTAAAACACACCTACTGACTTTAGGGCGGAAAAAATAATATCTATGTCAAAAGGGCATATAATAATTAAATAATGGGCTAAAAAACAGCCAATCAGATATACAAAGTATTGATACCAAGGACCTCAAAGCTGATAAACTTGGTAATCGAGTGACTATATGTCAAGGTTACAAAAAGTGGGCGGTGCCAGAAACTTAATTTTTTACATGGCAGGGTTCCCAAACTTGACGCAATTGGCCACTGGGTGACTGTGATTATTCAGAAATGTGGGTGGAGCCTACAACAGCCAATCAAAATGCACCTATTGATTTTCATGGGGAATATTTACATTTCTACCATTCTTACACTGTTAATGGCAGAGGCCTCAAACCTGATACAGTCAGTAATTGGGTGACTGGGGACCAAATTCACTAGGGGGTGGAGCCACAAACAGACAATCAGATTTGTTGGATTGATTTCAGCCATTCTGTTATTGGCAGGGTTCTCAAACTTGACACAGTTGGCCACTGGGTGACTGGGATTAATATTCAGGAAAGTGGGTGGAGCGTACAGCAGCCAATCAAAATTCATCTTTTGATTTTCAAGGGGAATATTTACATTGCTGCAATTCCTGCACTGTTAATGGCACAGATTATTATACAGATAAGTGGGTGGAGCCTAAAAAAGCCAATCAAAATTCACCTGTTGATTGTCAAGGGGAATATTAAAATTGCTGCCATTCTTGCACTGTTAATGGCACAAGCCTCAAACATGATACAGTTGGTCATTGGGTCACTGGGGTTCAAATTCAGAAAAAGGAATAGAGCAGGCATGGGCAAACTTGGTCCTCCAGCGGTTGAGGAACTACAAGTCCCACAATGCATTGCAGGAGTCTGAAAGCCACAGTCATGACTCATAAAGCCAAATGCATTGTGGGATTTGTAGTTCCTTAACAGCTGGAGGGCCAAGTTTGCCCATGCCTGGGATAGAGCCACAAACAGCCAATCAGATGTGTTTCATTTCACTGGGAAAATACAAATTAGTGATGCCAAGGACCCAAAGCTCACAAATATGGTTATTGAGTGGCTGTGTGTCCAGGTTACACAAAGTGGGCGGAGCCAAAACCAAATTTCACTGGGAAAATGTAAACTGGAGCCCTTCTTCACTGTTAATGGCAGGGATCTCAAACTTTGTCAAGATGGTCACTGGGTGACTGAGATTAATATGCAGGGAAGTGGGTGGAGCTTATAATAGCCAATCAAAATTCACCTGTTGATTTTCAAGGGGAATATTTAAATTGCTGCCATTTTTACACTGGTAATAGCAGATGCCTCAAACCTGCTATAGTTGGTTATTGGGTGACTGGGATTCAAATGTTGGAGAGGGGCGCAGCCACAAACAGCCAATCTGATTTGTTTAATTTCTATGGGAATATACAAGTTATTGATGCCAAAGACCCCAAAGCTCACAAACTTGGTCATTGAGTGTTCGTGCATTAGAGTTAGAAAAAGTAGGCGGAGCCAACCCAGTCAAATACATACTTGGGCAGGCAGTTCCAGGTCATTAGTAGGCGGACACAAATACAAATTTCACTGGGAAAATGTATACTGCAGCCATTCTTACACTGTTAATGGTAGGGTTCTCAAACTTTCCACAGTTGGTCACTGGGTGACTGGGTTTAATATTCAGAAAAGTAGGTGGAGCCTACAAAAGTGAATCAAACTTCACCTATTGCTTCTCAGGGGAATATTTAATTGCTGCCATTCTTGCACTGTTAATGGAACAGGCCTCAAACCTGCTACAGTTGGTCATTGGGTGACTGGGGTTCAAATTCAGAAAAGGGGGTGGAGCCACAAACTGCCAATCGGATTTTTTTCATTTCAATGCAAATTATTGATTCCAAACACCGCAAAGCTCACAAACTTGGTCATTGAGTAATTGTGTGTTAGGGTTAGAAAAAGTGGGTGGAGCCAACACTAGCCAAATACATTCCCGGGCAATGCCGGGCAATCAGCTAGTATATATATATATATGTATAGCATTGCATGATTCTGTCATATTTGTAATTACAAGTCACACAACACCTAATGACCCTTTCAACTTCCCTGCAGTAAAAATGTTATCTAAGGGTTTGTTCACACTTACAGCATTTTCGCTTTTTTTTTAAAGCACTGCCGATTTTAAAAAAACGCCTTAAAAGCGCTTTTGCAATGTTGCTCTATGTGAGTGTTCTCACATGAGTTATAAGCTTTCTATCCAATCACAAATGCGGCTCCTGCACCATTTTCTGAGCGTTTGCGATTCAATAGAAAGGATAGGAAAATCGCTAAGCACTTGAAAAAGCGCTTTGAAAAGCGATTTTCTGAGCGCTTTTAATGAATATTAAATACATTTATTCATTTCCAGGGCAAAGAGTTCACTTCCTGACTAACGTCAGGAAGTGAAAAAAAAACGTAGCTACACAAAAGCGCTTAGAAAAGCACTTTTCTAAACGCAAATTGCTCAAAATCACTCGATACATCGCTCAGCGTTTGCAATAGCGCTGGCGATTTATAATATGAACAAGGCCTAAATCTGTCTCAGACTGTTTCCTTGATGTATAAGTGCTCCAGAAAACAGCAACCCAAGTTGGGTCGAAGAGCTCAGCGAAGCTCTTTTGCATATAAACAACTGGAAACAATATGAAACTCTTTTCTTTGCTACTAATGTTCTATTTTTTACAGGTGTGTTCAAAATTATTCAACCCCCACTGAAATTGAGTGTTTTGGCCAGTTTGACATTGATTTTGATCATTTCATTCATCTTGTTTACAATTAAATCAAAGAGGCACTTGTAAGTCAGACAAGTATAACATTTATAATGAAATAAACACAAATGTCTTTTCTGTGCTCACATCATTATCAGTTTTATTCAACCCCCTATTGACATTCATTCTTAGTACTTAGTACAACATCCTTTTCCAGTTATAACAGCTTTTAAACATGAAGCATAGCTTGGCACAAGTGTCTTGCAGCGATCTACGGGTATCTTAGCCCATTCTTCATGGGCAAAAGCCTCCAGTTCTGTCACATTCATAGGCTTGCGCGCTGTAACTTCTTTCTTTAGGTCTCACCAGAGGTTCTCAATCGGATTTAATTTCAATTTCCTCTAGTGGACTTGGAGGTATGCTTGGGATCATTGTCCTGCTGAAAGGTCCAACATCTCCCAAGCCTTAGGTTTGTGACGGACTGCATCACATTTTCTTCCAATATCTCCCAGAACTGAAGATAATTCATGATATCTTGCACACGCTGAAGCTTCCCTGTACCTGCAGAAGCAAAACAGCCCCAAAGCATGATTGACCCCCGCCATGCTTCACAGTAGGCAAGGTGTTCTTTTCTTCACAGACCTTGTTCTTCCTCCTCCAAACATAGCGTTGATTCATGGGCCCAAAAAGTTCTAATTTTGTTTCATCAGTCCACAGAACACTATCCCAAAACTTTTGTGGTTTGTCCACATGACTTTTGGCTTACTGCAGTTAACTCTTCTTATTCTTTGGAGACAGCAAGGGGGTGCACCTGGGAGTTCTGGCATGAAGGCCTTCATTACACAGTGTGCGCCTTATTGTCTGAGCTGAAACTTCAGTACCCGCATCTGACAAATCTTTTTTCAGTTCCTCAACAGTTACACGGGGACTTTTCTCCACTTTGCGCTTCAGGTAGCGCACAGCAGTCGAAGTCAGCATCTTCTTTCTGCCACGACCAGGTAGCGTTTCAACAGTGCCCTTTGCCTTGAATTTGCGAATGATGCTTCCTATGGTGTCTCTTGGTATGTTTAACATCTTTGCAATCTTCTTATAGCCATTGCCCTTCCTGTGAAGAGAAATCACCTCTTCTCTTATCTTCTTGCACCATTCTCTTGACTTCACCATGTTTGTAAACACACCAGTAAATGTCTAGAAGGAGCTGAGTATCACAGTCATTTTAAATCTGCCTAATTGGTGCCTATTATGCTTGATTGCTGCTCCTTAACATCCACAGGTGTTTTCAATACCTGATCGAAAACACTTGAATGAACCTCTGTTCTTAAAGGAATACTGTAGGGGGGTCAGGGGAAAATGAGTTGAACTTACCTGGGGCTTCTAATGGTCCCCCGCAGACATCCTGTGCCCGCGCAGCCACTCACTGATACTCCGGCCCAGTGGGAGCGAGGACACGGCAAAGCAGGCGCAGTGGTTTTCAGACTTTAAAGTCTGAAATTCCAGAAGTGAACCGGAGGCGGGGCCGGAGCATCGGTGAGCAGCTGCGCGGGCACAGGATGTCTGTGGGGGACCATTAGAAACCCCGGGTAAGTTCAACTCATTTTCCCCCGACCCCCCTACAGTATTCCTTTAACAGTGGTAGTCTTTAACCACTTAAACCTGAAGGGTTGTTTATTTTTTGCATCTGAGCAACTTTCACCTCCCATTCATTTGGCAATAACTTTATCACTACTCATCACAATGAATTGATCTATAGCTTGTTTTTTCCATCACCAATTAGTCTTTCTTTGGGTGATACATTTTGCTGAAAATTAATTAATTGACAGCCTTTTTTTTATTGGGGGGGGGGGGGATTTTAAGTCCCCACATCATCAATTAGTGTTCCCCTTTACAAAATAATGATGCTACGTGCCTCATTTACCTAAAAACGTTTTTAAAGCAATTTAACCACTTAAGCCCACAGGGTTGAATTTTTTTTTTGCATCTGAGCAACTTTCACCTCCCATTCATTTGCCAATAACTTTATCACTACTCGGCACAATGAATGGATCTATATCTTGTTTTTTCCGCCACCAATTAGGTTTTCTGTGGGTGATACATTTTGCTGAAAATTAATTTATTCTAAATCAATTTTAACAGGAATATTAAGAAAAAAATGGAAAAAAATCATTATTTCTCAGCTTTTGGCCATTATAGTTTAAAATTAATACATGCTACCATAATTAAAACCCATGTATCTTATTTGCCCATTTGTCCCGCTTATTACACCATTTAAATTATGTCCCTATCACAATGTATGGCGCCGATATTTTATTTGGAAATAAAGGTGCATTTTTCCAATTTGCGTCCATCACTATTTACAAGCCAATAATTTAAAAAAAATATATTAATATACTGCTTTGACATGCATATTTAAAAAGTTCTTTTTATTATTGTAATTTTTTTTTAATTAAAAATTGTACGTGGGTAATTTTTGGTGTGGGAGGTAAACAGCTAATTTTAAATGTTAGAAATGTATTCACTTAATAAAAAGTGGATGTCAGTGTAGTTTTACTATTTGGCCCCAAGATGGCCCAGTCAAAAAGTCCTGGGAGCGATTAATCTCGTTCCCAGGAAGAAGAATGAAGACGGGGAACTTTTTGAACTTAGAAAAACCGCAGCGTGTGATGAGACGCTGTCGGCTTTTCTGCAGTGGGGCTTCGATCAATGAAAGGGATCTATAATCCCTTTCAGGGGCGTAGCAATAGGCCCTGCAGCGCCTGCGCCCACGGGGGGGCCCGGCCCTCCCCTGGGGCCCGCTCGGGGCCGTTTTTTGGGGGCTGGAGGGGTGGCAGCATGAGGGGAAAGCGTTGCCCACAGTCGGCGGGGAGAGGGGAAGTTCCCCCCTCTCCCTCACCTCGGGGCTCTCCCCTCTGCGCTCCCCTCTAGCTAGTGAATGTGTGTGGGCAGCGGGCAGCGGCGGCGGGATACATACCTTCTTCCTTGCGTTCCATCGCCGCCTTCTCGCTCTAGCGGCTGACGTCACTTCCGGAAGCGGAAGTGACGTCAGCCGCTAGAGCGAGAAGGCGGCGATGGAACGCAAGGAAGAAGGTATGTATCCCGCTGCTGCCCGCTGCCCGCTGCCCACACACATTGAAATTCTGCAGGGGGATTTTCAGGTGTCTGCTGCCCACATTATGATTTTCAGGTGTCTGCTGCCCACATTACGATTTTCAGGTGCCTGCTGCCCACATTACGATTTTCAGGTGTCTGCTGCCCACATTGCGATTTTCAGGTGACTGCTGCCCACATTACGATTTTCAGGTGTCTGCTGCCCACATTACGATTTTCTGGTGACTGCTGCCCACATTACGATTTTCAGGTGCCTGCTGCCCACATTACGATTTTCAGGTGTCTGCTGCCCACATTACGATTTTCTGGTCACTGCTGCCCACATTGCGATTTTCTGGTCACTGCTGCCCACATTGCGATTTTCAGGTGTCTGCTGCCCACATTACGATTTTCAGGTGTCTGCTGCCCACATTACGATTTTCAGGTGTCTGCTGCCCACATTGCGATTTTCAGGTGTCTGCTGCCCACATTACGATTTTCAGGTGCCTGCTGCCCACATTACCATTTTCAGGTGTCTGCTGCCCACATTACGATTTTCAGGTGTCTGCTGCCCACATTACGATTTTCAGGTGTCTGCTGCCCACATTACGATTTTCTGGTGTCTGCTGCCCACATTACGATTTTCTGGTGTATGCTGCCCACATTAGGATTTTCTGGTGACTGCTGCCCACATTGCGATTTTCTGGTGACTGTTGCCCACATTGCGATTTTCTGGTGACTGCTGCCCACATTGCGATTTTCTGGTGACTGCTGCCCACATAAGGATTTTCTGGTGACTGCTGCCCACATTAGGATTTTCTGGTGTGTGCTGCCCACATTATGATATTCTGGTGACTGACTGCTGCCCACATTAGGATTTTCTGGTGACTGCTGCCCACATTACAATATTCTGGTGACTGCTGCCCACATTAGGATTTTCTGGTGACTGATGCCCACATTGCGATTTTCTGGTGACTTCTGCCCACATGGCGATTTTCTGGTGACTGCTGCCCACATTGCGATTTTCTGGTGAACTCTGCCCACATTACGATTTTCTGTCCCACATTACGATATTCTGGTGAACGCTGCCCACATTACGATTGTCTGGTGAATGCTGTCCACGTTACAATTTTCTGGTGACTGCTGCTCACGTTACGATTTTCTGGTGAACTCTGCCCACATTATGATTTTCTGGTGAACTCTGCCCACATTATGATTTTCTGATGAACGCTGCTAACATTACGATTGTCTGGTGAATGCTGTCCACGTTACAATTTTCTGGTGACTGGTGCCCACATTACGATTTTCTGGTGAACTCTGCCCACATTATGATTTTCTAAAGGCCCACATTACGATTTTCTGGTGAACTCTGCCCACATTACGATTTTCTGGCCCACATTACGATTGTCTGGTAAAATGCTGCCCACTTTACAATTAATTTACAGTGAAACGCTGCCCCATTACGATTATTTGGCACCTATGGGGGGGGGGCCCCATCCAAATATTCGCAGGGGGGCCCAGTGATTTCTAGTTACGCCCCTGATCCCTTTCATTGATTGCCGGGCTAACGGCCAGCAGCAGGAGCGTGCACGGGAGGCCCCGCAGGAGCATGCGCGGCCCACGGGAGTGCGCGCAGCCCAACTGGATGAGAATGTTTGTCCAGTTGGGCTTAAGTGGTTAAGGGGTTGAATTATTTTGTCAATGAAGAAATCGCAAAAAAAAAAAAAAAAAAACACTTAATACTGTATTACAAAAACAATTGATGCAATTTTAGTTGCATTTGGTTCTTTAAAAAGTCCTTGTAAGAGTTCATTCTGAACACAATTACAAATGTACACTAAATTCCCTAAAACCCTTTACAGCATTAGAGGTTGAATAATTTTGAACACAACTGTAGCTGTACTACACATACAAGTTTATTTTCATTTCAGATTCCCTTTAATGCTGTTTCATTTCTGTTTCTGGAGACATATATGACAGCCTCCAATGAAGTGAAAAATGACAAGACCTTAGATCAATAATAGCCAGCCGTGGCGGCAATCTAAACATCGCCCGAGTGGGTCATGCTCGGAGGCAGTTTGGCGAGCTATAATTAACGCTCAGTAGATTAGCTATGAATTATTTACAGGTACAGCCGACATCACTTTGATGAGTGTTCTTTTTTTTCTTCTAAAGCCCCATTGACTTGATATTTCAAAGGATGTAAAAATAGCACTTTTTTTTTTTTAAAGGAAGATTCAAACAGGGCCTGTATAATTAATGGCGGAGCATATAACGGGGTAAACGGCGGAGGTGGGAACAGAGGTCGGCCGAGAGGGAATTTTACCTTTTTTTCCCAGCAGCAAAAGCATCATGTCGGGAAACGCAAGAGAACTGACAGATGGACCTTTATTTGTCGTTTTACAGGCCGCTGTCCGGTTTATAAACCACAGGGGGGGAGTCATGTGGGTTTCTATCTGTTGGACAAAAAGTGGAACTGGAAGAATACTGTATATACTCACGTATAAGCCTAATTTTTAAGCACAAAAAGTGTGCTGAAAAGTTACCCCCTTGGCTTATATGCGAGTCAGTGGAGCAGGATGGATGGTGGAGCAGCTTTTGTTACTGGCAGAGGAGTGTAAAGATAGTGCACTAATGATCCTGCTCTTGTCAGCTGTCTCCCTGCTGTGTCCGAGACTCCTATCCCCTACAACATGGTGTGCAGAGTGCTCTGCTCAAGACTACCTGTGTCCCCTGGCTTGTGAATCGGAGTGTGCAAGCAATGTGTCAGTGGTGCAATGATCGGGGAATTCTTCCTGTGTGGCCATCGCTGTGTCTCTTATCCATACGCCTTCTAGTGGCGTCTTTAGACACAGCTATCATCCTTGTGGCACATTTGGCTATGGGGAGAGGGGCTGACTTGTACTGGGGGCACATCTGGTGACTGTGGAGTGGGCTGTGCTGAGGAGGTGACTTATACGCAAGTCAATCACTTTTTCCTGTTTTTTGAGGGGAAAGTGGGTACCTCGGCTTATAAGTGAGTATATATGGTACTTATGGCCTGATTAAAGTGGACCTCAACTCTTGCACAGGACAGGAGGAAAACACAGGGGAATGCACCCTGTATGTATTTAGAGAGTTCAGCTTGTCTAGTAGTTTGCCCTCATCTGTGACTAATCACCACTGTAATTTGATCTCTCAGCTGTGTCAGCTGGCTGCCTCAGCAGAGCAGCTAACTTATAAACACATGATTTTTCGATAATAATAGTGACCGTGGGGGCTGGAAGAGGCCCAGGTAAGTAAATTGTACCTTTTTGGTGGTGCTGACAGAATGTACCAGTGATGGCTGACCAGATTGGTTGCTGTAGGCAACATTCAGAATGCAGTTTTGATGAATAAGGTCCACAGGGCGTTTACATCTTCTAATGTGGTATGTCTTCAGACAACATTAATCGAAACTGTATATGTGGCTTCAGGCTAAAGGAAAACAAGACTTCTCTGAGTGGTGTAAAGAGGAACTATAGCGGAAAGGGGAAAAAAAAAAAAAAAAGAATCCATACATTCTAAATTGAGAAGTAAAAAAAATAGAAGAGAGATCAAGAAATGATTGATATTCGCCATGTAATTTGTTCATATTATTTGATCCACATCCTGCATGTCATCATCTTTACTACTGGCAGACAAGAAAGAAACTAGACGGCACCAACTGCCCTTATCTATATCCACACACCCGCTAACAATGTGATAGGCTAAAAGGTTGGTTTTTTTTAATAGATTTACATATGCAAAGAGGGAGATACTGGTTGCTTGGCAGTTGGAAATAGTTGTTATTTCCCACAATGCAGCAAGGTTCACAGGCAGGAAACTGTCAGGACCAGGGTAATGACATCACACTGTGGGAGGGGTTTCACCACAATATCAGACTTACAGACCTCCCTGATGATTTATTAGAGAAAAGTTAAAGATTTCTTGTGGAAAAGGGGGTTTCACTACTGATGAGGTTCAATCCTTCCTTACAGTTCCTCTTTATGGTGGCCATGCACGATACAATAAAAACATTAATTTTTTCCGTTTATTCGATCTAAATGATCGAATCGAATGAAAGTTAAAAATATTTTTTTTTTCGATCGAGAAATTCGAACGATTATCCCGTTTTTGCGAGAAAAATCTGATCGGACATGCTGGAAAAATCTTTATATTCGATCTAACGGAATAATTGAACTAAATTATCTAATCGAAAAAAAAAATGAAAAATTGTACCATGTATGGCCACCATTAGAGGGATTTTCCAAAGTAAGTTAAAAGTGAATGAAAAATGAATGTAAGAGCTCAGACACACTATAAGCACTTTTCTGAAGACTTTTTAGCCATCAGCGCTTTCTGAGAGCTTTTTAAAAACCGCTCCCATTGACTTACATTAAAATCATGGTAAAATTGCACAATTTTACCAGGATTTGGATTTTACCACGATTTTATTGCAACTCAATGGGAGCATTTTTTAAAAAAAAAGCTCACAGAAAACGCTGATGGCTATAAAAGCACTTGTAGCGTGTCTGAGCCCTAAATGATATAAATCAAGAAGTTGGGGATTTTTTTCTATTGCGTGATGAGTGGCAGGACTGTATTACCAGCCTGCAAAGCTTGCTTATTTTTATTCATTTTTAGTTAGCCCATAAATGGTATCATCCTGATTTAAAACTTCTTTTTTCTAGGACTGTATTAGGCAGAGATCAGGACCATGGAGAGCGGATCAGGGATTGCTGCATTCATAGTCACACTGCGCAAACATACTGCGTGAGTCATTCTGCAACTCAACATTTATATTGAGATTCTGAGGCAACGCTCCTAATGAGGCTCCCCACTGCCTCCTCCGCTACCCCCTGCCCCCCCCCCCCCCCCCCACCGCCGAACGCGCTAATCTGACCGGGCCCCTCTTCTAGCAATAGCATGGCTATTCTGTGTCTGTGTAGTAAGCCAGAGGTGCTGGTGCTACTGCACAGGCGCAACCGTGCTCATGCCAGCTGGGGGGTCCACGAGCGGCAGCAGAGGACAGCTTGGGAAGCCTCATTACGATGCTGAGGCTTCCCTCTCCTAAAGGCATGTACCCACAAAGCAAATTCTTGCATGATTTGTTCTGGGACCGGCAGTATTTTCGCGCGACAAGTGGTTGTTTCCAAGATTTTGCAACATGGGTACATGAGCAACATTAAACAAACAATTTTTGGCGACATGTGGCGATTACAACCGTCACGGCAGATGGGATCTTTAAAGAGACTCTGTACTAAAAAAAAATGCCCCTGGGGGGTACTCACCTCAGAAAAGGGAAGCCTCCGGATCCTATCAAGGCTTCCCCCGTCCTTCTCCGTCCCGCAGTGGTCTCTCTCTGCCCCTTGGAAGGCACAGCGGCTCTCTGCTTGGAAATCGATGGAAATTGCCGATCCCAGTCGGGTCGCTCTACTGTGCTGGTGCTAGGGACTTGTGTCTGCGCAGTGGAGTGGATCCGACTGGCATCGGCTATCCGCTCTACTGTGCTGGTGCAGGGAACTTGTGTCTGCGCAGTGGAGTGGACCCGATTGGGATCGGCTATCCGCTCTACTGTGCTGGTGCAGGGGACTTGTGTCTGCGCAGTGGAGTGGACCCGACTGGGATCGGCTATCCGCTCTACTGTGCTGGTGCTGGGGACTTGTGTCTGCGCAGTAGAGCGGCCCCGACTGGCATCGGCTATCCGCTCTACTGCGCTAGTGCTGGGGACTTGTGTCTGCGCAGTGGAGTGGACCCGACTGGGATCGGCTTCTTCCATCTATTTGAGAGCCGAGAGCCGCTGCTGCACCTGCGCTGGAGCCTGGAAGGTAAATATTTACATGGCCACCGTTCCTGGACATGTAGCGAGACCACCGTGGGACACAGGAGGACGGGGGAAGCCTCGATAGGATCCAGAGGCTTCCCCCACCCGAGGTGAGTACCCCCAGGGGCATTTTTTTAAAATACAGATTCTCTTCAAGATTTCCATTGACTCAACGTGCCATACCGTTTGAACTCTTGTTCGCGTCGATCGTGTGCTGTTGCGTGTTTTTCACGGCAGGAAGATTGATCGGGAAACACTCATCCAGCGGGTCACGTCACCGTGGGTTTCCCCGATCTATCCTTCAGTGATGATGTACTGTAGCTTTAGGTAAGTATGTGTTTCGTGCTTCTCTTTAAAGAGGCCCTGTTGCTGAATGCAGTGAACTATTGAGGATCACTGCTTTTAGGTCTAACATCCTGGCGTCAGGAAGTGAAGAAAAAAACTTTGAAAAGCGCTTAGAAAGCGTAGAGAAAGGTGAAATGGCGATTCATAATGTCTAAAAGGCTTAAATGATTATTTAAAAAAAAAGATAAGCAATTTTCTTAATTAGGTTATTTTGAATACAGTTCCTCTTTAACGAAAAACAGTCAAATTGATAAATTACCAACAATGAACACTCCAAAAAAAAAAAAATTCAACAGAAAGGCTGAGGGCAGGTCATGACAAAAGTAAAAAACAACAACTTATGTACAGCTAGAGGACAAAAACATGACCCCCATAGATGTGACACGGAATCAGGGATGATTGTGAGAAAACACAGGACTACTTGACCTAACGGTAACAAAGCCAAGCTAGATGCCCATCAACCACCACTAGACTATTAATAAACCGCTGGCGACCTGCACTGCCACTACTGCAAGGACAACTTCATCAACCTAACCAGTCTGCTTTAACCCCTTCAAACCCTGACATTCTCCCACCAATCCTACCAGTTAACCCATACAAAGACTCCCCTTGAAGCTGCAAAACCCGATCATGTCCGCCCTCCCCTAGGCAAACCTTTAAAAGTGGCGCATGATCGTTTGGACTCAATTTGTTGGCAATAGTAGAATATTGGTAATTTTACAGATATTATTATAACATTATCTTAACCTATCTTCTTGACACTAACATCTCCCATATCTATGCCTAACATTAACCTACCCCTACCTACACCCAATACTAACCTACCCCTACCTACACCCAATACTAACCTACCCCTACCTACACCCAATACTAACCTACCCCTACCTACACCCAATACTAACCTACCACTACCTATATGTAATACTAACCTTCCACCTACCTGTGCCTAATATTAACCTACCCTCTACCTATGCCTAATACTAACCTACCCTCTACCTATGCCTAATACTAACCTACCCCCTACCTATGCGTAATACTAACCTACCTCTACCTATGCGTAATACTAACCTACCACTACCTGTGCCTAATTCTAACCTAACACCTACCTGTGCCTAATATTAACCCAACCCCTACCTATGGCTAATACTAACCTACCACCTACCTATGCGTAACACTAACCTACCACCTACCTATGCCTAATACTAACCTACCACCTACCTGTGCCTAATATTAACCTAACCCCTACCTATGCCTAATACTAACCTACCACCTACCTATGCCTTATACTAACCTACCACTACCTATGCCTAATACTATCAAGAATGCTGTCCAGCGCCACTAACAGGACTCACCAAAAGTTCAGCTGCACAAAAGCCAAACTCCACACACAGGAGACTGCTCTTCTGTCTGAAAGGAGGATCTGATGCCATCCCCCCTATGCTCTTGAATCCTACGTCCGGTCATTAAGGGAGGACGTTAGGGTGAGTGCGGACATATAGGGGGAGTGACCCATCACCGCTGGCAGCAGGTTCCCTTGTGTACTGGTGAAGGTTATTGTGGTGCACCCACGGGCTGTGGTGGAGGGCCCCAATAGCCTTTGGTTTTACACTATTGTCTACTTTTTTTCTTCTGTTTCATATTTGTGATGGTCACAAGCATCTCGCTGATTGCAGAGGATCTACCTGTGGGCAACTATACCTGGCTACGTATACTGGGGCACCCATACCTTGCTACCCATACTGAGGGCATCTATAGCTGGCTACCTATACTGAGGACAACTATACCTGGGTAGCTATACTGGAGGCACCTATCCCTGGCTACCTATATTGAGGGCACCTATACCTGGCTACCTATATTTAGGGCACCTATACCTGGCTACCTATGTTGGTGGAACCTATACCTGGCTACCTATACTGGGGGCACCTATACTTAGCTACCTATACTGGGGGCACCTATACCTGGCTACCTATACTGGAGGCACCTGTACCTGGCTACCTATATTGAGGGCACCTATACCTGGCTACCTATATTTAGGGCACCTATACCTGGCTACCTATGTTGGTGGAACCTATACCTGGCTACCTATACTGGGGGCACCTATACTTAGCTACCTATACTGGGGGCACCTATACCTGGCTACCTATACTGGAGGCACCTGTACCTGGCTACCTATATTTAGGGCACCTATACCTGGCTACCTATGTTGGTGGAACCTATACCTGGCTACCTACAGTATACTGGAGGCACCTATACCTGGCTACCTATACTGTAGGCACTTGTACCTGGCTACCTATATTTAGGGCATCTATACCTTGCTACCTATATTTAGGGCACCTATACCTGGTTACCTATGTTGGTGGAACCTATACCTGGATAGCTATACTTGGGACACCTATACCTGGCTAGCTATACTGGGGCACCTATACTTGGCTAGCTACACTGGGGGCACCTATACCTGGCTACCTATACTAGGGGCACCTATACTTGGATAGCTATACTTGGGACACCTATACCTGGCTAGCTATACTGGGGCACCTATACTTGGCTAGCTATACTGGGGGCACCTATACTTGGATAGCTATACTGGGGGCACCTATACATAGCTACCTATACTGGGGGCACCTATACTTGGATAGATATACTGGGGTACCTATACTTGGCTAGCTATACTGGGGCACCTATACCTGGCTACCTATACTAGGGGCACCTATACTTGGATAGCTATACTTGGGACACCTATACCTGGCTAGCTATACTGGGGCACCTATACTTGGCTAGCTATACTGGGGGCACCTATACTTGGATAGCTATACTGGGGGCACCTATACATAGCTACCTATACTGGGGGCACCTATACTTGGATAGATATACTGGGGTACCTATACTTGGCTAGCTATACTGGGGGCACCTATACCTGGCTAGCTATACTGGGGGCACCTATACTTGGCTAGCTATACTGGGGCACCTATACCTGGCTAGCTATACTGGGGGCACCTATACTTGGATAGCTATACTGGGGGCATCTATACTTGGCTATCTATACAGCATCTGCCACTCTAAAGTCTGCACTGGGCTTTAGCAAGTGTCCATGTAAATGTTTCTTTGGGCAAAAAGAGATAAAAATCTGACCTAAATTAGGACCTTTCCCTATCGCATATTTATGATTTACCATCACGCTTGGCCCGGAGCTCCTATGCGGATGACATGAATGGAAGCTGCGTTCCAGTGATGGAGAGGTGGCGACACCAACGAGTTCTGCAAATGACATTCCATTCATGTAAAGATATTCATCCTTCATCACCGCGCGTGCCGAGGGCCCTTATTTCCACATTCTGGAGGCAGCACAATATTGCTGAACTCCTAATTAAAGCCCGCGAGGTGTGTAACCGGCGGAATGTAATAACAGGCCCTTTATACACGCGAGAGAGTCAGCCCAGCGATCATATCAAGCATAGTAATTACTCCAGCCTGGGGACGCTGCAAATGCCATCTGGCTCCCCATTCAGAGTGTGGCGTTATGGGATGAATGGGGGCCACTTAGGCATATTGTGTGCAAGTGTCACATGAGACGTGGGCTGAGATCATTCTTTTACCAACCCGTTTAAAGGCAAAGTGACCTTAAAGTGTAACTCGGACGAAACATATCTCAGGTTTTATCCCTTCTTGAGGCTTCCTAAAGCACCCTTGAGGCGGCTCGGTCCCTCGCCGTCTCCCTGGGTGGCTCCTGTCCCCCGCAATATGGCCCAAAAGCCTGACTGAGTTGCTCATGCACGGCCCGGCCAGGCGCGCTCCCCAATCAAGCTCCTGCGGCAGGGGGCATTCTGCACTTGTCCAGTACTATTACGTAGGCGCAGAACGCTCCTCGCGCTGGGAGCATGACTGGGAGAGCGCACGGCCCGGCGGTGCATGCGCAACAAAGCGCAACTTGGCCAGGCTACCGAGCCGTACTGCAGGGGACAGGAGCCACCAGGGAGACAGCGAAGGATCAAGAGGCCTCAAGGGGGTTTAAGGGAGACCCAGGTAAGTCTAGAACCTGAAAAGTCTTTCATCTCAGGTTCACTTTAAGGGCCATATGCAATTCACTTTTTCACCTGTTTTCTCCTAGGAAATAATTTTTCATCTTCAATTAAAAATAGTTTTCCAGCACTTTTTAACTAAAAAAATACCAAAAAGTGGTGAAAAAGTAATATTAACATTATTTTGAGTATTTTCTACCTTGCTGGTGGCTTAAAGGAGTTGTAAGGCAAATTTAAATAAAATAAACGCTACTTACCGGGGGCTTCCTCCAGCCCCAAGCTCCCAGTCCGCTCCGGCCCACGTGGCAGTGATTGACAGCGCCGATCGCGCAGGCGCATCTGACATCATCGCCAGGGACCGGGTCAGAGCTCCGGCAAACGGCTGCGGGCAGAGCTGCGACGAGGGAAGTCCTGGGAGCTTGGGGCTGGAGGAAGCCCCCGGTAAGTAGCGTTTATTTTATTTAAATTTGTCTTACAACTCCTTTAAAAGGCATTTTATTGACAAGTTTAAAAATATCACCTAGGAGAAACCTCAGGTGAAAAAGTGAATTGCATACGGCCCATTAAATCTTGTGGTTTTAAAGGGGAACTGAAAAGTTTTTCTCAGAGTCACCTAAATAGGTCATTGTAGTATGTAGTGACGCTCATTCGGATTCCGCGGAAATTCAATTTCCCCATTTCCATCGGAAATCGGCATTTCCGATCGGAACTCGGAAATCGGATTCCTGCAGAAATACCGCATTACCGCAACTCGGTAATTTTAGCCCAATCACCGAACTCGGAAGCAATGGACCAATCAGAGAATGCAGAGTCAACTCGGAAGTATTTGGCCAATCTGAGAATGCAAATAATGACCAAAAAAATCCTCCTTGTAAATCTACAGAATCGGTAATCGGTATGGCCAGAAATCAAAATTTCCAAGGAATAGGCAATTGGCATTCTGACCATCCCTAGTAGTATGCACTGCTGAAATCCTCCCACTTTTCTCATTCTTTTCTCAAGAATGATCTCACCTTCATCTCCATAAAAATAGATAAGACGGAAGTGCTCCTTGTGGTTGAAAGTATTGACTAGATTCTTGTCTCTATGCAGAGAGCAGCTCTTCTTACTAGATGACTGGAATTGCCAATATTGACAGTCAGGGTTGGCCTTAGGTTTCACAGCGCCCTGAGCGAAACCTGATTTTTGTGCCCCCTCCCCTTCATCCTCTTCCCAGTTGCACACACGCACATACACACAGGCCCATATGCAATTCACCTGTGTGGGTTACACACTGCATACAGGCCACAGTCATTTGTTGGGCCTTGTGGTTCTACTATACTCTTCTAACTGTTGCAAGCAAGCCAGCACACTGTCTATCATAAGCTGTGCTTAGCTTGCAACTGTATCTGTTATTGATATCTGTGTGGGTTACACTAACACTGCATACAGAGGCGCTCTTGCCACAGATCGACCGATAGATGTGTTATCCTTGTTATACTGCCTGATAAGGCGGGATGTTTGCCCGTGAAACGCGTTGCATCAATATTGGAGAATTGTTTTAATAAACAGAATTATAAATCTTACGGCTATATCAGCCTGGTCATTTACATATCTGGGGGAGGTGAATCCAACTATTTCCCTCCTTTTAGACGGTTATTAATTCATTTTATACTTGTTTGGCGCCTCTATTACTCCCGTTACTCCATAACACTGCATACAGGTCACAGTCAGTTGCTGGGCTTTGTAGTTCTACTCTACTCTCTCTCTTTTTTACTTACGCTCTTTGTTTTAAAGCACTTTATGCCTCCAATTTAACAATGCAATGTGATGTCTGCCCTTTAGGGATTATAACCCTACCCTGCGTCAAATCCATAATTTTCCCCGGGACTTTGGCATGTATCCCACTCCGCCATGCCCCTGTCCAGGTATTAGAGCCGTTGAAACAACTTTTCCATCACTTTTGTGGCCAGAAATAGTCCCTGTATGTTTTAAAATGTGCCTGCCCATTGAAGTCTTTGGCAGTTCGCGCAAACTCAAACTTCTGCGGAAGTTTGCTTTCACGGTTCACGAACCCAAAATCTGAAGTTTGAGCCATCTCTAATTCCGAGCTCAGCTGTTCCTCCGCTGTCCCATTCCGTAATCTGTCCGACTGACAAGTTGCCTGGCCACTGTGCATGCGCACTTTTGGCTCTGCACATCCTTTATTGCGCTCCTGCAGCCGGGAGCATTTTGCACATGCGTGGTAACAATGTCTTCTTACTGCGCAAGTGCAGAGCACTCCTGGCTATGGAAGTGCATTGAAGGAGTTGCCCACAATAGGGCCATGCATGCAGCGCTGGAGGGGGACACCAGGGGAACAGCGAAGGGCAGGAGGATGGCGAGGGATCAGGAAGACTTCACGGGGCTGAAACAAGCCCCAGATAAGTAAATGGCCATTATTTTTTTCACTTTAGGTTTCCTTTAATAATATTTAAAAGCTATTATGCTTACAATCCCAAGAAACAATTAACAATATAGAGTTTTTGTCTCAGCAACACTGGAAAGTTAAGCGAAACTTCAGAAAACAGAATTGCTAAATTGTTTGCAAAACTACTTCATTTTCAGAGTTTTGTGAATCTGTAGGTGAATGTGTAATTGCTTTTTAAAAATTCTTTGCAAAAATGTGTAATTGTTTTTTTTCTTTTTTATTATTTGCTAAAATATGTGCGCATGACACAAAATTGCACTTGGCTGCACGGTGGTGTAGTGATTAGCCTTGCAGTGCTGGGTCTCAGGTTTGAATCCCAGACAGGGCACTATCTGCATGGAGTTTGTATCCTATGTTTGTCCTCCCCATGTCTGCGTGGGTTTCCTCCGGGTACTCAGGTTTCCTCCCACATCCCAAAAGCATACAGATAAATTAATTGGCTTAACCCCAAATTGGTCCTAGACTACGATGCATAAATTACATGATACACACATATGACTATGGTAGGGATTAGATTGTGAGCTCCTCCGGGGTACAATTAAGTGACAAGACAATACACTCTGTACAGCACTGCAGAAAATGTTGGTGTGCTATGTAAATACTAAATAATAATAATAATGTAAATGTGCACTATATGAATCTGTACAATAACATTAGTGCTCAACTCTGAACAATCGTAAACAATACTAACCTTTGCCATAGTACAATATTAACCTCTATGGTAATAGTAATGCGCAATTATGTACAAACGTTTACAATATTACAACGTGCGTCGTCTGGCATTGTGATGTTTGTCCCAAATCCAATGTATTCCAGTGTTACTTATTTTGCATGTCTTTTGCGATTGCTCTGCGTTTTCAGCAGCGATGCCTTTTTGTAATGTGCGATTGGCATGTAATGGCATTTGCGCAAAAGGTGGATCAGCGCATCAGCAGGCCGCCTCCGAATGGCCTACAATCAGAGGTGCGCTGAGCCCCCCCAGAAACTGCAAACGCACTTTGAACCCAAACAGAAGCTCTGCATATACACCAAAAGCAAGGCTAAGTGGGAGCAGCTGACCAAAAACGAATTAAATTAGTACATAGCAAAGAAATGAACAGCGCACCTCTGATTGTAGGCTATTCGGAAGCGGCCTGGTGATGCGCTGATCCACCTTTTGCGCAATTTTCAATTTTCGATTTTACTTGGTGGAACCCAGGCTATGCATATGCATAGGTTAGGATTTAGTTAGTGTTAGGTCCCCTCCCATAGGGGGATGACTTCTCCGCAGTGGGAGGGGCGAGTACTTAACAAGTTGCATGCAAGCTGTTACAGGAAACCAACATCCTCCATTGGTAGACAGGTCATGTGTATGCTTAGTGTGTATTTTATCCCACAAGTGGGGCTTGCACTCTCTTGCAGGTAGGCACTTATCTGTTTTTAAGTAGCGCTGCTCATTTCTTTGCCATGTAATGGCATTTGTTACATGAAAATCGCATAGGATTTTGAAATTCATTTGATACATTTTCATGTAAACTAACTTCGATGGTATACACGGAAAAATCACAATCTGAAAATACCACATAAAAAGCACTAAAACACAAAATTGAACAGGAAAAAAATGAAAGGGCAAAACCCCCCAAATCACAAAATGTGAAATCAGATGTGCAAAAACACATGGGAGAGCTCATGCGTAATTTGCATGGATAAGGGTGAATACTGCCTAACGTCATCCCAGTTACACTGCTTTCCATTTGTCACAATTATCTCCACGTTAATAATGGCCGATCACTCGGTAGAAGGTGAAATTCCTCCTATGTTTAAGTGGAGCAATTTTTCAGGAATATCCTGGGATTTCTCATTACCTTATTTAGTAAAAGTAGCTTCCTCTCTGCGCTCTATAGCCGCCTGGAACCTCCAGACTTATACAATACGCTCTGTTCAACAGAAAAATCCCAGACATGAATAAAATCCCTGTGATAGATGTGCAGTGCACTGAAGGATCATGGGCTGGAGATCTATTACGTATCCTTTATTATTATTTAGTATTTATATAGCACCGACATATTACGCAGCGCTGCACAGTGTATATATATTGTCTTGTCGCTAACTGTCCCTCAAAGGAGCTCACAATCTAATCCCTACCATTGCCATATGTCTATAATTATGTAGTGTAAGTACTGTAGTCTAGGGCCAATTTTAGGGGGAGCCAATTAACATATCCGCATGTTTTTGGAATGTGGGAGGACACCGGATTTCCCAGAGGAAACCCACGCAGACACAGAGAGAACATACAAACACTTTGCAGATAGTGCCCTGGCTGGGATTCGAACCAGGGACCCAGCGCTGCAAGACGAGAGAGCTAACCACTACACCACCGTGCTACCCCACGGTGATGGAGCATGTGGAACATATTGCCCAGCTCCTAGGAGTTCTGCTTCACCAACCTCTAACTCTGGGTGTTTCAAGTCCCACCTCACAGACCCACATTAAATGAGAACTGTAGTGAGCGGGATATGGAGGCTGCCATATTTGTTTCTTTTTAAGCAATAATAGTTGCCTGGCTGCCCTGCTGATCCTCTGCCACTAAAGGTGCGTACACACATGCGACTATAGTCGTTTGAAACGATCGTTCCCCGATCATTTCAAACGACGATCGTTTAAAAAAAAAGCAGGCAACGACCATTAAGTCTAATGACGGACGAACGATCTAGCTTGGCGGATTTTTTCCAACGACGATCGTTTGCAAAAGTAGTACATCGTTGGAAAACGGTCGTTCGTACTAGGCTTGACATGCGCATTTCGTTATTTCTCCATGGAACTTTTCATTTTTATGCGCAAGCGCAATAGTTGCTTTACGTGATGTAACGTTCGTTCTAACGATCAGATTGTTACACACTTTTAAAAACTAACTTTACTTAGGTCGTTCTTTCGTCAATTAAAAGTTCGTTCGTCGTTCACAACGAACGATCGTTGTCGTATGTGTGTACGTAGCTTAATACTTTTAGCCATAGCCCCTGAACAAGCATGCAGCAGATCAGGTGTTTCTGACATTGTCAGATCTGATTAGCTGCATGCTTGTTTCTGGTGTGATTCAGACACTACTACAGCCAAACAGACCAACAGGACAGCCAGGCAACTGGTATTGTTTATAAGGAAATAAATATGGCAGCCTCCACATACCTCTCACTACAGGTGTCCTTTAATCCATACAAACTCCATGCAGATAGTGCCCTGGCTGAGATCTGAACCAGGAAGTCGAGAGTGCTAATCACTTCAGCCCCATGCTGCTCGTCCAAAGAAAATTCAATTAACTACCTCCAAGAAAAAGACACCCGTTTTGGAATAAAGTCAAAAATGTAAATCTCTTTATTGAGTTCCACAATTGTAAAAACAATTAAAATTGATAAAAATACAGGGCAAGGACGGAGCAGATAATTTGGGCAGGGCATACAATCACAGAAATAGTTAAGGTAGCCATACACTGGTCGATTTGCCATCAGATCGACCAACAGATAAATCCCTCTCTGATCGAATCTGATCAGAGAGGGATCGTATGGCTGCCTTTACTGCAAACAGGTTGTGAATCGATTTCAGCCTGAAACCGATCACAATCTGTGGTGGTGGTGGTGGTGCATCCGCTGCCCCCGCCCGCCCGTATACATTACCTGCTCCGCCGGCGCAACTCCCCCGGTCTCCGATGTCTTCTTCTCTGCGCTGGTCTCCGGGTCCGGGAGGCTTCACTTCTTCCTGTCTGGGGGAAGTTTAAACAGTAGAGCGCCCTCTACTGTTTAAACTTCCCCCAGACAGGAAGAAGTGAAGCCTGCCGGACCCGGAGACCAGCGCAGAGAAGAAGACATCAGAGACTGGGGGAGTCGTGCCGGCGGAGCAGGTAATGTATTGCAGCTGTATTGCGTCGGTCGTCGGGCATTCGAACGCCGCTATCGACGCACTCCCGACCCGCTGGCGATCGAAAATAATCTTCCGCACGGACGGATCGACGGGGATCGACGGGAACGATTGATTTCGGATGGAAATCGATCGTTCTGTCAGTGTTTGCGCAACAATTTCACAGCAGATTCGATCACAGTGATCGAATCTGCTGTATATTGGCGGCAAAATCGTTAGGTGTATGGGTCCCTTTAGTATAAAGACCAGGGCATCCTATGTACACAGTACAATATCAAGAAGCCTGCCCTCTCCAGCAATGACTCCTCACATCCAGTACAATGGATCGTTATCCCGCACACATACCCAGCACTGCATTGCTGCGCTCTTGTTATTCATTGCTATTGTTGTTATTCAGTCACCATCAGTAAACGGACACTAGCGTATAATCCTAGACTACTTGGATGTCGGCTCATATTTTTTTCCCAGTGATGCAAACAGTACAGCATAAGGCTGACACCGTTATACCGACAGGTTAAGAGATGTATTCCTACACAACACGTTGAAAAAAAAATAAGTTAAAGGAAACCGAGGTGAAAATAAACTAATGAAATAAACAATTGTATCTATCCTCCTTCTCCTAAAAAGGACTTTTTAAGATATTCCACAGTTTTATTTTATATTTAAATCAGCTTTTCAAGTTTTTTCTCTTTTATTGTTTTTGCTCAATGACACATTCATTGAATTATGCCAGAACAGATTCAAAAACAGTGATTTATAAAGCTCCAAAAGTGACTCTTTACATCACCAGGGGCTCCCAACTTTCAGTACTTGCAGTTACACTCATCCGCAGGACTTGATGAGCAAAGACCCTTCCCTTCTAACTGTCACCCTAGATCAGGCATGGGCAAACTCGGCCCTCCAGCAATTACGGAACTACAAATCCCACAATGCATTTGCCTTTATGAGTCATGACTGTGGCTATCAGACTCCTGGAATGCATTGTGGGACTTGTAGTTCCGTAACAGCTGGAGGGCCAAGCTTGCCCATGGCTGCCCTAGATCCTTTTCTGTATTCTTTTCATTTCACATTTGTTAGTAGTACTAGTGACCTTAGCCTGTTTAAAAACGAGCTAGGTCTGTCACAAATCCTTGCGTGCCCGCCGCCGCCGCGTGCGCGCACACACGCCCGCCTCTTCTGGCCCCGTCCTCCTCCGGCTCTCGGCAGTGTCTCTGCGTCTGTCCCTACACATGCGCACTGCAAAACAGCACTGACACAGGGACACTTGGAAATTATATATAGAGATTAGGGAACTCAGATTTCTACAGAAATACTGCATTACCCCAACTCGGTAATTTTAGCCCAATCCCAGAACTCTGAAGCCTAGGGCCAATCAGTGACTGCAGTGTCAACTCGGAAGTATTTGGCCAATCAGAGAGTGCAAAAAGAAGATTCTTTAAGAAATCGGCAAAAGGCAATCGGAAATCGGCAGAATCGATAGTCGCCATTGGCAGAAATCGGAATTTCTGCAGAATGGGAAATCTGCATTTCCGACCTTGCCTAAGCCAAATACATTCTTGTCAATGCATCTCTGCCATTTTTTTTTAACCCTTTAGCAGCCAGTTTATTTAGATGCTTGCAAGTGCTCCAGGCCAATTTATTTATATATATATATATATTTTTTTCACAGTTTAATTTGTTACATTTTCTTGCTACTAATTAGTACTGCTGCAATGTGTATTTATGGCCCCTTGTCACTAGGGGACAGTGTGAGACAATAACAGAGGACTTCTGCTTCCGGTTTCTATATTTTCTGCTAGTAGAGAGAGATCAAAGCATTTGAAAAATTTACAGCACAACAGGTTCTGCCGACTGAGGTCAAAAGCAGGGAACGTATCTCAAACGAGATAAAACTCTATTAAAGCTGCTAATGAGTTGAAAATAACTAAAAAATATGAATCCCAAAGAAGGTGAACTGAGGTGTAAAAAAACAAAGAACAGAAAAAGGAAAGAAAGAAAAACAAGAAAGAGGAACGTATACGTACAACTGCATACAGTACTATTGAAATTCATTTTTTGCTTGATGTAGGCTTTTCTCAGACTTCATGTTTCCAGTAGAGTTGGGCCGAACGGTTCGCCTGCGAACGGTTCCATGCGAACTTCCGTGGTTCGCGTTCGCGTCCCGCAGGCGAACGTTTGGGGAAGTTCGGTTTGCCCCATAATGCACCATGGAGGGTCAACTTTGACCCTCTACATCACAGTCAGCAGGCCCAGTGTAGCCAATTAGGCTACACTAGCCCCTGGAGCCCCACCCCCCTTATATAAGGCAGGCAGCGGCGGCCATTACGGTCACTCGTGTGCCTGCATTAGTCAGAGTAGGGCGAGCTGCTGCAGTCTCTCATATAGGGAAAGATTAGTTAGGCTTAGCTTGTTCCTGGCTGCATACCTGTTCTGTGAACCCACCACTGCATACCTGTTCTGTGAACCCACCACTGCATACCTGTTCTGTGAACCCACCACTGCATACCTGTTCTGTGAACCCACCACTGCATACCTGTAATGTGAACCCACCACTGCATACCTGTTCAGTAAACCCACCACTGCATACCTGTTCTGTGAACCCACCACTGCATACCTGTTCAGTGAACCTGCCACTGCATACCTGTTCTGTTCAGTGGACCCGCCACTGTATACCTGTTCTGTGAACCCACCACTGCATACCTATTCTGTGAACCCACCACTGCATACCTGTTCAGTGAACCCACCACTGCATACCTGTTCTGTTCTGTGGACCCGCCACTGCATACCTGTTCAGTGAACCCACCACTGCATACCTGTTCAGTGAACCCACCACTGCATACCTGTTCAGTGAACCTGCCACTGCATACCTGTTCTGTGAACCCACCACTGCATACCTGTTCAGTGAACCCACCACTGCATACCTGTTCAGTAAACCCCCCACTGCATACCTGTTCTGTGAACCCACCACTGCATACCTGTTCAGTGAACCCACCACTGCATACCTGTTCAGTGAACCCACCACTGCATACCTGTTCAGTGAACCCACCACTGCATACCTGTTCTGTGAACCCACCACTGCATACCTGTTCAGTGAACCCACCACTGCATACCTGTTCAGTGAACCCACCACTGCATACCTGTTCAGTGAACCCACCACTGCATACCTGTTCTGTGAACCCACCACTGCATACCTGTTCTGTGAACCCACCACTGCATACCTGTTCTGTTCAGTGAACCCGCCACTGCATACCTGTTCTGTTCAGTGAACCCGCCACTGTATACCTGTTAAGTGAACCCGCCACTGTATACCTGTTCTGTTCAGTGAACAGTTTGGTGTGTCAGTGTGAAGCAGTACCTTAATTACACTACCTGATTGATGTATACACATGCAAGATGTTTTAAAGCACTTTAGGCCTGTCATTTAGCATTCAATGTGATTTCTGCCCTTAAAACGCTGCTTTGCGTCAAATCCAGATTTTTCCCGGGGACTTTTGGCGTATATCCCACTCCGCCATGCCCCCCTCCAGGTGTTAGACCCCTTGAAACATCTTTTCCATCACTTTTGTGGCCAGCAGAATTTTTTTTATCAAAGTTCGCCTCCCCATTGAAGTCTATTGCGGTTCGCGAACTTTAACGTGAACCGAACCCGGTTCGCGAACCTAAAATCGGAGGTTCGGCCCAACTCTAAAATAAAATAAATAAATAAATAAATAAAATATTGAAACACAAATGTTCTAGATACAGTACATCATATATTTTTTAAGATATTTTTTTTTTATTATTATTTAAAAAATAGATGATGATGCTCCAATAAACAAAGGAACATTTAAATAAAAAAATTATGAGTATCATCATTAAAGATAATTATGCTTCAAAGAATCACAGAAGACAAGTTAATCACTTTGGAAAAGCATAATTAATGCATAATGATTGCTTATACATCTTCATATTTAAATATATAAATAATTAGAGCTTGCAGCTTTGTGTAATGAAAGCTCTTACTTATAAAATATATGGTTATAAATTAGTATCACTTTCTACCTGCTGACAATGACAAAAGCCATCCCTTAGGTCACATCAGGACATAGAGGTGTCTGGCAAGTGGGTAATAAATGGCTGATGTGCAATAATTGCACGGTTATACGCAGGCACGTATCTTATGTAAATATTACAAGTGGGATTTTGCCTCGTCGCAGCAGATCATCAAGGATTGCTTCTCGTTGCTGTAGT
Source organism: Hyperolius riggenbachi (assembly GCF_040937935.1). Lineage (NCBI taxonomy): Eukaryota > Metazoa > Chordata > Amphibia > Anura > Hyperoliidae > Hyperolius > Hyperolius riggenbachi. Next base: position 39,898,372 of record NC_090649.1, read on the forward strand.
AAACCAGTTCCAGCATGTGGGACACTCAAAAGGTAATATTTTAATCAGATACATTTTGCAATGCACAAATCGCTTTTGAAAGAGTCGAAAGTTCAAATGTACTGTATGTGAGACAAATTTTAAGGGCTTAATTCACTTTGTTCCTAAGAGATAATTTTCCATCTGTTTTTTAACCTCTTGCCAACCGCATCACGCCAATGGGCGTGGACGCGGCGGCAGCCCTAGGACCGCCTAACGCCGAGTGGCGCAAGGTCCTTGGGGCCTGTTTTGCAGGAGATTGTGCGCATCTCCGCTTGGTAGGCGGAGCTCCGCTCCTTTTTCAGCCTCTTGCCGCTAGGAGACTGTTAGATGGCGAAATGAGCTTGTCTAATTAGCTTGTACAACGTTGCGTTCGACAGCAGCGATGTACTGGGGACGCATACAGTAAAAAATGGCGCGGAGGAAATAATGGCGCACCGTTCTGCCGATTATAAAACGCTATTTACCGTTTTAATGTAAATACATTAAAATGGTAAATAATGTTTTATAAAACAGCAGAACGATGTGCCATTGAACAATGCAGGGAGCTAGCAGAGGGGGTCGGGCTGGCAGTGGAGGTCGGGCTGGAGAGACAGCGGGCTGGCAGCGGGGTCAGGGTGGAGAGGCAGCAGGCAGTAGGCTGGCAGCAGGGGTCAGGCTGGAGAGGCAGCGGGCAGTGGGCTGGCAGCGGAGGTCAGGCTGGAGAGGCAGCGGGCAGTGGGCTGGCAGCGGGGGTTGGGCTGGAGAGGCAGCGGGCAGTGGGCTGGCAGCGGGGGTTGGGCTGGAGAGGCAGCGGGCAGTGGGCTGGCAGTGGGGGTTGGGCTGGAGAGGCAGCGGGCAGTGGGCTGGCAGCGGGGGTCAGGCTGGAGAGGCAGCGGGCAGTGGGCTGGCAGCGGAGGTCAGGCTGGAGAGGCAGCGGGCAGTGGGCTGGCAGCGGGGTCAGGGTGGAGAGGCAGCGGGCTGGCAGCAGGGGTCAGGCTGGAGAGGCAGCGGGCAGTGGGCTGGCAGCGGAGGTCAGGCTGGAGAGGCAGCGGGCAGTGGGCTGGCAGCGGGGTCAGGGTGGAGAGGCAGCGGGCAGTGGGCTGGCAGCGGGGGTTGGGCTGGAGAGGCAGCGGGCAGTGGGCTGGCAGCGGGGGTTGGGCTGGAGAGGCAGCGGGCAGTGGGCTGGCAGCGGGGGTCAGGCTGGAGAGGCAGCGGGCAGTGGGCTGGCAGCGGAGGTCAGGCTGGAGAGGCAGCGGGCAGTGGGCTGGCAGCGGGGGTTGGGCTGGAGAGGCAGCGGGCAGTGGGCTGGCAGCGGGGGTCAGGCTGGAGAGGCAGCGGGCAGTGGGCTGGCAGCGGAGGTCAGGCTGGAGAGGCAGCGGGCAGTGGGCTGGCAGCGGGGTCAGGGTGGAGAGGCAGCGGGCTGACAGCAGGGGTCGGGCCGGAGAGGCAGCGGGCTGGCAGCGGAGGTCGGGCTGGAGGAGAGGCAGCAGGCAGTAGGCTGGCAGCGGGGGTTGGGCTGGAGAGACAGCGGGGTGGAGGGAGGATTACGCAGCATTGGTATACATTACCTCGTCCCGGCCGGCGATCGCTCCTTCACTTCATAGCTTGCAGGAGTCCAGCATCCAGCCAATCACCATGCGGCTTCAGTTTCCACATGGTGATTGGCTGGATACAGGACTCCTGCAAGCTATGAAGTGAAGGAGCGATCGCCGGCCGGGACGAGGTAATGTATACCAATGCTACGTAATCCTCCCTCCACCCCGCTGTCTCTCCAGCCCGACCCCCACTGCCAGCCCACTGCCTCTCCAGCCCGATCACTACAAAAAAAAATTAACATATAAAACGATAAATATCGTTTTTAAGTGCAGCGCCAGCGCCATTCTGACACTATTGGCGCTGCGCGCCATTTTTGCCTGTCCCCCTGGGGACAGCCGTGTCACATGGCTGTCCCTCTGGGAGACAGGATCGTGATCGGCTGATCACGCTGATTGGCTGGCGGGGGGAGGGAGGAAAAAATATAAAATAGATAAAAAAAAATTGTTACATTTATTTGAAAAAGAATGTAATAAATATTTATAAAAACAAAACCATACAAAGATTGGGGGAGTGATCAGACCCCACCAGCAGAAAGCTCTGTTGGTGGGGAGAAAAAAAGGGGGGGGGGGGGAATTACTTGTGTGCTGTGTTGTGCGGCCCTGCGGCTTGGACTTAAAGCTGAAGTAGCCCTTTTTAAGAAAAAAGGCCTGATCTTTAGGGTGGTTTAACACTGTGGTCCTCAAGTGGTTAAAATAAGTTTTTAGCATTTTGCAATTGAAAAACTACCAAAACGTAGTTGAAAAAGGACTATCGAAATTGTTTTGAGCATTTTTTTTTTGCTTTCTGGTGGTTTTAAAGGCATTTTATGTACAAGTTTAAAAATAACACCTAGGAGAAAACACAAGTGAATTGCATATGGGCCCAATGGCCAGGAAGTGTGAATATTCATAGCTCCCAACTGTCCCTCCTTGGGACCCCAGTCCCTCTTTTCTTTCCCCTCTTTCTCCCTCATTTGTCCCTCTTTCAGGGCTGATGTACAGATCTATGTAAATATTTATATATTTCTCCTGAAAATGTGTTTATTTGACACTAAACTTTATTCCCATCCTTTACATTGATATATTTCTTATTTTCATATGTTGATATGAAGGAAAATGAACCAGGATAGAAAGGGCCATTGCGTTTGAACTATAAAAGATCATATTTTTCCTATAAATATTTTTATAGTATGCATGAATAGGGGTGGGATTAGGGGTGTGGCAGGGGCATGGCCTCTTTATTATCTAAAAAAGTTGGGAGGTATTGGAATATCTGTGGAACAGAGTTTCACAGAGGCCAAGTAAAGGCACGTAGGTAATCACGCTTCGCAGGAGAACATTCAAAATGTATTTTATTTAAAAAAGACAGCCAGAGTTCAGGTATATTTTAATAACTTTTATTTGCATATGTGTTTAGCACATGTGTATGGCAAATTTTTAACTGAAGTCAGTACATAGAGGAGGGAGACTGCTACACTCACATATTATCCCAAATGGGAGCAGGGAAGTCCAAAGCCAGATAATCCAAGAGTAATGGTAAAATCCCGCTGCACCAGATGGTAGGGTGAAGTGAAAAAAATCTTTATTCTCTTACTCCATGTCAGTGTTACAAATAAAAGCTATTTCTCTTACATTACTGTGAAAAATAAGGATAATGAACTGCAATGACCTTATTGCTAATTTCAGAGCGGTGACAAGGACAATTCCTTATGAGGCAGCAGATGGCACAGAGGTCATGCCTGCACAGTTACGGCTAGTGATGGACTGCAGCAATGTCCTCCCTGTAATTGTGCGCAGATGAACCTTATAAACCACCCATTCATCACAAGTGACTCTTACACAACTCATAACAACACAATCCCGACAAGGGTCAGCATTTACTCCTAGCGGTACTTAGATACTTGATTCCTCTAAAATAAGACCTCCCCCAAAAATAAGCCCTAGCTACGGTAAATTGGATGCTATATACGTGTATGGGGAGGTATGTAGTCTCTTACCGCACTTCCCTTGTGGCTGTGATCCCCTCCATTTGCCTATAATGGCTCCATTATTCGCCCTTTGATCCAGTCTCCATACAGGCTCTGTGACCACCCTCCCCTATATATATAATATCTATATATCAACTAATATGAAGCACCAAAACCTGCCAAAGACAGCCTCAGTGTCAGAAAGATTTTAAGAGGAACTCTAACCAAGGATTGAGCTTCATTCCAAAGTAGCTGAAAACCAGGGGTGCTCGCATACCCCTTTTTAAAACCCGAATTGATCCGGATCTGGATACCCAGATATCCGGATCCGGATCGGATATCCGAATCCGAACGTTCAGATATCCGCGTTCATGCGGATATCCGAACGCATTATCCGGGCGGATTCGGATATCCGGATAGAAAAACCGGAAGTGCCGTTTAAATTGCTTTAAAAAAGTTTTTTAGGGTATATGAGACATGTAACATCATTATTTTTTAAAGGGAAACACTAATTGATGATGTAGGGACTTAAAATCCCCCCCCCCCCCCAAAAAAAAAAAGGTGGTTATCAATTAACATCAGGACTAGGTTCCAGACAGGGGTCGTGCAGCCCACATTGTGTCCAAAGTCCAACCGCACAACTGGGACATGACAGTTTTCACCCCAGACAATGCAGCAGCAGCAGGTGTAACATGTGCCAGGAGCATTCCGGATGTTGCAAGTGGCAATTGGCACTTGCCACGTGTCACTTGCCACGTCTCACGTGGCACATGTCACGTGGCACTTAGCACGTGTCACTTGGCACGTGTCACTTGGCACGTGCCATGTGTCATGTGGCACTTGGCACGTGTCACGTAGCACTTGGCCCTTGTCACGTGGCACTTGCCACGTGTCACGTGACAAGTGACACATGCCAAGTGCCACGTGATACGTGACACATAGCAAGTGACACGTATTTAGGATCTGGATATCCGCGGATATCCACGGATATCCGGGTTATGCTGCCAAATATCCGCAGATAGCTAGCCGGATAGCTGAAAAAATGTTGGATATCCGAGTTACCTGGATATCCGGAATCCGGATGAGCACCACTGCTGATAACCCCTTTCCCACAAGAAATATTTCTCAAATAGATCATCAGGGGGGTCTGTGAGGCTGATATTGTGTCCAAAGTCCAACCGCACAACTGGGACATGACAGTTTTCAGCCAAGACACCTCCAAAAAATTACGCAGCAATTGTGTTTTGGGTTAAATATAGGTGGTATCAGTGGCCTGTGGCACCCTGGCAGTGGGAGCAGCACAGGCAGCAGGAGCAGGGCAATGCAGTAGCAGCAGGTGTAACGTGTGCCAAGAGCATGCCGGACGTTGCACGTGGCAATTGTCACGTGGCACTTGGCACGTGTCACGTGGCATTTGCCAAGTGTCAAATGACACGTGGCAAGTGGCACTTGCCACGTGTCACTTGCCACGTGTCACGTGGCACTTGACACATGACAGAGAAGACACTAGTGCACACTAACTGTCACACTGGCACTGCTCACAACACAGCAGTTCTGTAGAAAGCTAGCACAGTAGTACTACTACTACAGTACTAACTACACAATAACACAGTAATCCTATCCCCTAATCCCTAACCACCTATACCTAAGGCTAATAGCTGGCCAGCAGGCAGCAGCTGGCCTGGTCTGTGCACAGCACACACACAGACACATAGAAGCTGTCTGTAGCACACTCTGACTGTCATGCAATGACATCAATCAAGCTAATTAACGTTTTAACAATAGTGTAGTGATAGTAGTGAAGGGGTTAATCACTGAACAGCTTTAGGTTTATAACTGTGTACATCCCCCTTGCTAGGCCAGCAGCACTGGAGCATGTCTCTCAGTGAGCATTCAGCAAGCAAGGGACGATATGTCTCATCATGGCAGCCCTCCTTATTATACAGGGGGGCTGTTCTTACTGAACAGGCAGAGCCGAGATTCGAACGCTGGTCTCCTGTGTCAGAGGCAGAGCCCTTAACCATTACACCATCCAGCCACCCTGTATGATAAGGGTGGGTAATTCAGAGGGGGGCGGCATTGCCACACCCCCAAACCAGCTTCATCAAAAGCATGTGGCCAGCAGGCATGGTTGGAATAGCCAATTTCCGATTCCGTGGCAATTCCGCATACCGCCACTACCGAAATTCCGCTACTGTTTCATTCCGACGGAATTCCTGAGCCGTTCCGCGGAATTTCGAGATACACGGAATTCCGTCAAAAACTCTCTCTCTCTCTCTCTCTCTCTCTCTCTCTCTCTCTCTCTCTCTCTCTCTCTCTCTCTCTCTCTCTCTACCTCTATGATCAATTCAATAGATATGCTATGGTATATAAGCATGCTTTTCAAAAAGTACCAATCCTTAATCATGCTACTTTTTCTATTGAATTGATCATAATGGTAGTATGGTTTATGCTAGGACAGCTTTACCATGTAGTGTGGTTCATGGTCTAGAGGTTAAGACAGATACCTACTACACACTGCATCCTGGGTTCAAATCCCAGCTATGGTATATAAGCATGCTTTTCAAAAAGTACCGATCCTTAATCATACTACTTTTTCTATTGCATTGATCATAATGGTAGTATGGTTTATGCTAGGATAGCTTTACCATGTAGTGTGGTTCATGGTCTAGAGGTTAAGACAGATACCTACTACACACTGCATACTGGGTTCAAATCCCAGCTATAGTATATAAGCATGCTTTTCAAAAAGTACTGATCCTTAATCATACTACTTTTTCTATTGCATTGATCATAATGGTAGTATGGTTTATGCTAGGATAGCTTTACCATGTAGTGTGGTTCATGGTCTAGAGGTTAAGACAGATACCTACTACACACTGCATCCTGGGTTCAAATCACAGCTATGGTATATAAGCTGTTTTGAAAATCTGCAATTCCCTACTGGATGATATAAGAGGATGGATGGATAGAGAGAGAGAGAGAGAGAGAGAGATTCTGGAAAATTCCGTCGGAATTGTGGAATTCCGTTTGAGAAATTCGGTTCCGACTAACAAAATCGGAATTATTAATTCCGACCGGAATCTCGGAATTAATAATTCCGCGGAATTTTCCGACCATGCCTGATGGCCGGCAGGTGGACCTCATTCCTCCATTTTCCACCTTCATGAGAGCTGCTGCCACTTTGAGGAACAAGTGGCGGCCATCTTGTCTGAACTTTGCTCCTGGACTGAAACAAAGCACATTGTCCATGTGCTCAGATTTTCCCAGAAGGACATCTCTCAATGAACTTTAGTTATCCATGTTTTCTCCCTTTTATTTTCATACTGTGTTACCTCATGTCTCAATAATTGTTGATTTTAATAATTGTCTGTATATATTAATTATTTATATTGCTTTCAATAAACCGACAATATCATCAGTTGTTGTTCCAGCTACCCTATTTTCAGCCATACAGAAACTGAACTGAACTCTTGTACTGATTCTAGCTAGACAGAATAGAGTGTGTTTAACCGTTTTTATTTGTAGATCTAGGCTCAGACAGCCAGTGGGCTCCTCTGTCCCATGGTAACAGAGGTGGTGGCAGTTATACCCTGAAATAGTGTGTAAATTGTAATTACCGTAACCCACAGGCTCCCTTCTAGTCGGGTTGCTGCCCAAATTCCGTCGGTTTCTGCCCACTGATCGCGACCACAGCTTGCATGATCTGTGTGCTGAAACAGATTGGAAGGCAATTTGCATTCCGACCACTAGGGGCCCTGTGACAGCCCACTGGCTGTTCAGTAAGCCAGCACCTACTCAGTAGGAGACCTTAGGCAAGTCTCCCTAACACTGCTACTGCCTATAGAGCGCGCCCTAGTGGCTGCTGCTCTGGCGCTTTGAGTCCTCCAGGAGAAAAGCGTGATATAAATGTTATTTGTCTTGTCTTCAGTGTTCATTTCTGTGATTGGGTGCCGGGGTTTAGGCTGGGAGCCCTCTGATTGGCTCAATGAGGTCAGGTAGGGCTGGCCATGGTTCCCCTCTGTGATTGGTTGCTAGGGCTTCTGCTGGGAGCCCTCTGATTGGCTTCAGGACGTCATCTCCTTAGTTACAGTATTTCCGATCCGGATATCCGCGGATATCCGCAGATATCCGGGTTATGCGGACAAATATCTGCAGATAGCTATCCGGATTTGGGCCCAGCTATCCGAAACCGGTCGGATAGCTGAAAAAAGTTTTGATATCCCGGCTATCCGGAATCCAGATGAACACCACTGCTGATAACCCCTTTCCCACAAGAAATATTTTCTCAAATAGATCATCAGGATGCTCTGTATGGCTGATATTGTGGTGAAACCCCTCCCACGGTGTGATGTCAGGACCATGGTCCTGACAGTTTGCTGTCTGTAAACCTCATTGCATTGTGGAAAACACTGCTACTGCCTATAGAGCGCGCCCTAGTGGCTGCTGCTCTGGCGCTTTGAGTCCTCCAGGAGAAAAGCATGATATAAATGTTATTTGTCTTGTCTTCAGTGTTCCTTTCTGTGATTGGGTGCCGGGGTATAGGCTGGGAGCCCTCTGATTGGCTCAATGAGGTCAGGTAGGGCTGGCCATGGTTCCCCTCTGTGATTGGTTGCTAGGGCTTCTGCTGGGAGCCCTCTGATTGGCTTCAGGACGTCATCTCCTTAGTTACAGTATTTCCGATCCGGATATCCGCGGATATCCGCAGATATCCGGGTTATGCGGACAAATATCTGCAGATAGCTATCCGGATTTGGGCCCAGCTATCCGAAACCGGTCGGATAGCTGAAAAAAGTTTTGATATCCCGGCTATCCGGAATCCAGATGAACACCACTGCTGATAACCCCTTTCCCACAAGAAATATTTTCTCAAATAGATCATCAGGATGCTCTGTATGGCTGATATTGTGGTGAAACCCCTCCCACGGTGTGATGTCAGGACCATGGTCCTGACAGTTTGCTGTCTGTAAACCTCATTGCATTGTGGAAAACACTGCTACTGCCTATAGAGCGCGCCCTAGTGGCTGCTGCTCTGGCGCTTTGAGTCCTCCAGGAGAAAAGCATGATATAAATGTTATTTGTCTTGTCTTCAGTGTTCCTTTCTGTGATTGGGTGCCGGGGTTTAGGCTGGGAGCCCTCTGATTGGCTCAATGAGGTCAGGTAGGGCTGGCCATGGTTCCCCTCTGTGATTGGTTGCTAGGGCTTCTGCTGGGAGCCCTCTGATTGGCTTCAGGACGTCATCTCCTTAGTTACAGTATTTCCGATCCGGATATCCGCGGATATCCGCAGATATCCGGGTTATGCGGACAAATATCTGCAGATAGCTATCCGGATTTGGGCCCAGCTATCCGAAACCGGTCGGATAGCTGAAAAAAGTTTTGATATCCCGGCTATCCGGAATCCAGATGAACACCACTGCTGATAACCCCTTTCCCACAAGAAATATTTTCTCAAATAGATCATCAGGATGCTCTGTATGGCTGATATTGTGGTGAAACCCCTCCCACGGTGTGATGTCAGGACCATGGTCCTGACAGTTTGCTGTCTGTAAACCTCATTGCATTGTGGGAAACAGAAGCTTTTTCCAACTGCCAAGCAAGCAGTATCTCCCTCTGTGCATATGTATATCTATGAAAAAACAACCTCATCCTCCATTGCTTCAAAACTGAACGCACCCCGAAAGAACCCTGACAGCATCTGAAACACTTTGCAGAGTTTTTAATCCTTTCCCATACCATTCAAAATTAATTTTGGCTGGTGTTATATTTTAGTGCTTTGCTTTGTATGTCAGCTAATTGCAAACCCTGTAGGCTTATTCAAATTTCAGTGTTTTTGTTTTTACTTTTTTTAGATATCATTTTGCCGCCACCTGCCCCGCTGAAGTCCCTGAAGATTTTGATTTGCATATTTTACTGCTTATAACCCTCGGGGTGAGCGGAATAATTGTAATGTCGTAAATTGCGGCACTTAAGCTAAAATTAGATCTAACGGAGGCGAGAAAGGAACTGGGGGACAATAGGTTTGGTCAGAAGGGAATCGTAGCAACCCGCTGCTAGCAAACCAAACCACTTAATGACAGCTAAATAAGAAGAAGTTTACCTTTTCATTAGGATTAGTAAACTTTTGAAAAACATTGGTTAAGTTAACCTTAAATTACATTATAATCCATTCAAAATACCCCAATATTCTTAACCCAAGTAATTCATAACTTCATGTGAGGGACCTCTCAAAGATTCCCTGGTGTAGAAACTAGAACCGTGGTCTAGTCTGTAGCCACTCCCCAGATCATGTGACCCTGCATTACATAATGTGCCTTTGCCTCAGAATGGGTGAGGTTACATGATGTCTAAACAACAAAAGTATATAAAGAAAACTCTCTAAATGCAGATTTCTACTAGATTTATTTATCCCCATCACACAATTCCAATATAGACAAGAAGGAAAAAGCGCAAGCTATGTGAAGTACCTAGGTTCGCATACACGTAAAAAAGACACCTGGAAAAAAGGGTGAAGGGGTTTTCCGCTATTAGAATATTGATAAGATTAGTGATATTCTACCACTGAATAGTAATTCAGTTAGTAAAATATTTTACTATGGCTGGTAGTGCCAAACCCTAAAACCCTCCCGGTGGTGCCTAACCTTAAGACCCTCCCTGGTGGTGCCTAACCCTAACCCCCCTTTGGTGGTGCCCAACCTTAACCCCCAGTAAACCTTTCCTCCTCCGGGATTTGTGGCAAAGAAGGTAAATTTTGGTGCCCGAAACCGCCCAACAACGGCCGCCACCGTGCACCAAAATTTTCTTTCTTTGCCGCTAATCATTGCTTTTATAATAGGCGCCTATGGCGGCACTGTTTTTTCCGAAAGGACTCTTGCGTCCATTTTCCCTGCTTCGTCCAGATTCACCCCATGCATTAAGGGTGCATATTAAATCGGCGCTGCCCAGTTCGGCCCGGTGAGAGCCGAATGACGGCTCTCACCACTGCCGCTAAACTCCGAGGCGGCATTAAATGCTATCCCCCCTCTGAGTTGTCGCAACTCGGAGGGAGATGTAAATCGGGGTCTGGCAGCCGCTGCCAGCTGCTATGGGGTGCCCAGATTCGATGCTCGGCTCTCAGAGCCACGCGCTGAAATCAGCTGATCCGATGCATTAAAGCATTCAGATTTCCAACAGAGAAAAATGGGCATGGTTCCTATGTTGGCTGCAGTATAGTGGCTGGATAGTGTACGGGTTAATCTGAAAAGAAAACATAGCAGGAATCTCTTAGGTTGTATAACATGGTGCCCCACATGGAACCCCTGATGGCTTCATCTGTAAGTTCCCCTTGCAACTCTCTCCCACCCATCTGCAAGCACATCCGCTATGCCTTCTATAGTTCCATAACAAGTGTGGCTATTGATCAAACCCACTGTAAGAAGCGAGGCCACCATGTCACCTTCCCCCCAAGATAACTAGTTCAGCCACCATGCTACCATTCCACCTCTGCACCCCCTATTGCTACACCCCTGATAACTAGTCAACCCACCATCCCACCATGCCAAGTGATGACACTGTGAGATCTCATGCAAAGTAGGTCAGTGTTGGTGCTATCATCCCTCTGTTTAGTAGTCTAGCCACCATTGGTACCCCCATGACAATCGTGGACACTGTAAAACCCCATACAGAGTAGTGCAGTGTTGGTGCTACCATCCCAATGATAACTAGTCTACCCACCATGCTTTCACCTCCCCCCCCCCCCCAACAAGTGAAGACAGTGTGGGATCTCATGCAGTGTAGTGCAGTGTTAGTGCTACCATTTCAGTAATACAGTAAATAGACTTCCCACCATGGTACCATCAACCCCACAACAAGTGAGGACACTGTGAGATCTCATGCAGAGTAGCGCAGTGTTGGTAATACCATCCTGATAATAACTATTCTACTCACCATGGCACCTTCCCCCTTATCAAGTGAGGACACTGGAAGACCCCATAAGAGTGTTGGTGATACCATCCCTCTGATAACTGGTCTACCCACCATGGCGCCATTCCTCCCCCATAACAAGTGAGGACACTGATGCAGAGTAGTGCAGTGTTGTTGCTACCATCCCAATGATAACTAGTCTACACACCATGATACAACCCCCCCCCCCCTCCCTCTCCATTAAAAAAGTGAGGACACGGTAAGACCCCATGCAGAGTATTGCAGTGATGGTGCTGGTAGACTATTACCGGGCGCATATTAAATCAGCGCCGCTCAGTTCGGCGCAGTGAGAGACGAATGACGTTTCTCACCGCTGCCGCTAAACTCTGAGGCGGTGTTAAATATTATTCCCCCTCCGAGTTGCCGCAACTCGGAGGGAGATGTAATTCGGGGTCTGGCAGCCACCAGAGCCCTGATTTACCGCTACGCGCCCAGCGCAGCATAGCATTGCTGCTATGGGGCGCCCAGTTTTGCCGCTCGGCTCTTAGAGCCGTTTACCGAAATCAGCTGATCCGGACTATTACCAACTCCAGCACTGGGTTTTGGCTATCCTCTTTGGCACAGCTGCTGATTCTTGTGTACCTCTATAGTGCTGACGGCAGGATTTTATGCAGTGTAGAAGACTGGGGTTGAGAGACAGTAGGACAGTTATTTTTATGCAAGGAACTCAAGCTGTTGATCTCACATGGTGGGAGATGGAAGTTGGTGGGGGTGAAATCATGGAAAATAAGCACGTGCAGGGAGAGGTTTGGAAAGGGTTGAATGGAGTTCTTGGAGGTAACAGTGGACCAAACCATCGGGAGGGGATTAAAAAGCAGCAGTTATAGGTCAGGGTGGGGACAGTGGGTGGCTTGTTTAAGGTGGCCATACATCAGACGACTTGGCAGCCGATCGACTTCCGATTCGATTATTATAATGAAATCAGATGAAAATTGGTGCTGCCAAGTACATGCCCGATCAACGATACAACTAATTTGGGCAGGAATTGGTTGCATTAATCGGTCAGACATGCTGCAAGATGTCGGGCTGTTGTGGTCGGTCGGGTGAACGGCGGTAATGACGAAAAGCGACAAATGTGACAAAACCCTAATGCTGTCCTCCCTAATGCTCAATGTGAACACCCCCCTGTGTCTAGTGCACGTTACATTATCTGTCCATGGCCGTCCCTTGTCTGCTACAGGCACCAGGCACTGTCCTCTGTCCAGGGCCGGCCCTAGATTTTTTGCCGCCTGAGGCAAAAAAAAATTTTCCGCCGCCACCCCCCCCCCCTGGGGGCGCTCTGGGGGGCCGCCGAGCTGGAGGGGTAGCTGGCAGGACGGGGGTATTGGGCCTAGCGGCGGGGAGGGAGTCGTACCCCCCCTCCCTCGCCTGGGTCCCCCGAACTGCGCTCCCCTCCAGCCTTACATAGAAGAAGCAGCCGCTATTTGTAAGACGCACGGGCGGGGAGGACTCACCTCTTCCCGTTGCAGGAAGTGACGTCAGTGGAGCGCACGCTGGATCGAGGAAGAGGTGAGTCCTCCCCGCCCGTGCCTCTTACAAATAGCGGCTGCTTCTATGTAAGGCTGGAGGGGAGCGGAGGAGGGGGGACCCAGGCGAGGGAGGGGTCCGACCCCCCCTCCCCGCCGCTAGGCCCAATACCCCCGTCCTGCCAGCTACCCCTCCAGCTCGGCGGCCGGCTCCCCGCACGGACGGGCGGATGCCGCCCCTGGAAATTTGCCGCCTGAGGCAAAAGTTTCACCCCGCCTCATGAGCGGGCCGGCCCTGCCTCTGTCCATTACCTGCATACACGTGGGCATGTATGTAACCTCACATACACACCCACGTTACTCCAGCACTCACATGGGGTGTGTATATGGATGCAGGTCGGATCCAGGAGCCAGTGGCGGACAAGTGACGGCCACGGACAGGCAATGTACAGTGCACTGGGCACTGTGGGGGAAGGGCACGGTGACCATTAGGAGGGACAGCGCCGGGCTGGCAAGGCGGCGGATACAACGTCACAAGGATGGATTTGATTGGGTATCGGACTGCGGTGTATGCGCAGGCAACAGATCTCTCTCCGATCAGATTCCATCAGCGAGAGATCTGTCTCTTGCTCGATCTGCTCATACATTGTCTGATCATGCCATTTAGGATGATTTGTGTTCCTACCACCATACATCAGAGTCTGATGTATGGTGGAAGGAACACAAATCATCCTAAATGGCATTGAATTTCACCTTGGAGCTGCTGCAATAATTTCAGTCAGCTCAGCATCAATGATTATGCCCAGAAAGCTTAATAAACCTAAATGTAAGCAGGTAAGAAATCATCCTCATGAGTTATTCATGTCTGAGCCTTGTGTTTTCCCCGGAGTGGTGCTTTAAATTAAACATATGCTTGCATTTTTGTGCACATCGGCATATTTTACCGCCAGCCTCCCTCCCCCGCTGAGCTGCCGCCTGCAGGATATTTGTGTAAGGTGTTTTAATATGCACAGCACAGGCCCTTTCATTGGCCCATCAGCTCGGGGGCCGCGGGTGCAGGGCGGCGGGAGATGTGAAAGAATTTCCAGCGGATAGGATGAGAGGAACGCTGCGTGCGCGCTGATTGCTGAATAATTCACAACGGCACACTGGAAGATTCATTGTACGATCTGTCAGACTCTCCACGCCCGCCACAGGTCTGCATCAGGCTCACACAGTACATCACATGGGAGTCCAGCCCGTAGTGTTCTGCATTCATGGCAAGCTGCAGGCTTTTATGGTGAAGTTCTTGCTATGATGTGTATCAGTGCTGCACAAGCCAGTCCGTCACTTAAAGGGAATCTCAAGTGAAAATAAACTTATGATATAATGATTTGAATGTGTAGTACTGCTAAGAAATAAAACATTATTAGCAAAGAAACGACTCTCATGTTGTTTTCCAATGCAGGAAGGGTTAAGAAACTCCAGTGGTTATCTATGCAAAAGAGCCACTGATCTCTCCACGACTTTCAAAGTGTCAGAAAGTGAAGTCTTCAGAAGCTTATTATCTCAAGTGTCTGTCACTGTATTTTGTTTTTTCTTCAGAGGAAAGTTCAAAAGTTCATTAGCCTGCTCTGTAAAATCATTTAGAATGTTGAGTGTAATGTGTAAACTGCAAATGTTAAAGAGACTCTGTAACACAATTTTAAGCCTTATTTCTTCTATCCTATAAGTTCCTATACCTGTTCTAATGTGGTCTGGATTACTGCAGCCTTTTCTAGTTACACTGTCCCTGTAATATATCTAATCTTCTTTTCTTTGTCAAGCTTTGTCGACCCAGGGTGGAATGTGCTGCCTCTGCTGTGATAGGAAGAAGTTATGCACGGCCCCTCCATGCCCCCCTATGCTCTCCTGTGTGCTGTGTGTATGAATCACAGGCAAGATCTCTGCTCACAGCCAGCCTGTCTGCAGGCTCAGGAGCTGTGACCTTGTGAACAGCTGTGAGTGCAGAGCGATCAGTGCAGAGCTCAGACAAGCAGCTAAGCCAACCAGTGGGAGTAACATTCCAGCATTCAAGTCAGGCTTGAGAGGAGCCACTGCAAACAGGCACTTGCTCTGATTATGTATTTCCTGTTTGGCGGCCACCTTCATTATTTACAAAAACAATGAATAAAACACTGATTTTATCACCAAGAAAGCAGCGGGGTGCGGCGAAAATGTCACAGAGAGGGCTAGGAGAAGACAACAAACAGGCTGGTACGTTTATTTATGTAAGATTTTCACAGTACAGTTTCTCTTTAACTACTTCGGCCTCCTGGACGTACTAGCTACGCCCAGGAGGCCATGTGCGCGTCCGCGCACTCCTGCGGCCAATCGCGCGCGTGCACGCGTGCTTCCGGCCCGCGGTTCATTAGCCAGGCAATCAGTGAATCGGGCTATGGTGACGATCACTGATTCCTCTCCCCCGCAGAAAAAGCGACAGCTTCTCTCGGAAGCTTCGCTTTTTCTGGATGTTGCATGGGAGATGCGTCTCTCTAAGCGTACGTTACGCTTAGAGTGACGTCATGTAAACAAACTCATGGCCGCCATCTTGTGGCCAAAAAGTAAAACTACAACTAAAAGTGAAAAAATTAAAGTCAGCACACATTTACATTGTAAAAATACTGTTTACATCCCACCCTCCCAAAAATACCCACATAAAATGTTTAATATAAAAAAACAAACAAACATTACAATAAAAAAAAAACATGTAAATATTTACCTAAGGGACTAAACTTTTTAAATATCAATGTAAAGATGAAATATTTTTAGATTTTTTTTCATTTTAAACTTGTAAATAGCGATCGATGCAAAATGGAAAAAATGCACCTTTATTTCCAAATAAAATATTGTCGCCATACATTGTGATAGGGACATAATTTTAATGGTGTAATAACCGGGACATATGGGCAAATACAATACGTGAGTTTTAATTATGGAGGCATGTATTATTTTAAAACTATAATGGCTGAAAACTGAGAAATAATGTTTTTTTTCCGTTTTTTTCTTAAAGGGACTCTGAGCAGTGCAGAAACTATGGAAAGATGCATATCATTTTAAAGCTCTCTTTCTCCTCTTTCCAATGATATATAAACCGCTGTCCTATGCCTTTTAGTTTTCGCTATTTTCGCGATTGAAATCGCAAAAATAAAGAAAACTAAACGGCGTAGAGCGACGATTTAGGTGTCGCCAGAAAGAGGAGAAAGAGAGCTTTAAAATGATATCCATCTTTCCATAGTTACTTGTATTACACAGGACGACACTTTCCCCAGTGTCAGCAGCTCCATTCAGCAGAAAAAGTCGCCCTGTGTAATACAATGTAACTATAGAAAGATGGATATCATTTTAAAGCGCTCTTTCTCCTCTTTCTGGCTACACCTAAATCGTTGCCTTACACCTTTTAGTTTTCTTTATTTTCGCGATTGAAATTGCGACCGCGGCAATTTCAATCGCGAAAATAGCGAAAACTAAAAGGCGTAGGGTGGCGGTTTATATATCATTGGAAAGAGGAGAAAGAGCGCTTTAAAATGATATGCATCTTTCCATAGTTTCTGCACTGCTCGGAGTCCCTTTAATCTTCCTGTTAAAATGCATTTACAGTAAAGTGGCTCTTAGCAAAATGTACCACCCAAAGAAAGCCTAATTGGTGGCGGAAAAAACAAGATATAGATCAGTTCATTGTGATAAATAGTGATAAAGTTATAGGCTAATGAATGGGAGGTGAACATTGCTCGGATGCATAAAGTGAAAACGACCGAAGGCTGAAGTGGTTAACCACTTTCCCCACCACTACAGTATATCTACATCAGCTGTGGCACCCTCCAAGCCACAGCGACATAGATATACTGACCTGGCTGCAGCCCTGCTGTGCACGGTCGGGTGCGCTTCAGAGCGCACCCTCCGCCACTGTCAGCTGCAATACTAATTGGCAGAAGGGAACATGTTCCCTTTTGGCCAATTAGTCCACCCCCCTCCCATGAATGATCTCTGCAGTAGTGAACTGCAGCGATCCTTCATCTGTCCCCCTCGGCGCACAAATAGTAAAAAAACATGCACAAGCAGGCAGTCACACTCACCTACTTCGTTCCTGCGACTGTCCTGAAGTCTGATCCTCCGATCCCCGCTCTGCAGTCAGCCGCATATTGCCGGAAACCCGGGTCCCGGCTTCAGTCGCAGGACCGAGGTAAGGTGAGTGAGACTGCCTGCTTGTGCATTTTTTTTTTACTATTTCTGCACGGAGGGGGCTGCCCTTATGGAAGGGGGGGGGGGGGGGGCATCTGGCTATCGGTCCTGGGGGGTGGGGGCAGGATATATAAAAGGGGGGGGGGGTTCATGTTTGCTGGGGGGGCATCTAATTGACTAAGGGGAGGGGGGGATTTACTAATTTGGTGCATCTGGGCACCTGGGGGGGGGGGGGCAATAATCATATACTGGGGCATATTTGGCTATAATGGGGGGCAGTACTAATCCGGGGGGTATATCTGGCCATAATGGGGGTAATCCTGTTCCGGGGACACATATGGCCATGAAGAGGGGCACTATTCCTGGGGGTGCGTCTGTCAATCTTTTCTGGGGCTTTCAAACGCAGGGGACATATGTGGCTATGCTAGGGGGGCTGATATTGGGGACACATCTGGCTATACTGGGGGAGGTGGTGATACTGGGGACACATCTGGATATCTATACTGGGGCAACTTTAACTGGTGGCACAGTTTTTATGTCAAATCGCACTTTTTATTTCCAAATAGAATTGGTCAAAATGTAGAAATAATGCATTTTTTTAAATTTTCCCACTTTGTCCCATTAAAATGCATAGAAAGGAACATTTCACTTCATACCAAATACCCCCCAATGAAAGCTTAGTTTGTCTTGAAAAAAACGATATATAGATCATTTAAGTGGCACGAGTAGAGATGAAGTTATTGCTGATTAAAAAGGAACACCGCTAAAGCGTCAAACCTGCTCTGGTCAATAAGGGGAAAACAAGGTCTGGAGCGAAGTGGTTAAAGAATGATGCAATGTTATAAAAAAACTATATAACTGAAAATAAAAATATGAGACGATTCTCTTTGCTACGAACGTTCTAGTTATTATCCGTACTGCACAACCAATTCATGATGTCATCATTGTTTTTTCCACTTCAGTGTCACTTTAAAGCGGACCTGAACTCAGAACTCCCTCTCTGCTCTAAAATAGAAGCAACAGCATAATTATCTTTATAGAAAAAAACATTTCTTTGTTACAGCTGATACAAATCCTGCAATAAATCTGCTGCAGTGGGTCTACCTACTGCTTTCATGGAAGCAGGCATAGGGTTAAAATCCTGTGCTTACAAATTAGTTGCTCTGCAGAGGCAGCCAGCTGACACAGCTGAGAGATCAAATTACAGTTGTGATTGGTCACAGATGAGGGGAAATTAGACAGGATGAACGCTCTAAATGCATACAGGGTGTGTTTCTCTATGTTTTCCTTCTGTCTTGTGCTAGAGTTCAGGTCCACTTTAATTTAACTTCATCCCAATCAGTAGCTGATACCCCATTTTACATGAGAAATCTATTCCTTTTCTCAAACGGATCATTAGGGGGTCTGTATGGCTGATATTGTAGTGAAACCCCTCCCACAGTGTGATGTCAGGACCATGGTCCTGGCAGTTTCCTGTCTGTGAACCTCATTGCATTGTGATAAATAACAGCTGTTTTACTGTTTACAGCTGGGTCCAACTGCCAAAAAAGCAAGCAGCATATCCCGTCACTGACATCACCTGCCAGCAGTAAAAATGTCACCATGTGATAAATGTCAGAATGTAAATCAGGGAGAGGAAAGATTTTACAATTTCTACATAATTATTGTAAAAATTAAGCACTTTTTTAATGACATTATTTTCACTGGAGTTCCACTTTCAGAAATAATCTTATTGTTTCAGTTTGTAGCCAGCTGGGAATGTCTAAAAAAGCTACACAAGTCAGTTATTTATTTCCAACTGCATAACCAATACTAACATCTATGCTCAAAATAAGTTAGAACTGATGTATAATTCAACCTCCTAATGTTCAACCCTATTATACTCCCTACAAGTACATCTTCCAGCCTGACATGCCCCCCACGAGTATTGCCATCAGTCTCCCCAGTATAAGTATTGAGATTTTGCCTCAATATACTGTACTGTACTGTACTCTAGGTAGGCCAATCTCCTCACAGTATAGATAGCCCGATGACCCCCCAGTATAAATAGCTAGTTAGCCACCACAGTATAGGTGGTCAGATGTGACCTATAATATATGTAGACAGATGCCCCTTCCACCATTGGCCAGTATAGGTGGCCAGATGTACCATAGTATAGGTAGCCATATGACCCTCCCCCCAGTAAAGGTGGCCAGATGTACCCCCCAGTATAGGTGGCCAGATGTACCCCCCAGTATAGGTGGCCGGATGTACCATAGCATAGGTAGCCATATGCCCCTCCCACCCAGTATAGGTGGCCAGATGTACCCCCCAGTATAGGTGGCCAGATGTACCCCCCAGTATAGGTGGCCGGATGTACCATAGCATAGGTAGCCATATGCCCCTCCCACCCAGTATAGGTGACCAGATGTACCCCCCGGTATAGATGGCCAGATGTACCATAGTATAGGCAGCACTATGCCCCTCCCAACAGTATAGGTGACCAGATGTACCCCCCCTATAGGTGGCAAGATGTACCATAGTATAGATAGCCATATGCCCCTCGTCCCCAGTATAGGTGGCCAGATGTACCCCGCAGTATTAGGTAGCAAGATGTACCATAGTATAGGTAGCCATATGCCCCTCCCTCCCAGTGTAGATGGCCACATGTACCCCCAGCATAGGTGGCCAGATGTACCATAGTATAGGTAGCCATATGCCCCTCGTCCCTAGTATAGGTGGCCAGATGTACCCCCCAGAATAGATGGCCAGATGTACCCCCAGTATAGGTGGCCAGATGTACCATAGTATAAGTAGCCATATGCCCCTCCCCCAGTAATGGTGGCCAGATGTACCCCCAAGAATAGATGGCCAGATGTACCCCCAGTATAGGTGGCCAGATGTACCCTGCAGTATGGGTACTCAAATGACCACTAGTATAGGTGGCCAGTGCCCCCCCCTCCCCAGTATAGGTGGCTAGATGTACCATAGTATAGGTAGCCAGAATGCCAGATGTCCTCCAGTATAGATGCCCAGATGCTCCCCCAAGTATAGGTGGCTAGATGTACCCTAGTACAGGTAGCCAGATGAATAGGCAGTCAGGTGGCTAGATGTACCCAGTATAGGTAGCCAATGTCAGTAGCCTCCACATAGTCCATAGGATCATCTTTAAGCCCACCGTTCTGGTGTAGGGTTCCTCTGAACATATCTGATAAGAGCTTGTAGGATATTCTTCACTGACCAATGTTACCACCCCCGTGTAGTATGAGGGTGAGCAGATGTTGAATACTATGAGAAGATTGTGTAGGTAAACCCTCATATTACATGGAGGTGGTGAAATTGGCCAATGATTGGCCAATCAAAATTGGATGTGTGTACCAAGCTTTAGTGAATGGAGGCCCTTCTGGGAGTGGGGATTTGGAATATAACAAATGCTCATTCATGGCTGTAGCACTGCACGTCTAGTGAGGTCAGAGTGCTGAGCTGCTGAAATAGAATCTATAATGTGAGATTTTCCAGGGACACTGCTGATCTCCCCCTCCTCGGCCCTCACCTCCTTATTATTCCTTTTATATAATGCAGCAATCATCCATCTTGTGAGGTTCTCTGATACACAAAGAGGATTAGACGTAGGGGAAGGCTCAGAGCGCCGGGGATTTAATCACCTGAAATAATGCACAATAATTGGGTTGCGCTCCTCTATTTCTGAAGGGAAGAAAAAAAATAAAAAATTCTCTCATCTAAAGTCTTACATAAGCGGCCTGGCTGAGCCGGCTATAAATAGCTGCTGAAATTGTGCTCCCTCCCAGCGGTCCGACGGCGCAGACACAATGTTTACACTACACGGGTAGCGGTCTAGCGGAGGGGAGGGAGCTCTATTCACAGAGACGGGCAGCACGTCGCAGGCAGCGCCGGTCACCAGGCAATCGGGAGAGCAGCGTACGCTTTTATTTCAGTAAAAGAAGAAAATAGAGAGCCAACTATAGTGTAGCAAGTTAAAGGATATCTGTAAGCTGTTTTTTTGTTAAAAAAAGAGTTTAACTTACCTCGGGCTTCCACCGGCCCCTGCAGACGTCCTGTGCCCACGCCGGGACAAACCGATCCTCCGGTCCGCCGCCGCGGCTCACTTCGTTGTTCGCCGACTTTAATGTCAATGGCCACTGCGCCTGCACGGTCCTGGCCGCATGCCTCCTTGCTTTTGCTCACATTGCCGGGAGTGTCCTGCGCAGGCGTAGTATGAGGTTTTCTTGAATTGTGCTTGCGCAGGATTCTCTTGGCGACAAGAGCAAGGAGGCGCGCGGCCAGGACCTGCGCAGGCGCAGTGGCCGTTGACATTAAAGTCAGCAAACACGGAAGTGAGCTGCGGAGAATAGAGGATTGGCTTGTCCCGGCCTGGGCACAGGACGTCTGCAGGGGGCCGGTAGAAGCCCCAGGTAAGTTAAACTCTTTTTTTTAAAAAACGCTTAC